>NC_133770.1:257737511-257759429 GCF_003597395.2 Chelonoidis abingdonii | reverse complement strand
TTTAAACATTTGTTTATAGTTCCTCCAGCCTTCATCACTCCTAGTAAGGAGTTCCACAAATGACTAGTAGCGCTATGTGAGAATGGAACTATCCTTTTATATGGTTGTTAAACACTGCTACCTAATTAATTCATTTCGCGTTATCTAATTCTTTGTTATTATGGGTAGTGAAAGTAAAATAACTATTTCCCTTACCATTCTTCTTCTACGACCACTCATAAAGATTAATTATATACCCCCTTATCACCTACTCCCCCCTCTGTTCGCCCTTTTCCACATTCTGAATAGGCCTAGGGCCTTTTTATATCTTTTCCGTTCGTAGGACTGCGGCGCTGCAAACCCGCTAATTTCATTTTTAGTGTCCCTTTTCTGAACTTATTCACTAGTGCTAGGAGGATAGTCTTTTTTGAGGGGGACGCGCCCCACAATCAGCTACAGTGTTGATAGTGAGGTGAACCATGAATTATCTAAGCGGCAATAAATATTTCTCTGTCTTATTCCTAAATCCCTTTTTTAAATGAACTCCTAACATCACTGTTAAGCTTTTTGACCGCCTCTGCGCGGACATCTAAGTAGAACTATTCACTACCCAGCGCAAAGATCTTTTCCTGACTCGTGTATTAAATAGCTCCCATTCAATTGTTTATAGTGTGGCGGTTATTTTTCCATTTCATCATCATACAGTTTATCCACATATAAATTTCTTTGACCATATTTTGTGGCCAGGTCATCCTTAGTTATGTGAGTATTTTTTGAAATTATTCAAATCTGTGTTTTACTTTGGTCTTAACTAATCATCTTGAAGTAGTTTATAATCACTGCAAACATTTGCCACCTCACTATTTACCCCTTTCTCCAGATCATTTATGAATAAATTGAATAGGATTGGTCCTAGGACTGACTCCTGGGGAACACCACTAGTTACCCCTCTCCATTCTGAGAATTTACCATTAATTCCTACCCTACCAATGAAACAAGCTATAGTGAGCCCTATTTATGTACCTGATTTCCAGGCTATGGCATCTAATTTGTCCACACCAGCATACACAGTTTTGTGAACTAACACTTGTTTACACAGGTATTGGAATTTTTGCACTGAAAACTCTTTATGACAAAACTTGCCTGAACAAAGTACTATGTGTACACATACAGTATTAGTATCTGTGTGAACAGGTTTAGTGCAGGTATAGTCTTGTGATAAGCTGCATGTAAACAAATGGATGCCCACTGAAAGTCAGGCCCTCAGATTATGCCATCTAACTTCACCATGACCTCAGGAGAGTCACAACATTTTACCAGTTAATGGTAACTATTCTGAATTAGCAAGTAGCATTTGTTTTGCAAACCAAAAGTAAGCATACTGGATCTGTAATGGCTTTGAGACTGAAATCTATGGTAACCACAGCTTAAAGACATGATATGGCACCATAATAGACATCTTCCTCTTTATGTAGCTAAGAAGAATCTCAAATATAATATCTCTATCAGATATGTTGGCCCTGGGTCAGATAAGCACATTTAAAATTAAACATCTGCTTAAGTCCCATTGTCTTAAATGGGACTTAAGTGCTATTCTTAAACAGAGATGCTTTTCTGAACTGGGATCTTTATGTTTTTTGCTGATGATTGTTCCAGCTGAATAATCTTAAGATAAGTGGCATGGCTATGAAACTGTGACACCATGCAGTGGAGTAATCATTTACTGAAAAAGAAATGTTATTTTAAAACACACTTGAGCAGGGAGACTTTTCAAAGGCACGATTGGGGATTAGGCACTCACCTGCCCCTTTAGCCTTTGAAAATCTCCCTAAACCCTTAGTAAGTAGCATTTTAACAACTATTCAGCTGATTACATTCCAATGGCTGAAGTAATGTATGTGGGATATGGTCATTATTTTAAATCATGAGGAAATGGTGTCAGAAAATGGGATAATCAGGGAATATATTAAAACAATAATATAAGAATAGGCACTTGCACAGCTCTTTCATCCACGGAGCATCTCAGTGCATTTTAAAAAGGTAAGTATCAGTGCCTCAAATTCACGTCTATGAAAACAAGTCCAGAGCAGTTAAGTGCCCTGCTCAAGGTCACAGTAATTCTATAGAAGATCAGGAACAAGGAATCAAGGCCTCCTGCATCTCCATCCTTTGCCCTATTCACTGGGCCACACAGCTATACGGTTTAAGAGTAGCAAATATTCAAACACACGTGCTATATTATATGCAATCAATGCAGGAAAAAAAAAAAAAGCAATACTGACCCAACGATAAATTAGACAAACCCAAAGGGTGGGCTAAAGTGGATCAAACCGCATCAACAATCACACAATTTAAACTTTCACGTTGAAGTTATTTTAGATAAGTGAGAAAGATTCAACTACTTATTCTCAATGGTCTTCTAATTATTTGTTTAAATACTAGTTAGGAATTCATGGCAGATCCTCACTTGTGGTGAACCTGAAATACAATTGATTGTATTTCACAGTAAATTCCGAAAATAAGGTCTAATTTCTTTGAGCTATTTTGGAAACACATACATATGAGGAAAATTATAACTCCACTCAGCAGCAGAAGCACTGAAATTATCTCTTAAAAAGAAATGGCATATACCCCACTGAAGGCAATAAATTGATTTTATCTTCTGATAATGACAGTACTCAGCTTAATTTCTGACTGTCTTAGTGTCACGTATCAAGACATATGGTTTACTATTCATAGTTATACAAAAACAAAACTTTATAGTGCACAATATAAAAAGAAAAAAGTCAAAAGATTTACATTAATATTTATATAGCACTGCAGACTAATCTGTAGCTCAGGACGGTTTCATTCCATGATTAGTTCTTGTACAAAGTATTTCATCTTTTGAGTCAATTAAATAAGAAATCTTTCATCCACCAAGGTTTTAGATGCCAAATTCTTCTGCCCAGCAGTGTTACGAATAAACCTAAAAATCTAAATATAATATTAAACAAGTTTCATAACAATGGAAGAAATATTTTAAATAATTCAGTTTCTGTACAAGATACAAAATAATCAATCAGTTATGTACTCTGTCAAATGTTGGGACTTTCCACAACAGTACCACCTGCATTAGACAAGTTCCTATACTAACACTGGGCTTTTTAATTTAGGAATCAAATGTTAAATGACAGATATTATTACATCTCAGCAGCTAAGAGGCTGAGCCCAGGGACTCTAAAAACCTGTAAACTATGATTGTGATAACGGTAATAACATATGACCTGGATTGTCTGTGTGTCACACTAATGATACTGTAATCCAAGATGTTTTTCCAAGAGTGGAGAGTCAAGCAATTTGCTATCATTTCCAAAATAAGAATCCTTTAATTATATTTGTAGCATCCCTTCCCTTCTGAGGAAGAGACTGAACCCTCCAAATATTTTTGATATTTGTACTTATTACATCAGAACTTTCTATTCATATCTTAAACAGTTTATATTCCAAAAACCTTTACTACTGGTGACATTTACAAACATGATCAAGTTGATCACATATGGAATTGTGTGAAGGAGAAAGAGGTAGAAACTACACATTAATGGAAATACATTCATTTTGGTGGAGATTTCCAAAAGGGGCCTAAGAGAGTTAGGTGTTCAGCTAATTAGATTTCAATGGGATTTGGGCACTTAACTCCCTTTGGCCCCTTTGAAAGTCCCAGCATTAGCTATTCTTGGACTCCGATTAATCTTCATTCCTCTGTGTATTTTCTTTTAGGTGCTGTTATTTGTACATACACGGTGCATAAACATGCAATGTAAATTTTTTTTTGGTTCATAAGTCTTTTCTTATTTTATGAGAAAATCCAGTATTTTTTAAAATAGTTTGTTAGTATAGTTTTCTGTGAGCACACCCTATTAAATACATAGATTAGATAAACTACCCTATTTTTAAAATACGGGGTTTAAAAAAATGCAAATTTACCTCCTGTTGCAAATATGTGAGAACAGCTGCTAGGACAAAACTTTGAGAAGCCAAATCCACAACAGAGAAAAACAGTATATCAAAGATGAGAAGTGTGGCCTCATTGCCGTAAAAGAGAACATCGCTGAAAGAATGTCCTTCATCTATAGAAAGAAAATAACTTCTTGTAAAAAAATATAAATTAAATCTGAATTTCTGTGATGATAATTTGTGAAGTCCCCTAACAGGTCATCATACCTAAGATTATAAGATTTTAGGGGGAGAGGGATAGCTCAGTGGTTTGAAAATAGCCTGCTAAACCCAGGGTTATGAGTTCAATCCTTGAGGGGGCCATTTAGGGATCTGGGGCAAAAATCTGTCTGGGATTGGCCCTGCTTTGAGTAGGGAGTTGGACTAGATGACCTCCTGAGGTCCCTTCGAACCCTGATATTCTATGATTGATAAAACAATAATGGAAATTTAGGACAAGGAAATACACCACAGAAGCATAATCATGATATTGTTCTCAACCAAAAATAACATAATAGCTTTTAAACATAATCTACAATATAGCTTTCCTGACAAAGTGCCAGATTTTCAAAAAAGAGCTGTGCCACATCCGCAACTACATTCATATATCTACATGTACCTAATCTGAAAGTCTAAACCAGATTGATGGTAAATTTAGCCATTTTTATGTCATATGCACGTCTGAGTTCCTTGTCACTAACATCTTGAGATCTTGAGCAAGTGCTGATTCTGGCCACGATTCAGCAAAGCAATTAAATGTGCTTAAATGCTTTGCTGAATCGGGGCCTCAGTAACATGAGGTCTTTAGTTATGTCTCCTCATTTGGTTTTCAGCACAGAGAAATCCCTTTGTTTTAATACAGTATGTTTTCAAGTTCAGGTCACTTATCCTCTTCTATGTCTTTTATCAATATGTAACATTCCCTACAGAAAAACATGAATTTACACACAATAATAAAATAATAATAATAATGATAATAGCAAAGAAAAAGGAACAATATAAAAATATCAGAAAACATTTTGATCAGGAAGCATAAAATCCAGTAACAGATCTACCTGAATGTAATTGGAAAAGAGAAATCCTCTCCCAATTTTTCCACAGCTTCAAAGAGGCATGTGTCTAATCTGGTTTCCTAATGGTTAGCCAATTTCCACATATTTTAAGGTAAATATCTCCTAACTGTGGCTTGGCACATTTCATGGAGTCTTTTATCTCCATTTTATTCTCTCAAGAGCTAGCCAAAAAAAGGCCCAAACTCAACTTACACTGGCTGTGGTAAGCATCCCAACCTCCTCTGCCATTTTGTTCCCCTAGGTAGTAACATTCAACTGTTTATGTCATCTTTAAACTATCACACAGCTGCAGATTCCAGATATAGCACAGGCTCCACAAAATACAGGTAATATAATACTGACCTGATCGCCACATGAAGTGACGTGTGGTTATGCCTATATTATGCAAGTTAAATGAGGGAACACATTAAGTCTCTCTGCTCTAGTTTAATGGATTCAGTGCAGGATTTATCAATAAGTGCAGCTGAAATCCTGTAATTTCCCCTGTTCCTCTGAAACTGGTTTTTCTTGTTCCCCCTAAGAAAAGTTACTGCTCATTAAATGTAGTTCAAGTGTGGCTTTGTACATCTGTGAGATACACACCCTTGGCACCACAGGAACTTTCTAGAAAGCAGTGCTTCTTGGGGTTGTACAAGTGCTGTTTCCCAGCACTGAGTATTTGGAGGAGAGGCTATAAAAAAAGCTGTGCAGACTCAACTTCCTCATTTTCTTCCACTAAACCTTTGAAACAGAACTCCAAGAAAGATGGGAAGGTGAGTGGATATTGTGAATATGCATAGGCAAGAGTCTCAAATAAGGATAGTTCCTGATGAATAACCTTGCTCTTCCTTCAGAAAATGGCTTTGAAATTTCCCCACTTCAGGCAGTTTAACAAGCAATATAATCAACAACTATCGCAAGAGGCATTCTAATTAAACAAGGACTGCTGGCCAGTATCAGACCTAGATGTCAAGTCATAAAGAGTACCGTGTAAACGGGTACACAGCTCCAAGTAGCAACCCTTCAGATACCTAAGACCTGCTACAAAGGCATGCCACTGACAAACAACCCTCATGATATTGTAACCCTGGCTAACGAACAGCAGCTATCTCCCTTATCCTGACAATTCTCATTGTCACACCTCTCTGCTGTAAACTCCAATTTATAGTGTGAACCCCAAGGGCAGGGACATGACATTTTATTGTTTGAATAGCACCCTGCACATTTATAGTGAAATAAATATTAAGTCAAAGATATCAAACTGATACCATTGTAAAAGATACTTTTTTCCATTGGTTCCATGAACTCCATGCCAATAATTCGTTCAAGCAGCAACTTGTCCTTTACAATATAATCCATATCCTTATGAACCTAGAAGAAGAAAAAAATCTCTAATACTTAGCTCTGGGATCCTCAGGATAAAAAATGCAAGAAGTGCACTTTACAAAAGGTGGAAAATAACTACTTAAAATAGCAGTATGAATTAAATCTGTTTATCCTGAGGGAATTCTGAGCCAAAATTTAAAAATTCTGTGCACAATATTTTAAAATTCTGCAAATTTTATTTGTCAATAAATAGATGTGGAGGCTCCAGCATAGCAGCAGGGAACACAAGCCGATGGCTGCATGGAGGTGAGAGATCACCCTGCAACTTGTCCCCAGGACACCAACTGAGCGGTAAGGCTGCACCTGACCCTGACACAGCATGAGGGCCAGGTCTGCCACAGTCAGTGCTGGAACCTCCATATTTATTTATTGTCTCAAGAGTAGCGGGTGAAGCAACTCACCAGGGTGAGCAAAACTGTGCCAGGCACACCAGGTATGGGCAGCCAGGCTCAGTGCGGCAGGATACAAGTGTGGAGCGACTTAGTGTGGAGGGATCCAGGTGTGGGTGAGAGGGTTCTGTGTGAGCCAATCTGAGCACTGGGAGCTCTGTGGGGGAAGGTCTGGGAGCAGAGGGCATCTGGATGCATAGGGGCTCGTTGGGGGGTTTCTGGGTGCAGGGGCAATGGGACTCTGCAAGGGGCTCCAGGTGAATGTAGTTGGAGTTCACGGGGGGTGTTTCTGAGTGTGTGGACATGGGGCTTGATGGTGGGGAATCTGGAGAGCTCAGCAGGGGGGTCTGGGCAAAGCTGGTTGTGGCTCAGAGGGGTTGGGATTCAGGTGGGGGGGGCTCGTGGGATGGTCCAAGTGTATAGGGGGTGGGGCTTTAAGTTCAGGGGGAGGTCTGGGTGCAGGGATGGGGGTCCAGATGCAGGAGGGTTGGGAAGACAGGGGAGCAGCTCCCCACACAGTGACCCCCCGCCCCCAGCAGCTGAGGAGGGATGGAGGCAGGAAGCGGGGGGAAGGTACAGAGCCAGAGGAGGTTTCTGGGGGTAGGTCTGACCCGGCCCTGGCCCAACTACTCTGTGCAGGGGAAGTGTCCTTCTCCCCCACCCCCAGCCTCCCTGGGACTAGCAGCTGAGCCCAGCTCAGGGTAGGGCCCCCCGGCCGGGATGAGGCTGGCAATGGCTTGGAGCAGGAGTAGGCGGTTCGGGGGATGGGGATGGTCTGGGCTCAGGGGGGCTCTGGATGAAGGGAGTGGGGCTCAGCAGGGTGGGGGTTTGGGTGCAGGGAACTCAGCAGGAGATTCTGGATATTGGGGGTTCCGGATGCATCGGGAGTGAGTCTGACCTGGCATTGGCTGGGGTGTCCCCAGTCCCATCATAGTGATTTACCTCTCTGCCTGTTGCTCCAAGGGGCACGTGACCCACTCTTGTGGCTTCCCTTTGCTTCCCCGCCAGAAACTCATTTTTCTGCGGAGAAGCAAAAAAATCTGCATGGGCCATGAATTCTGCCCCCAGGAGTATCCGTTATACAATGAATTCATACTATCTAGGGAATAGATGTAAGTGAAAAGTGTGTTGGCATCACTGGGCCGTACAGTTATTTTTTGCCTTCTACAAAGTAGTATTGTAGTAACAATACAATCTCTAATGACCAATCTCTAACCTTACATCCCAAAAGGTAAATCACAATCTCTTATCTCTCATACTTTCATTCTATTTAGCCTGATAAATAAAGTCTGTATACGTACATGGTCAATAAAGGAGCCAAGAAATTTGTTCATGGTATGGTATGCCTTAGTACTCTGTTCAAAAGTAGTTGCAGATGAATCTAGAAGTCTAGCAGGACCACGTTTCTGAAAAATATTATGATGTGAACATTAATTTAAAGACTGCACACATCCTTGGTCTGTGATGTTTTAAATATAAACATAGCAAAATGCCAGTGTAAAAAATATCATACATACCCTTGTTAGGGTTTCATGAATCCTATCATACTGCTGTCTCATCTTGCTTGAAATGGAAATCTGAAATGTCTGGCCATCTGTGTTGGGTAATAAACCTCTCTGACTACACAAATTTTCCTGCACAATTGAAACAACATAAAATAGCATAAAGAAATGGAAATATGCATTTACAAGCCAGAAAAGTCAAGAATTTTTCCATCTCTTTTTTCTCATGCAAGTACAGATTAGATATAGCTGAATATTTGAATCCTTTGGCACTGTTAAGTCTATGATAGCAAAAGTATTTTAGGACAAGAACCCCTGATCCCAGTTGTTGTGAGGATATTTCCTACTTTAGACCAGAACACAGTCTGTTAGTTTTAGAACATCTTTGATCTTCACACACACACACACTTCACTTATTGTTAAGCGTTTACAATTTATTCAGTTCTTTTCCCTTATTTTTTGCTTTCCCTCACCCTCCTCCTTTAAATTCCCAACTCTTTCCGTCTTTTCCTTTGTTCCTACTTAAAAAACAACCCCAAAAAAACCGAACAGCAAAGGAGGAAAGACTGATGTTTCAAAAACGGATGTTCCCACAGAATGAAAATACACCTCTCTAAATTACTTTAAATTAAGCTATTAAAGTGGGGAGGGGAGAATCAATTTAAAGTGAACTTTTTAGGGATAAAAAAGCTACATATCAAAATTAATTTTTTCCTTATCTTATTTACTAGAAGGTCAAAGTTATTTGTATCTTTATGATACTCACCTTTTCTCCCTACTTCATCCTGCAGTGATGCAGGAAAACCGAAATGTAATGACACGTCACTAATATCAAATTAATTATTTTACTGCAGGATTAAGCAGATGCATATTTTATGATGAGGATGAAAACATCTATTTAAGCTGATTTCTACAATAACTTAGTAATGCCACCAGACAGCTGCATTTGGAATTGAAGAACACAGATAGAATAAACTGTTTTCTGTACAAGTGTTTTTCAGATTTGCCTCTTTATGAAGGTTTCTCAGTAGATACCTCTGTACAGAGTGTTCAGAGAGTCTAAAATCTGCAGTGTCAAAACAATAGTATTTAACTACATGAGAAAAAATTCATATTTTAGAAAGACAGAACCCAGGGAAACAGTCTTTGAAGTAGAAGAACTAATAAGCGATTGCTATTCCAGGACCAACTCTTACAATTCTTCCTTCTCTCCATAAGGAGGGAACAAACTCAGAGTCCAATATGGCATACAACTGTGCACCTGTTATGCACCAAACTCTCTACATTCAGTTACAAAAAAGGGAATCAAAAGACGTATATTTGTATTTTCTTTGCATACCGCTTCTCTCTTTAGGTTCATATTCATTTCTTCCATATTGGTATCTGTGTGCCCATGTACAGACCGACCATGGATATAATACCCAAAGCATCTGTGTGACAAGAGAAATACTGAAATCTAAAAAACAAAAAGGGGAAAATAGTTCATTTAATAATGGATTTAAACTAAAAAGTTACTAATGGATACCAGCAGAGCCAGCTCTACTACTTGGATAAAATAGGTCCTAAAATATCAAAATGTGTGTGTCAGAAAAATGTTTAGTAATAATTTATGTCCAATACATATAATTTAATTTACCTTGGGCCACAAAACCCCTTTTGCCAGTCCTAGAGTCCAGATTATTAACAGGAAAAGTCACTAGCTGTTCTCCTGAGTAGAAAAATCTAAGTCAAGGACTCTGGAGGAAAAACAAACAAAAAACCTATAGCTTTTATCCTAATGAAAAATTCAGAAGTCATTTAGTGAAGTAGAATAAATAAGTTCAATGGTTTCAGTTCAACTTCTAGCAAGCTATATATATATATATATATATATTATATATATATAAAAATAACAGAAATCTACTCACTAAGGAACATCACTTGTCTGTCATACTAAATATGGTTTCTTAAAGCTATCTGGGTCATCTCCATGCAGTAGACTTGAGTTTAGCTCTCCAGCCCAACTTACACAACAGACCTGGGTTCAGGTCTTTAATTCCAAAGGGTAACAAGATCCAGAAGCTTTGTGGAAGCAGCAGGTTTAGTCCGGGAGGGCTCAAACAGAAAAAATGCTGAATGATATTAAAAACAAACAACACAACACACTTCTTCTGGTTAAATAAATGAGCTGAATTGACTGGTTCTGGCTGTGTTCTACCTTTGTTGATAAGAGGACAGCTACAAAGTCTCAAGGGTGAGAATTTAAACTGGAAGAAGTCTGGGGTGGATCCAGATGGCAATCAGTAAGTGGGGTTACAAGAGAATGATGACATCAGTAAGGGGTATTTAAATTAAGAGTAAAGGAAATCAATGGATAACCAAAAGTAGCAAGTAGAAACTGTAACCATGAACGTATTAAAACAGAGAAGCTTCTAAGAGGAAAAAGCTATAATACAAACAAATAGAAAGGCCTACAATAACTGGACTGCATGCCTTCCTTCTGTCCTAATTTGTTATTGCTTCATTCTCAAATAAAAGCATGAAGAATTAGTCATATGCCTATATGGAGTTACATGCCTGAAACCCTGTATGATGTTTATGACAGTTTACTCTTTAGAACCTAACCCATATTACGGGCAATTTGAAGCCTTCTTGTATACCACAGCAAGAACTCCAAGCCTGCTGAGGAGGCACACAATGGTATAGAACATTAGCTTTGGATATTAGGTAGTACAACATTATATTTAAAGCTAAAAAAAATGGAACCTCCTAATAATTTTTAATATATTAATCCATTTTAAAAGATAGCAATTACAGTGATGAAATCAAAATTACTTACATTGCTCATAGAGCACAAATCAACAAATTGTCTTATCTTATCTTCTACAAATCTCTCATAAAATGCAGCAAAGAATATGATCTGAAACAAACCAGATTTTTATTTATTAGTTCATCAGCTTTGACTTTCTTTTCATAACTATAGTACAGCTAGCTTAAAATGTAGCCGTTGCAAATGACAAACTGCAGGAATTGTCAGCTTCACATAGGGCTCAGTAAAACCTGGCTGCCCTTTCTGAGTCTCTCCTCCAAGGAGGAGAGTTTCAGCAATCACTTTAAAGACTTGATTTAAAATTTGAGGACACTC
Source organism: Chelonoidis abingdonii (assembly GCF_003597395.2). Lineage (NCBI taxonomy): Eukaryota > Metazoa > Chordata > Testudines > Testudinidae > Chelonoidis > Chelonoidis abingdonii. Next base: position 257,748,022 of record NC_133770.1, on the reverse strand, counting down.
TATGACTATTTAAGAACAAAATAAAGCAGATAAGGGAAGACTTCTCAGAAAGGAAATTCAAGATGGTGACTGAAAGGCAAGATCTTATGTAAGCCATGAGATCCCTTGCGACTTGGACAAAATGTTGAAGTGATGACATGCTAAATAAGCTATAGGTCCTGATTCAGCAAAACACTTAAACAGACACTTAAAGCTTTGATGAAAGAGAAGTTACTGATGTCCTTCAAGTTAAGTGATTTGGTCAACTAGGGTCATAATGATGATTTCAGAGCTGTACCTGTAACATGGCAATGACTAGCCAGAGGACAGTAGACACACCAAATCTCAGAATGCGGCTCCAGGGAGCTATGTAACTCTCACTGCTTCTTATCAGACTTGAAGAAGAATCCATTAATGCCAGGTTTGAAAATCCAACAACCTGAAGAGAGATAAAAGAAAAAGCTTATTCTTAAATCAGGCACCTGTACATAATACAGCAATGAATAGCATCACTTGAAAATAATGGATTTTCTTTTTATTCTAATTTCTTCTTCTAGAGAGTTTCAGTAAATAATAAAAATTAATATAAAGCAGGGACTGGGAAAGCAGGATCTACTAGAGACAGTGAGTGCACAACACATGGTGAGCTTTAGAAATCACACTCTTCTAATGGGAATTGCTGCTCTGTGCTGACATGCCTTAATAGTAGATTTTTTGGATTCACATAATGGACTATAGCAATGGCATATAAAGCCCCATACCAAAACACTGGTTTCTTCCTTTAAGACAACTTTTCCAGATAAATCTTTGAAGGTTGCCTCACATTGCAATCCCTACAGCAAACATCAAACGCTGGCCCTAATGCTACATCAAAATTTGATTTAAAAAATACCTCCAAGAAGAAAAGAACTGCAAACACTTGAAAGAGTGGATTTATCTTCCTCACAGTCTGAATTTCATTCCATTCATTTGCTATAAAATATGTCCTCCATATGCTCACAGGTGCAGCGGCACTTTTTATCCCACCTTCACCTAGAAAAAAATACAAAGAGTAAAGCTTTCAAAATGTTATTCTTTGAGAAAGTAATGTCTGAAGTTATACAAACAAGAATGTTTTCAGTTACCTTCAACGGCTTTAAGGATTTTGCCTTTAGGACGCTCCCAGTCAATAAAGAAAACATCTATAGTAAGTTGTGAAAATAGCTTATGCAAAAATTGCAGAGCCTAAGAAAATCATACAATGAAATGTAAATAAAGATAAACTTGCAGTAGCATTTAAGAAAAGATAAAGTCATAACAAACAGATCCTCTTCCTTTAATATAACAAAACTATAAATAATACTCCCAACTGTACACCAGATTATAACTTCATTATGAAGTTCTGGTGTGATCATGAATTAATTTGCAAAGCATTTGAAATTTTTAAAGAGTTATGTATTATTGTAAATCATCAATACAGCTCCTTTATGGGACCTCATACTTAATTGGTACAATAGTGATATGTGCAATGTCTAGTGTTATCAAGAAAATGTAAGCAATGTAAAATGCATGACAAAAATCAACTTGTTCCAGTCACCTTACTAGGGAGGAAAAGTTGATGAAAGTGATGGCCCAATAGGGCATATTACTACTTTTAGTACAAAATAGTATCCAGCATAATTGAAATACTTTCCCCATGTAGGGAAACCACTAAATTCTGAAGTCTACGAATAAGTTGCCACTCTACAAAGGGAGCGGTTAATGAATTCTACTCGATGGTTAGGAATGTTTTCTGGCCATGATTTAATATAGTGATGTTTATTCTTCTCTTTAGAATTCAGTGTTTTGGTTTCTGATACAGTTTTGTCTGTTATTTTACTCAAGTCTCTTTCCACCTGGTACTCTTAAATGAATATGAAAGACTTCCTATAGGTGATTATTCATCTGTTTTCCTTCAAAAGACAGGAAAAATCAATTTTCAAGGAAAAATGATTTTGCCCAAAAGGATAAAACTTAAAACAATTCTTTCTTCCATATATTAATAAAATATAATATTCAAGATATTTGTAAACAGGTATAATGAAAAACAACATCCATTAAAATGTCATGATTGCCATTAGAGCAAAACATCTACCTTCAGAGCAAAAGCACATCCTACATATGTAATGAAAACCTCTTCTTGAGATGGAAGTGGTAAAAGAACTGAGACAAACTGCTGTGCCTGTAAGTGAAGAGCTACAATTAAATAATATACACTGCATGCGTAATATCATACTAAATACCAGAGCTGGTTGAAAAACAGTGAACATTTTTAGAATAGATTTTGTTGAAATTTCTCATGTAATAATTTTGAATTTTTGAAAGATTTTGACTAACTTTATTAAATACACTGCAGGCACTATGAAGTTTCAAGGGAGGGGAAGAGGTGAACACAAAGAGTAGGCACAAAACACAGAGTATTATGTATATAACTTGCCTTGGCAGTCTGACAGAAATGGCAAAAAAAGGAAAATAAAGTTGTGTGTAAAATATGAATGCAATGTATTTACTCAGAAAATAATATCTGTATCCCAAATCTGAAAATTCTACTTACTTTGAAGAAAATAAGCCAGTAAAGCCCTGTTCCCACTGTGATGATAAAGAAAACATTGGCAAGGTCTCCAGCATAAAACAGCAGGAACTTCAAAACTGTCTGTAATTATAAAAGTGTATTACACAGAGCTCTAAAACGGGAAAATTACTTATATATGTGTATATATATACTGTAATACTTAATATGTTATATAGTTCAGTTGTAGCGAATACTATAGTTGAAAATTGGTTTCCATTACAACCTGTTTTCATACCTGCAAGTCAATTATAGGGCTCCCTATCCGCCTCTTCCAGCCAGCAGTCTTCAGAAGAGACCATAAAACTGCCAGTCCACCAAGCACACCCAGTGCAATCTGAAGAGAATGAAAACAAATTGTTTGCAGATGTTTTGTCTTTTTTATATAAAAGTTAACAAATGCGCTGACAGATAAAGGGAGGCAAGACTTACATCTGTCTGAATTTGAGCCTCTGATTGGTTCATTTCATAATTAACTGAGAAGGAAACCTAAATATTAGGATACAAAAAGTAAATAAATACATTTAACAAACTAACTTAAATCAGCTGCTACAACCAGTGTTCCAGCTATCCTCATAATGATGTACATCCTTCACATTCCCCAGAGAAATTACTGAGTGCTTGATATTGCTCCTTCATCAACAAGAATCTGGGATAATTTCACTGAAGGAGACTGAGTTACACTGATGTAAGGGAAAAAAAGCAAGCCCTTAATAATTAGTTTGCTCAGTCACATATGATTTTCCATCAATGTAAAGGAAACCGAAAACATTAAAGGATCTAAAATAGCTCTCCTCAGCCTGTACACCTGCTCTTAAAAAAAATTGACTGAGGTCAAAAGAATATGTAAAGAGGATAGTAAATTTTTGTCCTGTGATTTCAGACTGAATCTCCCTAAGTTTAACTTTGTGACTTTTGGAAGATCTAAAGTCCAGAGGTAGGTGGAAATGGATAGCACATTCAATTCAATAAGAGACTGAGGCTAATGACTATTGCATTGGTTTTCTGAAAACGTGTGGCTGCTGCCAAGAGAACCAATATGGTCACTTTAACTGGATTTGAGACTAAAAATATTTAGCTGCCGGAAGACAAGAGTTCATAAAAGGCAGGATGTACTTTCGTAAGTGATTTTGTTGACAGAGCAGGTCACATGTCAAATTTGTCTAAATGAGAGAGTGCTCCATCACAACTGACAGACAAGGGGACAAAATTTTAGGTGCACCAGGCTCCCCCGCCCCCACAATTTTTTTTTTTTTAAACTTTCCCTACTTTCTGGTGTCAGATGATTTGGCCCATCCTACTGTTCCTGTCACTTCCAGCTGATTCCAAATGGCCGTTTTCTTGTCTGATGGTAGACACTATTTTAGACACACACACACACACACACTCTCTCTCTCTCTTATTTTTCTACATATGCTGTCTCCCACTTCTTTTCCGTCATGCCACTCCAGCCTGAGCAGCTCTCGCATTCAGCGCAGCGAACACTTTCAGCACCAAATACTTCCAAGCAGAAGCCTATCAGTATCAGAGGCCTGAGTTGCTGAGAAGGGTTCATACAAAGAAAGAATAGAAGGATATTTTGATATCAGCAGTTTGTGAATGTTTATTCACTGTAGAACAGCTATTCTACTACATGATTCTTTAATGCATAGTCATCTATTGCAAGTGACGTAATACTAAAGGAAAAGATACTGCACTGTAGGTTTTTGATCTTTTACCAATACTTGAATTTGATTAAGCCAGAACACTCATGCCATATTTGTTTCCTGTTAATGCATGGATTTTAGAGGAAAATATGCCATTTCTTGATCAAAATATTATATTTAGTTCACAAGAACTGCTTTTTCTTGCAATTCTTCATACATTTGTTCCTATTTTTTAATTTGTTCTTCAGCATGCTATACCACTATCAAGCAAATACACAATCTTAGATGACTTGTTTTTTTAATTTATAGAAGGTTCAAATCAGGGAAGTGGAAGAGGAAAACATTTTCAACTGTTTTGTTTTAAAAATATATTATATTTTATTGATATATACTATCTTAATACTGAACAGATTTAGAAATTCTGCTTATTTCATCTTTAAATTTGTAAAGTGCAAACTCAAATGTAACTGTCAAAGAACTGTGAGCACCCCTGATAATTCTGTCCTGTTAGGACAACAACAGAGAAGAACTCACCATCACACTCTGGGTATCTGGGTTTTGGACAAGAATATCCTTGTAGGCAATGGTAATTAGAGGGGGATAGATAGTTCCTCTCTGAGTATTGGGAATAAGACGAATACTGCAGAAATTAAAAAAAAATATTTTTAGCTAGAAAATACAAACTGATTGGAAAGTAAAATACTAAATATAAAACAAAAAAAAATCTGATCAATAAAATTGGATTTAGAAATAACAGTATATCGCAATTAAAAAGTGACTAGAATACAAAGGTGTACTTTCACCCTCTCTACAAAAAAAAGTTTATCACAGTAACTGATTCTCCAAGGTGATTCTTCATATGGATATGCTCTTAACACTCAAGCTCAGAATCTTCTAGATATCCACTTACTCCTGCCTTTTAGAATTCTGAGAGTACACAAGTGGGAGTAACCCCACATTGCCTTTCAGTTTCTTCCCTTAATTCAGGGGACTCTAAAGAAGTGGGGAAGGTATGGGACGAAGTGTTGATTCCATACGTGCAATCATCCAAGATAATGTACTAAATGTGGTTATCATTTTTTCCTTTCAAAACTTGCCCAACTCTTAACAGATTAACAAGCAGTTAATCTCCAAGAGACTGGTCCAAAGGTTGTAGTTAAAGCAACTACAAGATTGCTCTTTCAGACTGGACATGAGATCTACAGGCAAAAGCTGACAAAATAATGTTACATAAGAACCTATACACTTCCAAGCAGCGCACTTCATATTTCACTGACAGACACAATGCACATATATTTAATAGAGGCTGCCTTAGATCTATTTGAATGTTAGAGGTATGGAACAGATCCATACAAGGAGACATTAAAAAGACAAGAATTGTTCATCTTAGAAAAGTGACGACTAAGTGGGGATATGACAGAGGTCTATAAACTCATGAATGGTATGGAGAAAGTGAATAGGGAAGTGTTATTTATCCCATCACATACAGTACCACAAAAACTAGGGGTTGCCCAATTAAATTAATCAGAAGCATGTTAAAAACAAACAAGGGGAAGTGTGAAGAAGTACTTCCCTTTGTTTGTTTTTAACATGCTTCTGATTAATTTAATTTTCTTCTTCACACAATGCATAGTCAGCCTGTGGAACTCGTTGCCATGGGATGTTGTGAAAGTCAAAAGTATAACTGAGTTCAGAAAAAAATTAGGTAAGCTCATTGAGAATAGGTTCATCAATGGCTAATGGGGACGCAACCCCATGCTCCAGGTGTCCTAAACCTTCAACTGCCAGAAGCTGGAACTGGACAGAGAATGGATCACTCAAAATTGCCCTGTTTTGTTCATTCCCTCTGAAGCATATGCAATGACCACTCCCAAAAGACAGAATACTAGATTGACCATTGGTCTGACTCAGTATGGTCGTCCTTATGTCTTCTGGTACGCATAGGTAGCTGAATGTCTCCCAGCTCGTAGCAATTATGCATAGTCTGATCAATCTGGACAGCCTCTGAGCTGAGATGGACTAACTCCTGGGTCCCTACCTTCACATGCCACAACATGTCTGGGGAACCTGGGGAGAGGTTTGGTTCAATATAGGTAACAAATTTAAGCCCCCCATAAGATCTAAAATATTGGAGCATGACCTTCCTCGATACAACTGAGGCTTGGGAGAAAAGATAAAACACTATAGACAAGTTACAGGCCTGTTTGAGATGGAAATCAGAGATCACTTGACACAGGAATGGTGTATATGTATGTGTGTGTGGCGCACAGGAACACATTTTCCTTATGAATCATACTGCATCAGCTCTCAGTATTATAGCTCTGATTCTCCAGGCTATGTTATGACTTTAAAAACAGTGTCTACATAGAGACCTGGTAGAAAGAACAGACTAAAGAAAGTTCATTATCTTTGCAAGAATCTTATGATCCACATCCCAAGGCAGAGGTGGTTCATTGTACCAGAGGAAGTACATGGAAAAAGCCTTTCATCTGTGTACCTTAGGGTGGAAAGATTAGATAAAGTGGACCTTGAAAGCTCAAGACAGTTTTAACTGTTTCAAAGTAACATACAGTCTATGATAAAAGCATTTGACTCTCTTGAATCTACTATAGTTTGAACTGTCCGCATGGAGAATCTCTACCACTCCACCAACTAGGTCTAGCATGTCAAAGGCTTCCTTTTTTCCAACAGGATCTTTTGGATCTAATGATCTAATGATTCCAGCTATCCAGAAGCCAAGGTGTCAGCTTGAGACCCCTCAAATCTGCATTCCCTTACACAGGGGAATTCTCCACTGGCCATCTCCTACCATTTTAAGTTCACTTTGTGCACAGCTTATAGGGTGAAAAATTGACTTAGACTGTAGCATCTTGACCTCAGTCTTAAATGGTGGACAAGAACCAGAGTAACTTCAGCACCAGCAAGTCCAATTTTGAACATTCTGATTTTGATAAGAGAGACAGAGCGCTCTCAAAATGTCCTACAGAAATTTTGCCTACTTCCTTCTACTTATGCAATAAGAAAAGTAGCAAAGGATACACTGAGAGAGGCCTCTATTCCAGGGATGCAATCTGTAGGCTTGGCAGAAACAGTACAACTGCATTTCATATGGTCAGCCTTGTCTCGTATGTATGTACAACCTACATTGTCATTTATTCACCTGATGGTTATTTTGCTAGCAATTCGAATAATTCTTGGTTGTTTTCCCAAGTCATTCTCTTGTCCACTTAAACTATCCACCAAAAACATCCGACGAGTCAAAAGCCAATTGTTCATATTGCTACCTATGAAAAAGAAATGGTAAACCATATAATGCTTTAAAAATAGTAGTTCAAAACTACAACAGGAATGAAATAAGTCTGACTAAAACTGAAGTGATTTACATCATTGTATTAAGGATTATACATATTTATTGCTATTATTTGTAAAGGATTGTATTAAGAAATTCTTTAGATGATTCTTTGCTAATTACCATATATGTTCATTTAACCTCAAATCTCTGACTCAAATCCCTCCGCCCCACTCCTCACCCCCGCCCCTGAATGTACAACAGCTACAAAACCAAGGAAATTCAGATTTATGGCTGGGGATGTAGTCAGCCTGGAGTGCCTCACCTTGGGTTTAGTGGTTTTCACTCTCCTTTTGCCTTTGCCCTATCTGCCAGGACAATACAATTAGATGTAGTGGTGTATTAACTTTTCTTACCATTTCTTTATTTCTTCCTTGGTTCTCTCTTTCCATTTCTTTGTTTCCTTCCATCTCTCACCCATCTCTTCCTACTTTTTGTTTTTTATTTTCCCTGTGCCTTAAATTATTTTTCTCCTTTTCCATCTTTTACTTGTAAGTACACACTTTCCTTTCCACCATCTCCTTCCCAACAAGCTCTCCTTCTCTCACTGCTTAGCTCCTCCTGATCTCTCTCTACTGGGATTGGTCCACTTCCCAGTATTCACTGTAGTACAGAATAAAGCATATGCAAGTGCCAGCCAGCACTGCTGAAAAGGCAGCTAGTGTGCACTTTAGCATCTTCCCTCTCAGATCCATTGAAACGCTGCTCTTAAAGATTGTCTCTGAGTCCAGGCTAATAGGTCTACAGGCCTCCCTTTACATGTGTACCTAAAGCTAGGCTCCATCCAGAATGAGAGAAAAAGGGGAGGAGAGAACTTATATACTGCAGAGAAGCAACTGTTGCTAATTTAGTGGTAAGACACTAAATGCAGATAGTTCTGCCAATGTTAGTTTTGATACAAGATCTGCATAAGTGATGTATGTTTGGAGACCTTTGGAATGTCAATGGGCATTAGGAAGTGTGAAAGACATCTTATCTATGGATTTCCTTGGTTTTGTAAGTTTCAATTAAATTAGTATTTTCAGGAAAATGAATAAAAAACTGGAATTTTTTAGACATACTCACATATATAATATTGTGTGTAATGGTCTATGATAAAAACATACACTTTATATAATGGCCTAAATTCTCTGGATTGGCTATGCTCTACTCTGCTTCAATGCTGGTGTATCTAGGGGAGGGGAGAACAAGAGCAAAAGTGGCATTAAACCTGGGGCCAACAGACACCAGACCTGATTCTTGGCACAAGAGTGAAAACCTCAGAACTGTTCTGTATGTCTGAAATCTGGGCCATTACATGTTTTGGCAGTTGGGAATCAGGCAGAGGTAGCAGCTCCATAGCTACACCTTCACTGTGTGGAGAGAATCCACAGGTAGCTGGTTAAACTGGCTTTAAAAATCTCCTTTGTGCTTCCAGAGCAGAACAACACTGATTTAACAAGCCAGTGTATCTGATCCAAATTTATTAGCACATGCATTATTCAAGCAACATGGTAAATGAATGGTACTATTGTACTTGAATAAAAGAGGCAGTGGGATATCTACATTTGCAGTAATACAATCATGAGCTTGAGGTGAAAGGTTATGTATTAAATTAAAAACAACATAAGCTCATGTACCCATTATGGTTAATATTTTACACACTCAAGAAATTTTCCTCCCCTACACAAATGCATGCAACCCTCTTTCTTCCACATGGTATTCTGTATTATTAGTTTCCATAGGATGTTAATGTGCTATGCAAGATTCCTGTATCTAGTTTCTCATGTACACAGGATCATACTTTTAAACAAATGCACACTCATTCATCTGGACAGCTGTATTAGGGGCCAAATCCTATATTCAGTGTGTATCGCAAGTAACCAGGTAGTATACTGAGGAACTCTGTAGGAAGTGGCAAGGGTAGCGGTAGGGAGTAATGCTTTCTCCGTGATCACCAGAAAAGCAGCAGAATCAGTCCATTGTTCCTGTTGCTCTACTGCCAGCTCAGGTCTGGATCAGCTCACATTCCTACTATACCATCCCCACTTATGTAGAGGACCGGATGGTGGATCCCTGTCAATGACAATACTTCATCTATTTCGCTCCCTTCCAAAAATAAAATGAAAATCCACCTGTATATTAAGGTGGAGGGAGCCCCCATAGATCTGAATTCTTGCCAGCTCCTTTACTTCCCAGATTCCAGAGATTCTCCATGAGCCTTTATGCACTGGCATGACTGTACATAATATCAGTCATGCCAGTGTAGACCAAGCATATGCAGCCAAAGCCTTTTACTCCTGTACAGAACGAGAGTCAGGTTTTGGCTCTAAAATTCAAGAAGATTTTTACAACAATGGTAAACTGTGACATATTTAACATGGAGGAGTGATTTTTAGGAGCAATAAAAACTACTGGTATACTTATGTTCATTTATATTTTTACTGATGGTATGTAGTGTAATTCAATTCACAGAAAGTGTAGTCAGTATGATATTCCTACCTTGATTCACAGACATTTCATTGTATTGAAGATTGAAGTTTAAAACTGGCACGGCCCACAGATATTGCTGTCCACTATCATCATCATGATATTCAAGATACACATCATAAAATATCGGATTAGCAAAATCCGATAACATCTTGGAAACAGAAATTGTACACTATGGAAAAAATGTGAACAAAATATGTAATGAAATAATTAGATGATAAAAGTGACCTTTTTTATTTTCAAATTTTGAATTCCTTCCCCAACCAAACTAAGAAATCTGTCTCTTACAAAGAGCATGCAACCAGACATTCCAGCAATTAAGTTGTAGAAAATCCACAATTTTTAACTAAGCTACTTGTAATTACATGCACAGACTTCAAATTCGGAAAGTAAGGGTACGTCTACACTGCACGATTATTTCGAATTAGCTTAAACCGATATTACAAAACAGATCTAATAAAATCGGTTTAGCGCGTCCACA
>NC_133770.1:257730149-257737411 GCF_003597395.2 Chelonoidis abingdonii | reverse complement strand
TTAGCGCTACTCTTCTCGTCGGGGAGGAGTTCCGAAATCGATTTAAGGAGCCGTTTAACTCGATATTAATGACGACGTCGTGTGAACGGGTACAGCGTTAAATCGGTATATCGGCCATTAAACCGATTTAAAGTCGCAGTGTAGACCTGGCCTAAGTCTCAAGCTGTTTCCTCCCTTCCGGTTTTTATATCAAGAAGGAAAAAGAAACATACTTAAAGAAACATATGGAACAAATATTGTGGCATTTAACCATTTTTTTCTGTTCTATCACAGAACTTTAGCCTGTTCTAATCATTGGATAGTTTTGAATGCAGCTTAATATGTAAGGTACTAATTAGATGGGGATACAATCTTTATAATCCAGTTTCAACTTCTGAATCTATGTCTAAGGATATGTCAATGCTGTAGCAGTGTAAACAGGGGTTATGCAGGTGGCAACTCAAGCTAGCTGCCTGAGTACAAATCTGTCCATACCCCAAGCATAAGTGCTAACTCTGGTCAAGCTAGAGCATGTCTGTCTACCTGCACCAGGAAGCACAGTTCCAGCTGTAGTGTAGACATACCCTTTGTTTATTAAATTTACATTCAACAAAGGGATTCATGTGGCTATATGCATTGCCTAGTCACAGACAAAGAAAGCAACTTCAGTAACTATGGACTAATACATGAAAACAAAAACAAAACAAAAACAAACAAAAAAAAACCCAGCACCACAGAGAGATGAGCCAAGCTGGCATAATTCAATCCACACTGAATGGCCAACAGCTTTCCATTTCTATTTCCAATATCTGAATACAGATAAAAGTGAACTCTATTATGTTTATATATGTGTAAAAATAGTAAAGACTATTTAAAGATCAGAGACATTTGCATAAATACCTGGGCAAATATTTATGTGAAAACTAAAGTGATGTACTGTAAGATTTTCACATCACCCAAAAAGCAGATAGAACAGATCTGCTATTATACCGCAATAAATAATGCACTCTCTTTGCTACTTCAGTTAGGAAAATTTTCCAAGTGCAGATAAATTAATTAACAATAATTATAACAATTATAAATAAACCTGTGCTAGCTGCTATACAGTTCCACATAACTTTACAAATGTTAAGCGATGTACCTAAGAAACCCTCCCACCATGAGGTAAATAATTTTTATCTCCATTTTATAAAAAGGGAGAGTGAGACAAGTTAAAGGTGAAAAAGAACTAAATAAGTTCATGGAGGAAAGGTCCACCAACGACTACTAGCCAGGATGGGCAGGGATTGCGTCCCTAGCCTGTGTTTGCCAGAAGCTGGGAATGGGTGACAGGATGGATCACTTGATGATTACCTGTTCTGTTCACTCCCTCTGAAGCACCTGGCATTGACCACTGTCAGAAGACCTGATAATGGGTTAGATGGACCTTTGGTCTGACCCAGTATGTCCGTTCTTATGTGAAATGCAAAGAATCTGAGTGTAGGGATGTCAGGCATATTGTGTCTTTCTATTAATAGTGAGGCAACAGCAGAGCAGATATTTAAAGAAAAAAAGAATCCCTCATTGTTCCAAGTCTCATGCTTATTTCACCAGCCTTCACTGGCTGTATGGTGTGTAATGCTGCATTGTTTTGTGACAAATAAACTCATTTCACTCAGTATGCTAAAAGATAGGATAATCAACAGTTTCACAGGAAAAAAGCCAGTGCCACAGCTCCTGGCTCAACTTACTCATTTCTTTTCACACATACACCTTCACTGACAAGATTTAAAAATTACTCAAATAAAAGCTCCAAAATAAAATTTTACTTCATGCTTACACTTTGTTGATAAGTTGTTCCAAAAATATAAGCAGCATTCAGCCTAGTCAGTGTGTCAGGACAAAGCTGCACAAAAAAAATCATTAGTTTTGACATTTTTGTGTACATTAATTCAAAAGCACAACTTTCTCAACTTGTAGAATACACAATACCTACGTAGTTTATACGCCTGCAGTTCTAATTAAGATTTATTTAGTTTAAAAGGAGATACTCCTTTTAAATTCTGAGAACAGAATAAAACCAATGAGGTACCATGGTACTTTGAGTATTGCCGCTGCTTATTCACACTTGTGGGATGCTCTTTGTTCCACCACCAAACTTCTCAACCGTATGGAAAGCAATGTCCAACAGGACTGCATGAACATCCTCTCATGGCACTGAATGTTCAGACCTGGGATTACAAAAACTATGCAGCCTCACTGCATCAGTTCCTGCAGCTAAACCCCAGAGTCCTATAAGAAAAGAACTCCAAGGGAGAGAGGAAGGTAAGTGGATCATATGAATAAGCAGATGTGACACTCTCAAAGCACCAGAATTACCCTGGCAAGAAACTATTATTTCTCCCTCAAGGTGGCCTCTTCATTTCCTCCATTTGTGGGAATGTAGCAAGTAATGCAACTCTCAGGAAGATTACTTGAGTTCTGATTAAATGAGGACTGCAGAACCATCTTGCCAAAGTAAGCACCAAATTTAGAGAGAACAGAACTGTGTAAATGTAACTAGAACCCCAGGAATCATTACAGACATATTACTGATATTGTCTTAGTCCTACATGCATAATGTAATACATTAAGACAGGTATTGAGTTCCCTTGAACTGGTTCCCAAAGGCTACAAAACGTTTTGTAATTAGGAAATGAATAGTCTTATCCAAATAAAAACTCAAATACTTCTTAGTACCTAGGATAGACAGTCTAGCTTCCCATGGGTGATAATGAGATTTGGAGGTTAGTGATCTGATTCAGAAGAAACTCAAGACACCACATTTACAGTAAATTTGTGAGGCAGTAGCAGCACAGTCTTATACTGAGGAAATATTGTAAAGGAGGATAAGATATTGAAACCTCCAACTGACTTACTCTTCCACAGTGACAGCAGAGTTTGAGACTCTGCAACAGCTGTCCTGATGAGCCTACCAGCACACTTGATGACAACTCACAAACCTAAGGCCATACTAAAAATGCCTTCCCAATGTGAGAATCCAACAGAGCCAGACCCATTGAACATTCTCCAGAAGAGTATGCACCTGACAGCCCAACCATATATTGTACACAACAACCACAAATGGAGGAATCATGGGCCATGCACACACAGCTGCTTAGGGAAGGGAAAGAACTGAGTTGGCTGGGACCTTGGCTCTGAGTGACTGATGCCACGAGAGGCCAGCAAGCCCTTCCTTCTAAAAGGTTTCTAGGTGCTCAGGAGTTACATTGGTGTGAATGGGAAACAACCTTGAACAAGAATTCACCTCTAAAAAGCTATTTTTATTAAATAGGCAATTCCATGATCAGAATAAGGTTGCACTAAAGTAACTGTAGTGATCTGAACACTCGGGTGCTGTATTTGTGCTCCTCTCCATTTTGATCTCTTCTCTAAAAGGCAACCAATATTTTGATAGTATAGGAACAATGTAATTAAAAATCACACTCACCTGCAAGACACCTCCTTCCAAATTTTGCCATTTAAGAAAGTTTCCCTCTGCATCATATGAAGCTGCGATAAGCTGCAGTTTTATATTCTGACAATAGAAGGCAAGACTGTTTTAAAAGACTGAATAATAAATTTTAGGCACATCCATCCCATTTTTTCAATAGTTTACTACAACCTTGGATATAACATTTCATTTTCTATTTGTAAATATAAATATTAATCTTAGTTCCAAGATTCCATGCTTTGTTCCACGCTTTTTTAATTTACTATCTAACTCTTCTAGTATCAGCATCATCATCAGTGTGATGTGAACAGTAAACGTGGTAAGAAAAATATGTACTAAAACTTTTTTCCATAAGAATTTGTTGATTTGTTGAAATCAAAATGTTCCAGGGAGACAGTTTGGTTTTGATGAAGTTCTTTTAGAAACCAGGCAGGGTTCCAACATACTCAAGGCCAGGAACCTCAGGGTTTCCAGGGTCTGTAGTGCTGGGGCAACTCGCCAGACAGATTGCCTCAGGCAAGGACTCCTTTTTGTGAAGAATTTCAAAATGTTTGGTTTTTGTTCCAAATCAGAATGAAACTAGTTTTCAAAGGAGTGAAATCCCTCATGAAACAGAATACTTTTCTCCACTCAGCTCTAGTGAGACATTAGTTTGGTTATTCCCTAAATATTGGGTGCCATATTATGCCATGGATTTCTAAATACAATGCTCCAGAGAAATTAAGAGAGGATCTGCTTAATAATCAATGGACTAATACATTCCTCAAGGTATACCTGGTGAAGAATAAGCATAAGGAGGACAATACTGTTTTGACTAGGTTCTAAAAACAGTAACTAGTTTTTTTTTTTTAATTTCTCAGCAACAGAATGCAGAGAAGGGCATATTTTCTAAATAGGTGTTAGCATCCAAAGGATATTTCCACAGCAAATGATTGTCCCTTTGAAGAATTAAATAAATTATGACCAATACACACTTAGCCATAACATGAAAATAATGGTTTAATCATTAAAACAAAAACAAACAAAACAAACAAAAATCAAAACATTGCAATGTTAGTTAAAAAACCACTGACTAAACTGTATGTGAAAACTTAACGATGGTTGTTATTTCTGAATTCAACTATAAGACAACTTATGATGAACTCGAAAATGTAATTGCTAGACAGCTTATTATAACCAGCATCCTTTTTTGGTACTCCATTCAAATTTTAGAGATCATTTAACTTAAACAAATTTATGAGGATTGTGTGCAAAATTAGGGATTGGTTGAATATTCTGGGAAAAAAGGACACTCTGTATTAAAATGTTAGCTAAATCGATGCCTTGTGCAACTCAATCAGCTTTAATGGAGTTATACCAGAGATGAATTTGGCCCCTTAAAATGTCATCATGTCTTGTACCTCACAATGCCTACCTTGTTTGTTCCTTTAAAACTGAAGCTTGTAGGGAACTGGGTTGTATCAAGTACTTGAGATGCTAATCCTGGCTGGTCACCATAGTACAGCCATGGAAGATTCTGTCTCCTGCAAACAATTATATTTTGTTTTCTTCACAGAGCCTTAATATTTTATGCAAAACTATAAATTTGTAGTAATTTCTATGTAAACATTAATATTGAAAAAAATGTGTGAATCGATAAAATTATAGAAGATGTAACATACCAGAAGGATACTGAATGAACAGTGCCTAGCCCTGCTGTATTTGCATAGACATACTGAAACAGACCACATGCATCACTAGTGGTAGAGCTTAATGAGTTCATGTTCATCACACACATATTTCCAAGTGCTTGGCACGATGTTAGATTGGAGTACAGCTACAAAGAAAAAAACAGTAAAGAAAACTATTGCTGATAGCCACATGTTGTTGGTATGGCAAAAATGAGGTAGTTTTAAACCTTAACAATTCATCTCTAAAGCATTACTTTTACTCTGAAGTTTATTGCTTTGTTTACATCTAATGTCTTCCTCCAAACACACACTCTACAGTTATATTTAGATTATGCATGGCAACACAGAGTCAGTATTATCACCTTTTTATACACAGGCCACCTTGATTTTCAGATTTTATATGTTTTTTTAATTTTAGGTTAAAGCAAATAGATGATATAATGGAATAGTAATTTCAAAGTTTGGGGGTAAAAAAAATCCTGATTTTCGAATTCAGGTTGCTTAGGTTTTATGTGAAAGATGATTTCCCCAAAGATCTAAGATCAATACATATCTAAGTTGAGTAAGTTGACAAGCATCACCTACTTCATCCTCAGCGCATGTTCCATCATACTGAAGATTTACATAACATAAGAGAAAGCAGAGAAGGCAGACTCTGTGGTGATTACTTCTGTTTGTAGAGATTAAAGTTCAATGATTAATTGAAAGCCAGCTGGTAAAGCCAGCAGCCAATCATCACTGAAAATTTGAACCAATGATGAATATCATCAAACATCCAAGGTAAGATGACTGCTGGTCATGCAGGATTTTTTATTTTAATTTTAAGTATATCAGATTTCTAGGTTTTCAAATAAACCCTTGTTTACAAGTTCTCTCTCTCTTTCTTGAATTCCTTTTGTTCTAGTCACTTGCTGTGACTTATACAAGACACAAATCTATATGTAGGTATTTATGTGGTCCCTACCCTCTTAGAGTCCAAGCATTTCTTGAACATTAAATAGATTAATCCTAAAAAAAATTGAACTAATATCACCCCTACTTAATACTGTAGATGGTTGATTGAGATACAAAGAGGCTAAGTGATTTGCCCAAGATCACACAAGAAATCTGTGGTAAAGCAGGAAAATGAACTCTGATCTTCTCAATCCCAGTCTAGTGTCTTAACCATAAATGCTCTCTTCTCTGTGGTCAGAAAAGACTCCAATTAACCAAATCTGAGCTAATAAAAGAAAAAGCAAAGTCAAGTAACAAAATATTTGTAAAAAAATCAAATTTAAATCTCAATTTTCAATAAAACAAATTTACTCTTTGTAAATTAACGAAAAGCTTCCCCTTTAGGATACATCAAACTAAAAACTTATACAGTCTCATAACCTTTTAGTCTTTTTTTCCCCCCTTCTTGGGAGCAGGGTAGTCTTTCTAATAAGATTATTTCCCAAAGAAGTGAAGATTCTCCTATACTATAACTCCCACCAGCATTGATTATTGTCTAATGTTCTTTTTAAAAACACAGTATCTATTTTCTCTCCTATGTATACTGTTATCTCAAAATAAGTTTTCTTTAAAAATAAATTGAATACATCAAGTTTTAAAAATTAAAGTGTCATGTATTATGTATTTCAGATTTATCAGATTAATATTTCATCTAAGTAAAATACAAGATACAAATTCAAAACATGCTCAAAACTTACCCAACAAGCAGCTGCTGATGCTTGTAGGTTTTTCAGGAACCATGCTGATACCACTGTTATACCCTGTAAATAAGGAACCATGGCATCACAGGCCTAGTCTACACTATACGTTTAAACCGAATTTAGCAGTGTTAAACCTAATTAATCCTGCACTCGTCCACACAATGAAGCCCTTTAAATCAATATAAAGGGCTCTTTAAACCGATTTCTGTACTCCTCCCCAACGAGGGGAGTAGCGCTGAAATCAGTATTGCCGTGTCGGATTAGGGTTAGTGTGGCCGCAATTCGACAGTATTGGCCTCCGAGCGGTATCCCACAGTGCACTATTGTGACCGCTCTGAAAAGCAATCTGAACTTGGATGCACTGGCCTGGTAGACAGGAAAAGCCCCGTGAACTTTTGAATTTCATTTCCTGTTTGCCCAGCGTGGAGCTCTGATCAGCACGGGTGG
>NC_133770.1:257718403-257728895 GCF_003597395.2 Chelonoidis abingdonii | reverse complement strand
GGCAAATGAATGCTGCTGTGTAGCACTGCAGTACCGTGTCTGTCAGCAGCATCCAGTACACATACGGTGACAGTGACAAAAGGCAAAACAGGCTCCATGGTTGCCATGCTATGGCGTCTGCCAGGGTAATCCAGGGAAAAAGGGCGCGAAATGATTGTCTGCCGTTGCTTTCATGGAGGAAGGATCAAGTGACGACATTTACCCAAAATCACCCGTGACACTGTTTTTGCACCATCATGCATTGGGATCTCAACCCAGAATTCCAATAGGCGGGGGAGACTGCGGGATAGCTACAGGAAAGCTACTCACAGTGCAACACTCTGGAAATCAACGCTAGCCTTGGTACATAGACGCACACCGCCGAATTAATGTGCTTAGTGTGGCCGCGTGCACTCGACTTTATACAATCTGTTTTAAAAAACGGTTTCTGTAAATTTGGAATAATCCCGTAGTGTAGACAAACCCACAGTATCTGTTTTCAGCTGTAAATAGAATGTCAATTAACTCAATATATCAGAGTCTGGAAAATAACATAGCATGCCAATTGAAAGACTTGGGACTATTTTTCTAACTTTTCTAAAAGCTCTCTTCCTTGAAAAATAATGTCCCTTTGGAATTGATCTATCACTCAGAGCTATAGCTTGGTACAAAACAGGTAGACTATAGCAAAGGAAAAGTTTGTGCTGCTTCAGTAAAATATATTTTCTCCAAGATATTAATGCCTGAACCAAAAAAGAAAGACTTAAGCTTTGAACCTGCACGCTGCCACAAATTGGCATATCGTGCTGCCCTTGAGGGGTGCCAGTAACTTCAAAGGGGTTCTGGGCAGGTACAAGGGTCCATGTATGTGCAACAGCTTCAGGGCTTTATTTGCTAATACTCACTTAGTTTGATAACAGTAAAGGGAAATAATGCAACTAGACAGATCTAAAATGAAAAAAGGTATCTTTTGTCTATGAAATACAAACTGAAGATCTGTTTTCAGTAACTGAAACTATTTAGAAAGCGTGATTAATTTTGCTTTAAAACACACTACTTTTCTCCTCCTCTCTTTCATAAAGCACTCTTCAATTCTGAACAGAAGAACAAAAGAATGGCCATTCTTGGTCAGCCCAGTGGTCCACCTAGCCCAGTATCCTGTCTTCTAACAGTTGCCAGTGCCAAGTGCTTCAGAGGGAATGAACAAAACCGGGCAATCATCAAGTAATCTATTCCCTGCCTTCTAGTCCAGGCATTTGGCAGTCAGAGGCGTAGGGACACCCAGAGCATGGGATTGCATCCCTGACCCTCTTGCATAACAGCCATTGATGAACTTATCTAATTGTTTTTTTAATACAGTTATAGTTTTGGCCTTCACAATATCTCCTGGCAATGAGTGCCATGGGTTGACTGCTTTGTGTGAGGAAGTATTTCCTTTTGGCTCTTTTAAACCTGCTGCCTATTAATTTCACTGGGTGATCCCTGGTTCCCGCATTATGTGAAGGGGTAAATAACACTTCCCAATTCACTTTCTCCACACCATTGATGACTTTATAGACGTCTATCATATCCTCCCTTAGTCATTTATTTTTGAGGCTGAACAGTCCCAGTCTTTTAAATCTCTCTTCATATGGAAATTGTTTCATATCCTTAATCATTTTTGTTGTCCTCCTCTGTACTTTTTCCATTTCTAATATTTCTTCTTTGAGATGGGGTGACCAAAACTGCACAGAGTACTCAAGATGTGTGCATATCATTGATTTATACATTGGTATTTTATTTTCTGTTTTATCTATGCCTTTTCTAACAGTTCCTAACATTCTGACTGTTGCTGCACACTGAAAAGATGTTTTCGGAGAACTATCCACAAAAACTCCAAGATCTCTTTCTTGAGTGGTGACCATTGATTTAGACCTGTGGCGGGGCAGCTGCCCCACACAGGCAGGGGAAGGGTTTAAGGCAGCCTTGGAGAGGCGGCACAGAACTCAGCCAATCAGGAAAGGGTTTATTGGGAGAGCCAATCAGGAGAAGGCTTGCTGGAGCAGCACATATATAAATAGCTGCTCAGCAGAGTAAGGGGAAGTCTTTCCCTGGAGGGCAAAGGAGAAGGACTGTCTGCTGAGGAGCACTGGAGATACTGCAGTGCTGGGCAGAGTAGCAGAGCAATAGGGGAGCTCTTGGCTGACTATGGCCAGACTGAGCCCTGGAAGCAAGGGCAGGGAAGGTGTTAGGGCTACAGAGGATGAGGCCTAGGGAAAGTAGGCAGAGGGAATAGGAAGAGGGACAGTAAGTGGCTGCCAGCTACAGGGTCCCTGGTATGGGACCCAGGGTAGCAGGTGGGACTGGTCCCCCCCTCTCTCTTTACCCCTACTTGCCAATAAGGAGAGTGGCCTAATCCAGACTGCAATTTGCCCCAAAGGCTATACTAGTGACGGCAGCTGGCTGCTGAGGTAAGTGGAAGGACTTAGGACTGCCTGTCCCCTGAAAGGGGGGAGACAGCAGGCTAGGGCACAGCTGGAGGGCTGTGTCCTGAAGAGGACTCTGTGGTCCAGGAGAAATGTGGGTTGAGACAGTGGAAGTAATGGCGAGTGAGACAGTGCTAAGAAAAGGCACCTTGGTGGTCCAAGAGAGCTATTTCCCAGCACAACCAGCCACAGCAGTGGGTCTGAACTGCTACAAGACCATCATTTTGTATGTATACTTGGAATTATATTTTCCAGTATGCACTACTTTACATTTATCAATATTGAATTTCATCTGCCCAGTCACCCAGATTTGTGAGATCTCTTCTTAACTCTTTGCGGTATGCTTTGGACGTAACTATCTTCAGTAATTAGTATTGACTGCAAACTGTGTCACCTCACCATTTACCCCTTTTCCAGATCATTTAGGAATATGTTCAACAGCACTGGTCCCAGTACAGATCCCTGGGCGACACCACTATTTACTTCTCTCCATTCTGAAAACTGACCATTTATTTCTACCCTTTGTTTCCTGTTGTGATGGGGTGTCTGCCCCACACGTGCAGAAAAGGGGTTAAAGGCAGCCATAGGGCAGCTTTGCAGGAGGCAGCCAATCACAGAAGGGCTTATAGGAACAGCCAATCAGGGCTGGACTGGCCCATATAAGAAGGGCTCCAGAACTGAGCAGTTTCAGTCACTTCCTAGAATTTGAGAAGGGATGAAGACAGGCTGCCCGGCAGGCAAAGGACAGCAAGCACCCTGGACAGCGCAGTGCTGCAGGCAGATACCCAGAGAGCTAAAGGCAGCTCCTGGCAGGCTGCAGGGATCTGCAGACTGAGGCCCTGATGCAAAGGCAAAGAAGGTGCTGGTGCCATGTGGGAAGTGGCTAGACCGTGTACTGCAATCTGCTACTGAAGGGACTGGCTGGACAGTGGGGGAACACAGTGTGGCACAGCTGGAGGGCAGTGTCACTGAAGAGGACATTGCAATCCTGGGAGTGATGTGAGTCCAGGACCAGAGATGACAGTGGGCGAGACACCACCAGGAGAGGGTACAGTGCTAATTCCCAGGACAGCCAGCAGGAGGCACTGCAGTGGTACATCATGCTGTCACACCTGTCTTAACCAGTTACTGATCCATGAGAGAAACTTCCTGCTTATATCAGGTCTGCTTACTTTCAGAGCCTTTGGTAAAAAGCTTGTGAAAAGCTTTCTGAAAGTCCAAGTACACTATATTAACTGGACCACCACATCCACATCTTTGATGACTCCCTCGGAGAATTCTAATAGATTAGTGAGGCATGATTACAAAAGTCATTCTGACTCTCCCCCTCCACACCCCAACAAATTGTGTTCATCTTTCTAATAATTCTGTTTTTTTTACTATAGTTTCAAACAATTTTCCGGTACTGAAGTTAGTTTACCGGCCCGTAATTGCCAAGATCACCTCTAGAGCCTTTTTAAAAAAAAAAAAGTGGCTTCACATTAGCTTCCTCCAATCATCTCGTACAGAAGCTGATTTAAATGATAGGTTATATACCACAGCTAGTAGTTCTGCAATTTTGAGTTTGAGTTCCTTCAGAACTCTTGGCTGAATACCATCTGGTCCTGTTGACTTATGACTATTTAATTTGTCAATTTGTTCCAAAATGTCTATTGACACCGCTGCTTTAATCTTTGAAAAACTAAGTCAACCAACTGGCAGCATTCCTTAGTTTCAAGTCTGGATCCTACTGCTGCTTTTTCAAACAGCTAAAATTTGAGCAGGTTTCCACCAATAATATGTATTCACTAGCTTTAGCATTTTGAGGAACCATATATTCTCATGAGGTTTTTCAGGTCAGGCTTGACAAAGCCCTGGCTGGGATAATTTAGTTGGGAATTGGTCCTGCTTTGAGCAGGGGGTTGGACTAGATGACTTCCTGAGGTCCCTTCCAACCCTGATATTCAATGATTCATGCACAAAAGATTTTTCTTCCATCATTAACCACATCTTTGTGTGTATATCCAGCATTTTTGCAGAAAACTTCAAATCTTATTTGTGCCCATTTCCCTTTAGTCACACTAATAAACTGATGATGGACATGGTTAATCAGTGTCCTTTGATCCTTCTAGACTCTGTCAGCTAGTTTGTCTTAACATAAACTATTAAATATTAGACCAAGAAGTCCAAGCCTCCCCTTGAACTCTGCAGCAAATTGGCTATAAACTCTTTGGAAGGCCTCTGGTTTCCGTGCTGCATTGGTGTGGCAGCTTAGAAATTCTGCAGCAGCCTCATTTAAATTGAAAAAAAAAGTTTTACTAAATATTACAATTATTACAGTACATATTTATTCTTGTATATATTTAAACATATTAAACTGAAAATGTGGAGATAGCCTATAATGTTGGTAATCATACAGCCATTTATAGAATATCTGATTTCACAGCACCTTCTGACAAGCAGCTGATGTTCCATGTAGTTTACCTTAACATTTATCACATAGTCAATATGTGGTCACCCTGATATATTTGTGGTTCTCATGACTCATTCAGTTTTCACACTCTAGTTTTTCATTTCATTTTTTTAAAATGTTTAAGTTTCTACCTGTCATAAGTAGATAGGTAAGGTAAGGGTTAAGTTTCTTTTACCTGGAAAGAGAAACAAACACCTGACCAGAGGACCAATCAGAGAACTGGATTGTTTAAAGTCAGGGGCGGGAATTTGTATACTCGAGGTCTTTGTTGTTTCCTCGGCTATGAGTAAACAAGTTTCCTCCTAACTCCCTCTTATCTCAAATATTCTACCAAAAGTCTGTGAGTACAAAGGGAAACAAAGTAATTCGGCTATGAGGAGCTTTGTGTTGTATTTACAGATGTGGATTGCTGGGTCTTTGTTGCTTCCTCGGCTGTGAGGGACAAGCTATCTTGCTAATTCCAATCTTCTTCTCATTCTACTAAAAGGCAGTGAGTACAAAACGGAAACAAAGTAAAATCGGCTATGATATGCTTTGCTTTGTACTTACTGTGTGTGATTGCTGGTCTGTTTAAATTGGCTATTTTTTAAATCAGACTGGGTTATTCATATTTTCTTAAGTAGGAGCCTGTATTAATTTTTATGCAAGTTATTATTCTGTATTTTCTCTCTTTCTATATAAAGCTTTCTTTTTCAAAACTTGTGGAAGTTTCTTTTTTTTAGTAAGGCAGAGAAATTGAAACCTCTGTATCAGGTATCTGTCTCCCTCACGGGAAGGCAGGAACGGGGAAAGGCAAAGCCAAGCTGTTGGTATTTTGCATCTCAATTGTCCTGAGGGAAAAGAACGCTTATCTCTTGGGAAGCAGAGAAACAGGTTTCTTGGTACTCGCAGGCTAGACCAAGAGGCAAGCCTGGGAAGGAGGGGGGAAGGGGTTATCTCTCCTGCTTTTAGACTCCAAGGGATTTGGAATCTGGGGGTCCCCCCAGGGAAGGGTTGGGGACACCAGAGAGAGGAAAGGGGGGTCAGGCCCTATCAATTCCTGACCTGGTGGCAGCCTATCAGATCTAAGCTGGAGATTAAGCTTAGAGGACTTCATGCTAGTACCTTATATTTGAACTCTAATGTTCAAATCGAGGAATAATACTATGACACTACCCTCATGGTTGCAAGAAATAATCTTCCAAACATGAATTGAGTGTAAATAATAGAGCTGTTATTGAGCCTGCAGACAGCCTGAAAAAAAGAGCTGAGAGGTGTGAACTCCTCCACTGCTCGTTAATTTTATTGAAGTCTTAATGCTAAAGACTAATGATGAGAATTAAGTAAACTAACTACACAGTTGCTAATGGATTGAGAAAGGGTTAGGAGAATATGCAGGCTTTTTTAGCAAATCATAAACTTGCTAAAAATGTAACTTTTGGGTTATCAAAATTATTTGTGAAATCAGGTCAAATCTGACATTAGTTTAGGGTGACCAAACAGCAAACATAAAAAACTGGGACAGAGGGTAGGGGGTAATAGGAGCCTATATAAGAAAAAGACCCCAAAATCGGGACTGTTCCTATAAAATCGGGACATCTGGTCGCCCTACATTAGTTTCAGACAAAAAGTTAACTACTTCAGAAATGTCAACAAACCATTTTGACATTTCATTTTGAATCAACATTTTTGGTTTGATATTTTGTTTTGAATCAACATTCTAAATATTTTGTTTGACTTAAATAAAATTTCAGTTTTTAGTTTAATCAAGATGACAATTCAGTTTCAGTTCAACTACTAAACAAAAAAAAAATCAGTAATTCATTCAGTTCTAGTCAGGATTTAAGCACATGGAAAGGGTAATTACACATTAGTACATGAAAGAAATAAGGAGGGAAGGACAGAGAGGAAGCACAAAAAGGAGATGGAGATAAAAACAGGGACAGGAAGATAGGATAACGTTAGTCTTAAATTTTCTCACTGAATAATGCTAAATAATGCACTGAACAAATAGTGGTAACAATTTTTAGTTACTACAGAAAAGCATTCTACTCTGGATCTTTGTTCAAACTTCCAACTTATATCAGTGGGAGATCCACTTTGTATACTTCCCTGAATCCAGTGTTAAATGCTTACTTGTGCCCATAGATCATAATTTAGACAAGAATACATGTTTCTCCAGGAAAAGTTGGACATCTCAGTGTACACAGTCTAGAAAAGAATAAAGACTGATGTAGAAAGAGGGCAACTGAATTACATAATCTCTGGTTTATAAGAGAAGAAAGTGAACACAGTTTTGAAGCCTGGCCCTTTCTTTTCAATTATAGTTTTGTTTTACTGATTTCTGGAAGAGTGAGAATAAGTGTTCCCCAAATTGTCTCCAAACCCTTCTTAAAACCCAGGGGTTGGCAACCTTTCGGAAGTGGTGCGCCGAGTCTTCATTTATTCACTCTAATTTAAGGTTTCGTGTACCACTGATACATTTTATTGTTTTTAGAAGAGCTCTTTCTATAAGTTTATAATATAACTAAACTATTGTAAACTAAACCTATATAAACTAAACCTTGTAAACTGAAGTAATAGTAATAGGATGAAATTAATAGTGAAAAGTGCAAGGTCATGCATTTAGGGATTAATAAGAATTTTAGTTATAAATTGGGGACACGTCAGTTGGAAGCAACAGAGCAGGGGAAGGATTTTGGAGTATTGGTTGATCACAGGATGACTATGAGCCGCCAATGTGATATGGCCGTTAAAAAAGCTAATGCAGTTTTAGGATGCATCAGGAGAGGTATTTCCAGCAAAGATAAGGAGTGTTAGTACCGTTATGTAAGGCACTGGTGAGACCTTATCTGCAATACTGTGTGCAGTTCTGGTCTCCCATGTTTAAGAAGGACGAATTCAAACTTGAACAGGTTCAGAGACGGGCTACTAGGATGATCCGAGGAATGGAAAATCTGTCTTATGAAAGGAAACTCAAAGAGCTTGGCTTGTTTAGCCTAACCAAAAGAAGGTTGAGGGGGAATATGGCTTGCTCTTGATAATATATCAGAGGGATTAATATTAGGAGGGGAGGAATTATTTAAGCTTAGTACCAATGTAGACACAAGAAAAGTGGATCAAACAAGGGCACTAGGGAAGTTTTAGACTGAAACTAGACAAAGTTCTTCTGTACCATTAGAGGAGTGAAGTTCTGGAACAGCCTTCGAAGTGGCGTAGTGGGGCAAAGAGACATACTGGCTTAAGGGAACAAGCTTGATAAGATTTAATGGAAGGGTGGTATGTGGGAATAGCTAATTTTGCACTGATCTTGTTGTATCAGCAGGTAAGTGTGCAGTGGTGTGTGTGGTATGTTAGATGGATGGGATCGGATTACCGTCAGAGAATTCTTTCATGAGTGCTGGCTGGTGAGTCTGCATCACATGCCAGGGTTAGCCTGATCACCAATTTGGGATCGAGAGAGGAATCCTCCGGGCTTGATATAACGCAAAATTTGAATTGGCAGAGCCTGAGGTTCTTCGCTCCTCTGCCAGCTGGGGCATGGTCACTTGCTGGTGATTCTCTGGCGCTTGAGGTCTCAATCAACAATTGAAACTTCATAACTCAGACATAGGTTAGGGGTTTGTTATAGAAGTGGAATGGGTAGGGTTACTGTGGGCCTGCTTTGTGCAGGAGGTCAGACTAGATATCATATCGTCCCTTCTGACCCTAAAGTCTATGAGTCTATAATATATAACTAAACTATTGTGTGTAAAGTAAAGATTTTTAAATGTTTTTTAAAGAGCTTCGTTATAAAATTAAATAAAATGCAGACCCCACACAGTGGCCAGGACGGGCAGTGTGAGTGTCACTGAAAATCAGCTCACGTGCTGCCTTCGGCACATGTGCCATAGGTTGCCTACCCCTGTTATAACCCAAACTACCATTTTACTGCATCACTCCTTTGAAAGACCTGTGTTGTAGCAACCTTCCCTCAACAGAAGACTATCTAGGATATCACATGATTTCAGTAGGGGTAAGGGGGAGTTGGAGAAAATGAAAGCTAAACATGCTACCTCAGTTTGTGCTTGCAGCACCTAGGTGTCCAAGTCCCTGAACTATGGCACACACTTATCCCCTTGAATTACCAGGCCAGACTCAGAATGAAAAACTTAGTGTAGCAATTGTTTGAAAGTATATTTTAAAAATCACGTCAACTATTAGTATGAATCCACAGCTGACACATCATATTACACAGAATGTTGGTACAATTTCAACATAGTCTGCAACCCTTTCCAATCTTGGGTACAATTTGACACTAATAGCTTTTTTGAAGCCTGCTTCCAACTGACGCAATACAGTATTTAACCTGCATATTTCCAATGGTATTTGCAATAATCTTGCAAATAGTTCTTATGTGTATCTTCCCCCAACCTAAAGTAAACTGAGCTAACCCTCAACTGTTTGAGGGTGGAGTGGCTATCATCTGTTTAGTGTAATTGTATATGAATTAGCTCACATCTCTGCACAGGTAAAAGGTAGCTACTGGGTGCAGGGCCACAGAAAGGGTAAAAAGTGACAGATTTTATCCTCATGATGCGATAATCAATCTGACAAATCTTGCAGATGCCTTGAACCAATTCTGCACTGATCTACATGGTGATGTTGATAACCAGCCTACAAAGCCTTAAAAGGAGAACTAAGATGAGAGATACTGTTTTTTGGGGTAGAGTCAATGTGGTTTTTATGAAGGGAAATTATACCTCAATGTGTTAGAATTCTTTGAGTGTCAGCAAGTATATGGACATGAGTGATCCCGCAGATATAGTTATCATAGCTTTCCTACTCTAGATTTGAACCTTAGCGTTCATAACCTGAGAAGCTAGCATGAACCCCTCTAAGCTTAATTACCAGCTTAGATCTGATCTTGCTGCCACCAGCCAAGAATTTCCAGTGTCTTGGCTCACTCTGGTCTCCCCAAAACCTTCCTTGGGGAACCCCAAGACTCAGAGGCTCGAGTCTTACCACAAAGGGAAATAAACCATTCCCCCCACCTCTCTCCCACCCAGAATTTCCTCTCTGGACTAACCTGAGAGTTACTGATGCAAACTCTTTACATCACAATGCCAAGAAGCATGTCTCCTCTCTTCCACAAAGAGACAAACCCAAAGACAAGGAAACAGAAAAGATTCCATTTCTCTTCCCCCTTAGCTTCTTCCCGCCCTGGGACACTAGGAGAGTTAAACACAGAGAGCAGCTTTTCCCCCCCCTGTCTTTCCTTTCTCGCCACCAAATTGCTCTGTCGGGTCCAGACAGAAAAAAATAAACAACCAGTCAAAAGCAAAACTATTTAAAATAAAAAAAACGAAAAAGAGAAGAATAAGCACAGTTCTCTGTAATCTCAAAGTAAACAACAGGCTTCTAACTGAAATATGAAAATAGATAACGATAAAAGGGTGAGTAAAGCCATTACCCAAATACATCATTAAGTCTTATAGCCAATATACATAAAGACTACACCACCAGAATACACAGTGCAAATACAGCAAACTTAAGACAACTTTGCACCTTGTCTACAACTGGGAAACAGAAGTAGAAGGAACATGGCAAAATCAGACCCTCTCATAGCTAGAGGGGA
>NC_133770.1:257579242-257718253 GCF_003597395.2 Chelonoidis abingdonii | reverse complement strand
ACCCACAAATTCCCTCCCTTAAGCTTTGAAAAATCCGGTTTCCTGATTGGTCCTCTTGTCAGGTGTTTGGTTCCCTTTGTTAACCCTTTACAGGTAAAAGAAACATTAACCCTTAGCTATCTGTTTACGACAATAGTGTACCTGGACTTTCAGAGAGCTTTTGACAAAGTTCCTCACCAAAGGCTCTTAAGCAAAGTAAGCAGTCATGGGATGAGAGAAGGTCCTCTTATGGATCTCCTTAAAACAAAGGATAGGAATAAATGGTTTGTTTTTGCAGTGGCGATAGGTAAATAGCAGGATCCCCCAAAGATCTGTACTGGGACATATGCTGTTCAGAACATTGATAAATTATCTGGAAAAAAAGGGGTAGGCAGAGCTTGCAGATGATACAAAAGAACTTAAGATAGTTATGTTAAAAGCTGACTGCAAAGAATTACAAAGGGATCTCACAAAACTGGGTGACCAGGCAATGAAATTTTTATGCTGATAAACGCAAAATGATGTGCATTGGAAAACATCCCAACGATACATATAAAGTGATGGGGTCTAAATTAGCTGTTACCATTCAAGAAAACTCTTGGACTCACTGTGGATAGTTCTCTGAAAACACCTGCACAGTATGCAGTGGCAGTCAAAAAAGCTAACAATATAGCAACCATTAAGAAAGGAATAGAAATATATGCCACTGTATAAATCCATGGTCTAGTCATACCTTTAATACTGTGTGCATATCTGGTCCCTCATCTCAAAAGATGTATTAATTGGAAAAGGCACAGAGAAAGGCAACAAAATTAGGGATATGGAACAGCATCCATATGAGGAGAGTTTAAAAAAAAAAAATTGGGATTGGTCATCTTAAAAAAAGAGACTACCTAAAGGGGGAAGGATACAACAGAGGTCTATAAAACCATGACTGGTGTGGAGAAAGTGAATAGGGAAGTGTTATTTACCCCTTCACATAACACAAGAACTAGGTGTCACCCAATGAAATTTAATAGGCAGCAGATTTAATACAAACATAAGGAGGTACTGCAAACAATGCACAGTCAACCTGTGGAACTCTTTGCCAGAGGATGCTATGAAGGCCAAAAGTATAACTTAGGTTCAAAAAAGAATTAGATAAACTCATGGAGGATACATCCATCAATGTCTATTAACCAAGATAGTCAGGATGCAACCCCATGGTCTGTCTCCCTAGACCAGCGATGGCCAGGATCTAGGAGTAGATGACAGGGTGAATTACTCAATAATTGCCCTTAAACACTGGCACTGACTTCAGGCTGAAACCTATTTTGTGTTCACACAAACATGCACTTTTAAAGCCTATTGGAGAGAGATCACCACTCAATTCAGTTTTACTCAGACTTGCTTTGTTATCAAGTCTGCATAGATCTGTTGTCTCTAACACTTTCTTATCAGTGGGCTGATGTCCAACCTGCACCAGCCAAAGTAGTTTTGCTGGTCATTATAACTATCACTAAAGCTTAAAGATCTTTTCTTCTTCTTCTGTAAGTTAGAGAGGGGCTTCCTGGCTGACTTTTAACACTCCTTGACACTTAGTATTGAGTGATGCTGGAAAACTACCTGTAGCGGGGTGGTCCCCCACTCCTGTCCTGAAGGGCTTAAAACAGCCCAGGAGAGGGTTGTGGATGGGGCAAGAAGCCTGGGCTGATTGGGGAAAGTAGGCTTAGCTGGGGCCATGCCCCAATCAGGCCCAGCTGGCCCCTATAAGAGGCTGGGAGCCAGAAGCCTAGTCAATCTCCCTCTTGCTGTAGAGGGAGAAGGGCCTGGCTGCAGGGAGCTAGAGACCGGGTACCTGAGTGAAGCAGGACAGGGGAAAGGCAGAGGAGCTGGGGAGCTCCAGCCTGGAAAACCCCAGGCTGTGGCCTAGCACAAGGTCAACAGGTACTGGGGTTCGCAGAGGGCAGCCCCGGGTAGGCCAAGGCAGCAAGTCCAAACCCAACCTTGCCAATGATGAGTAAGCTGGTACTGCAGTCTGCCCCTGTGCCCTGGGGCAAGACAATGACTGGCAGTAGCTGTATACTGAGGTGAGGTGAGGTGAGGCTAGTGGGCGGGGGTTCCTTCAGAGAGGGAGACCCTGAAGCTAAAAGGGGTTACTGCCAGGGGGCAGCACCCCAGGTAAAAGGGCATCAAGTCCAGGGAGGGACATGGCCACAGGACAGGCGGATCATCAGACAGCAGAGGGCGCTCCTGGCTGGAAAAGAGCTGATTCCCAGAAGGCACCAGCAGGAGGCGCTGCAGGGGTGAGTCTGCATGTCTACACTACCCTTCATTTATATATTGCTTTATATCCCAGCATTTCAAAGTACTTTTCAAAAGATAAGCAAGTTTTGTTTTGTATTTTCTTTTAATAAACACAGAGAAATAGAGCCATTGAAAATTTAGGTGATTTGTCCAAGGTCACACCAAGTTATTTACAGAATCAGGACTATTACCCTGGCCTCTAGACTTCAGGCCCTAATTAAACCAATTGACCATGCTATTTCCTTGATAGATAAGTACTTCCTCACATAAGCCATCTCACTGAGAGACTACTGTATGTGCAGCAGATTGGGGTAGAGCATGGAAGATAAGAATCTGACTTGCAAGATACATAAGTAAATGGAAAAACTGAAATAATACCAGGCATGAGAAAATGTTCCATTAAAATTAAATTGGGTAATAAAATGCTCTTAAAACATTTCAGCACAAAAAACCTTTTCATAATATATAACATGAAGCTTGATAATGTTAAGAACAAAAACACTTACTAGCTGTCCATAACGTACAGTTGCAACTGCCTTTGAGGGGAAGTTTCTGCTGTTACTGAAGCATAACCCTCCAGTCTGAAAAGATAAAATTAAGACCAATTCCAGTTAAATTTTATTATATATATCACACATACATACACACACAAAAACCCCACTTTACAACATAATTTTTCCTTTACATTCTGCAGTAAACTGTGTTTCACTTACCAAAATATTTGGGTCCGAACAGTCACAAGACTCAGTTATATTGATGAATGTTTGTTCACATCTTATACACCTATGAATCGCACACACATGAATATATAAACATGAAGAAAACACTTAAAATAGCATTAACTATAAGACTTTATAATGTTAAGCAAGCTATTCTCTTCAAACATTAGATTAGAACAAGTTTGTTCAATTACGGAGAGTGTAACGTGTAGGAAGAACCACAAAAGATGAATATGATATGTTGGGGAAGAATCAGCACAGCTTTTGTAAAGAGAAATCATGCCGCACCAATCTATTAGCATTCTTTGAGGGCATCAACAAGCATATGGACAAGAGTGATCCAGTGGATATAGTTTACTTGGACTTTCAGAAAGCCTTTGACCAGGTCCCTCACCAAAGGCTCTTAAGCAAAGTAAGCAGACATGAGATAAAAGGGAAGGTCCTCTCATGGATCAGTAAGTAGTTGAAGTAGGAAACAAAGTAGGAATAAATGGTCCAATTTCATAATGGAAAATAGTAAATAGCAGGGATCTGTATTGGGACCAGTGCTCTTCAACATAATAAATGATATGGAAAAAGGAGTAAAACAGTTGTCTGGGTATACTGAAAAGAGGACAGGAGACACCTGATATGGATTTTAATCAGGCTGCAACTTTTATTATATATATGTCTGGGACTACCCAGCAGAAAGAGTACAGTGGAGGCAAATTTATGCTGCTTCAAATCATTACCCAGGGCTTCCATCAACCCCATTTCATTTTCCATCTACGTGCCCCCAGCCAACCCATGGCTCGGACCTTACCATCCACCCCCCTCGTAGTATGATTAAGGTAGGCAATAAGAATGGGGGGGGGGGGGGCACAGTTGGTTCCCTGCTGTACTAATCATAGGAGACTCCAACCCCTTTCCCCTGTTCTGTTCCTTTATCCTGCACCTTCTTTTAAGTCCTTTACCAGGCCATTTATCTGGTCACTTGATGCCTTCCCTATGGAGTACCTGCACTGGACATCCGCCTCACACTTACAAAATAAGTTGACATATGGCCTACCACCTTTTCTTCTTACCAGAAAAGGTCCTCCCTGACACCCACTGTAGGGAAGGTTGGAGGGAAAAACACCCATTCCACTGAAAGCCAATCTGGTGCAGGAAAAATTCCTTTCCAGCCCCGCTTAAAAAGGAGTGACTAGCACAATGCCCACAGCAGGTCCTAACCCCATCGGATATTTGCCATCTCTAGGGGAAGGAGGGTGGGTGCTGCCTTGTCTGCTGCATGGAAAAAGGGGCTTCCAATGCTTACCTTTATTAGCCGTCAGATCTGACAGTCCTGGGGGTGAGTCAGCACCGCAAAACTGACCACCGTTCATATTTTGCTGCAGTTTCCAACCTCATTCCCTGCCCCAGCCATAAAGCACAGCTGCCTTCCCTTGGCAAGCCCAGACAATATTCCCCCTGCTTTAGGAGTGGTGCAGTCAGTGACAAAATTTGCAGACAATACAAAATTACTCAAGATAGTTTAGTCCAGTGGCTTTCAATTTTTTTTTTTTTCTGGGAACCCATCTGAAGAAAATTATTGATGCCTGCAATCCAATGGTGCTGGGGATGAGGGATTTGGGAGAGGCTCAGGGCTGGGGCAGAGGGTTGGGGTGCAGGGGTGAGGGCTGCGGGGTGGTACTGGGAATTAGGGGTTCAGGGTGTGGAGGGAGCTTTGGGCTGAGGCAGGGTGTTGGGTGCAGGAGGGGGTCAGAGCTCTGGGGAAGGGTCAGGGATGGGGAGCTTGGAGTGAAGGAGGTGGTCAAGGCTCTGGGATGAGGGCACAGGCTCTGGGGTGGGGCTGGGGGGGTTGGGGTGCAGGAAGGGGTTCTGGGTTTGGGGATTAGGGATTAGGGCCCGGTGGCTCCCAGTCAGCGGTGCAGAGGCAGGCTTCCCTCCTGTCCTGGCACCAGAGACCACGCTGCACCCCGGAAGCGGTCAACAACAGGTCTGGCTCCTAGGTGGAGGCACACAAGCAGCTTTGCACAACTCTCACCCACAGGTACCGTGCTCCTCTATCACAGCTCCCATTGGCCAGTTTCCGGCCAATGAGAATGCAGAGCGGGTGCTTGGGGTGAGGGCAGCAGGCAGAGCCCTGTGGCCACCCTGCTTAGAAGCCAGACCCACTGCTGGCTGCTTCCAGGGTGCAGCATGGTGTTAGAGGAGGTAGACACTAGCCTGCCTTAGCTGGGCAGCACTGCTGATGGGACTTTTAATGTCCTGGTCGGTGGTGCTGACCAGAGGAAGGCAACCCAGTGCCTTACATGCTGTGACCCAGTACTGGGTCACAACCCATAGTTTCAAAAACATTGGTTTAGTCAAAAGCCAGTCATGAAGAAATACAAAGGGATCTCACAAAACTGGCTGATTGGGCAACCAAATGCCTGATTAAATTCATTGTTGGTAAGTGTCGTTTAATGCACACTAGAAAAAAATCCTAAACTATACATAGAAAATGGATGGGTTCTAAATTAGCTGCTACCACTCAAAGATCTTGCAGTCAGCTGTAAATAGTTCTCTGAATACATCCACTCAATGAGCAGTGGCAGCTTTTTTTTTTTTTTTTTTTGACTAACAGTGTTAGGAACCATTAGGAAAGGGATAGATAATAAAACAGAAAATCCTATAATGCAATTATATAAATTCATGGTATGCCCACATCTTGAATACTGCATGCGGATTTGGTCACCCATCTCAAAAAAGATATACTGGAAGAGGTACAGAGAAGGGCAACAAAAATGGGTAGGAGTATGGAACAGACTGCATATGAGGAGAGATTAAGAAAAGACTAAGGCTGTTAACCCTAGAAGAGAGACCAACTTCTGTTGGTGAGAAAGACAAGCTTATACAGAGCAATCCTTCAGCTCTGTGTAAGCTTGAAAGCTTGTCTTTCTCACCCATAGAAGTTGATCCAACGGAAGATATTACCTCACTCATCATGTCTCTCTAATATCCTGGGACAAACAGAGCTACAACACTGCAGGTCCATCAATTGCTATTAGCCAAGATGGTAAGAAACACAACCTCATGATCTGGTTGTTCCTAAATCTGGGACTGATAGAAACTCATAGAGTAGATGACAGGGAATGGATCACTCAACAATTGTCCTATTCTCTTCATTCTCTCTAAAGCATTTGGCACTTGTCACTGTTGGAAGACAGGATACTGGGCTAGATGGACCATTGGTCTAATCCAGTATGGCTATTCTTATCTTCAAAACTTCAAATTAAGTCCTGGGATCACATTTCAGCTCAAGTACACAGAGATTTTCTTTCCCTTCTGTGTTCATAACACAATGTTTATTAGAGGCCTGAGACTAATAGGAGCTGGACAAAAATTAGTTTTACCAGCTCATTTCCACTATTATTCATTCAATTAGCAACAAATAAAGCAGTACATATTAATATAAGAATACATTGTTCCTACTCTATCTTCAGTCAGAAGAAAGGCTGGAGTTGCAAATTTAGGATACTGGCCCTCAGGGCTGGTGCAACCATTTAGGCAAACTAGGCGGCCGCCTAGGGTGCCTAGTGATTGGGAGCACCTAAAAGTCCCCTCAGGCAAGGAGATTGGAGTGGAGGTGAGCTGGGGGAGGGGGGGTGCACAGGGAGGGCTACCCGTAGTAATGGGGGGGAGGTGCACAGGGGAACAGCTCTCCACCCCAGCTCACCTCCACTCTGCCTCCTCCACTGAGCACAGAGCCCCCGCTCTAAGTCTCCTCCAATCGGCGCCGCATGCCTGGACAGGGAGGACAATTAGAGTGGCGCCAGTGTGCTCAGTGGAGGAGGCGGAGCAGAGGTGAGCTGGATGGGGGAAAACCCAGGCAGGGTTAGCTGCCGTGGAGGGGGGAGGTCAGGTCTCTCCAGTCAGGGTTAGCTGCCACGGGGGAATGGGGGAGAGTCTCCCCGGGCGGGGTTAGTTGCTGTGGGGGGACAGGGGGAGTCTCCCCAGGTGGGATTAGTTGCCGTGGGGGGACGGGATGGAGAGGGATTAGCTGTCGTAGTGGCGGGGGGGTAACTGCTGTAGGGAGGGGGGCTCCCCGGGTGGGGGGGCTGAGTTAGCTGCCGTGGGGTGAGCGGGGTTAGCTGGGTGGGGGTGTGCAAGGTGGAAGTTTCGCCTAGGGCGTGAAACTTCCTTGCACCAGCCCTGCTGGCCCTGCAAAATAATTAGCAACCTCTACTCCTGCTGACTTGAACATAAGTTGAAACCTCTTGTCTTACTGCTGTTTAGATTGCCACAAAGCAAGAGGGACATCTATAGTATATGCACGAGAGAATGCCTTAATTAACCAGAAGTATTCATATTTTATTCAACAGATAGTTTGTTCCTCGGGAGCGTTCCATTTAAATCACATCATCATCAGGACCCATACAAAGCAGATCTGAATACATAAATTTAGAAGAAGCAAGAATACTTACCTATCTCCCAAGACATTTGAAGCAGAGAATGATGGTTCATTTGCATCACAGCGTATACACAATGCTTCATTCAACAACTTGCCATTAACATCTCTTTCCACTAAGTGGGGGTGGGGGAAGGAGAAATGTAAACGTGAGCAATAACATGCTTTAGAGTATTTCGCATAGGTTATAAAGCTGATTACAAAAATAATGCTTTAAAAGAACATATCTAGGAAAATCTGGCTCAGACATTAATACAAAATCAGTTTGCATTTTCTAAAACTTCTGAGTCACAACTGACAAATATCCTGTGTAAGTAATACATACACCCTAGTAGTTTTAATTATAAGCTGGGGCAAAAATGAAGCAAGTTTCTCTGCACTTGTGTTAAAGAGGAATTTATATTCAAAACAACAGGATATTTGTAACTAAATTGCAAAATTTTGGCATAAGAAGTAATTCTTTTTGAACAGCAGTAATTTAATCATGATTTTTATGGGACAAGATGCTTAAATTTCGAAATTTAAGCTTTTCTAAAGCAACTAATAAAACCACAGATTAATAGTGTTAAAGAACTAAATTACAGATGCTGTGCAAAGATGATGCACATGTGAACATATCACAAATGCAAGATTTTTTTTTCCCCCAAAGCTCTTTGGGATTGTTTCTTTTTTTTTTTTTTTAAACACTTTTAGACTATTTGCTATGGGGATAAGAAATGTATTTTATAACTCTCATGATGGTTAAAGGGAGATGTTTCAGCTAAAAACATATTCTGGTTCTTAAACTGGTATTCTTTTTCTAACGTTAAATGACAGTTGGATGTATCTTAAAGTCACCCTCTGTCCCATTTTTTAAGACTTAAATCAATGATCAGGAAGAATGAACCTAGTACAAAGACATCTGGTTTCTGTTTTTTCTATTTTTTTAAACATTTTGGATAACCAATAGTAAACATTTCTACAGCAAGTTCCTGAGCCTGCATGTAGCCAGAAAGCAGGCTATGAGGTGAGGATAACATTGTATCTTGTATTGCTCTTATTTTCAGTGTAAAATGAATAATAATCTGGCTTCTCTACATCCAGAAGGGTTTGAAATGGGAGACATATGATTCAGTTACAATAATTCCTGTTAAGAGTTTTTTCAGAACTGTGCTACCTTGCAGCAATGAGAAAGATCTTAAATACACCAAATTGACAGAAGCCTTTTATGCTTCAAGCAGGTCTATAAAAATCAGGATATACAAAGATCATTCTACGCTTGCCAGGAGTAGGCAGAAGGGGTCCGGTAAGAATAATCTGTCTTGTTTTTCGCTACTTTCAAATGCGAGGAATAATGGCTAGAGGACACAGTTTTGTCTGCTACAGGTTTGTGGGGTGGGGGTGGGGGAGGGAAGATGGGTTTAAAAAACAAGATGAATACTTTTTTACATTAGAACTGTAAACATCAATACTTTGATAACTTTGGCTTGCTGTGGTAATACACAATGCTGTTTTGATAAACTCAGATATTTAAGAACATAATTTCATATTGCTTATAGATTACTTACCTAAAATTTCATTAATGGCGCATTTACATTTTCCTTCTGTAGTTAAGCCTTTAGGACAAGTAATACAACTCCACCCATCTTCAGTAACACCACTCTAAAGTTTAAAATATTTGTAAAATCTTTCATAAAAGTGCTCTAGAACTGGAAATACATTATTTAAAATAGAAATTATTCAGGTATTCTAACATGCGTAACATTCGGAAAGCTCTCTGAAGAACATACTAAAGACCGTCGCAAGGAGAACCATCAATATATTCAATGGGGCTTCATTCAGACTTAAAGATCTGACTGATCTTTTCAGAGGTTTGGGATCACAATACAGTACCTAATTAGAGTATAAGAGGAGTTTTTAGTTTGCTTTTTTTTTTTTTAAAAAAAAAAGCATTAGTTGAAATCCATTTATGCCATCTTGGAACTAAAGTGTTTAAAAGGGCTTGTTACTCCATTTCTATTGTAAAACATCTAACAACATAAAAAAAATGCTATGGATTTTGACAACTTATCATCAATGCAGAAGTGACTATAGGTAAGGCCCTACCAAATTCATGGTCCATTTTGGTCAATTTCACAGTCATTGGACTTTAAAAATAATAAATTTCCGCTATTTAAATGTGAAATTTCACAATGGTATAATTGTTTTTACTTCTGCACTGCTGCTGGCAGAAGAGCGGCAGCTGTTAGCCAGGCACCCAGTTCTGAGGGCAGCACCCTCCCAGCAGCAGCGCAGAAGTAAGGTTGTCAATACCATACCTCTTTCTTCTGGGCTGCTGCCTTCAGAACTGGGGGGTTGGAGAGTAGTGACTGCTGACTGAAGGCCCAGCTCTTCATGCAGCAGCACAGAAGTAAGGATGGCAATACCATACTATGCCACCCTTACTTCTGCGCTGCTGGTGGTGGCTCTGCTTTCAGAGCTGAGCTCCTGGCCAGCAGCCACTGCTCTCCAGCTGCACAGCTCTGAAGGCAGCACAGAAGTAAGTGTGGCAATAACATGACCCTCCCCCCACAGGCTTCCAACCAAATACTAAAAAATAGGCAAGAAAAAAGAAGCAAAACTGAGCCCAGGGACTTCATAAAGGAGTAGTCTTTGCGTAGAGAGAGAGCTTAAGTGACTGATGGCTATGTCTACACTGCACACCTTACCCTGCTGCTGTAAGGTATGCAGTGTAGCTGCTCTCCTGCCAAAAAAATAAAACCACCCCCCACCCCCACTAGGGATGGTAATTTTGTTGTCAGCAGAGCATCTTGCACTGTCCACGATGGTGCTTTTTGTCTGTAAAACTTTTGTCTGTTGGGGTGTGTTCCCCCCTTCCCCGAATCCCTGACCAACAGAAGTTTTATCGATGAAAGTGCGGTGTAGACATAGCCATAAAGATAAGAATATAACAAGGGTATTCTAAATATTGGTTTAATCTCTTAAGTTGTTTGCTCCCTCATGACATTTTTCTTGAATCATGCTTAAATTGGTCAGCTTTTAAGCAACCTGTGTGTTCTACAACTTGTTTGATTAGAAAAGTATTTGGTTGTATGAGAGTGAGCAAACCAAGAAGTTATTCTAGGCAGATTTACACTTGCCTATCGACTTATTTACATTCGTTATTACTGTTTATTTTATTATCCTTATTCTAGCCTCACTGAAAATTTCTTGGCAATAGCTCATTTTTGCAAACATAAAAATTTACAGCCTTTAAAGTCAAATTTTCCCACAAAAACTGAACATTTTTTCCCATCTTGCATTCAAAGGAAGCTCTCCACATTTGTCACAGACAGCTAAAACTGTTGTAAGATGAATTACAAGCTTCATAAATATGGCACTTTTACCTATACCTGAATACAAATTTTGAATAGTTCTAAATAAAAATACTGCTGATAAAACAGTAAATTAAGCTTTTGTAATTTTTTTTAATCGAAACATGAAGACCTATAAAACTGCAAAAATGTATCATCACATCACAACATGTAAAGCTTATACCTACCATATTCTCTGGGCATTTTTCACAAATAACAGAAGGTCCACCATTATTAGAAACCATCTTGAATCCTGGTAGACACGCACATGAAATACCTAAAACGTAAATGTTTTTTGTTTTTCATCTCAGTTTATACAAATAAAAAACCCAACTCTATTGTAGAGCAATGGCTGCAGCTCTTAAATGAAGACTCTCAATTTCCTGCCTAAACAAGTACAATGTTTGAATAAGAACCACAGTAAAAACATTCCTTTTAGAATGTTCATGTTAGAGTTTACTTTTTACCCTTCAAAAGTAGAATTACTCTGATAGATTAAATAACCAAGGAAAACTGTCTTGTGTGCAAAGAGCTTCAAAGTTAAGTTATTTTAAATTCAATACTTTTTCCTTTATTTAAACATGAATAGTAAAATAACCTATCCTCAAATGCTATTCCATGGGCTTGATGCTGTGAAGTGTGTAGTGCTTGCAACTTCCACTGGTTTCAGCTGTGAAAGTTCAGGGCACACCATGCCACACAGGAATGGGCCACTAATTGTTTACATTTTTTGCTATTTCTATTACAAAACAAAAGCTGAAGAAGCCTTTATTGGATGCTCCTCAGAGCAGAGGCTCACAGCTCTGCAGGGGCTGTAGGGTGACCAGATGTCATGGTTTTATAGGGACAGTCCTGATTTTTTGGGCCTTTTTCTTATATAGGCTCCTATTACCCCCCCCCCCCCACCCCATCCCAATTTTTCATGCTTGCTGTCTGGTCACCCTAAGTGGCTGCCCAGTTAGTGAGGGAGGCGACAGGTAGCTGGTTTTTTGCCCCCAGCTGCAAAGGTGATGAGTGAGGCACCCTGGGGCACTGCAGTGCCAGTGGGTGCATGGTGCTGGCTGTAGTCTTTTAAAACTGAGCTGCTTCTCCAGAGCTCAGGCTTTATCTCCAGCAGCTTACAGTCCCACCCAACTGAGAAGGAGAGGAAAAAACCAGCACCCGTAAGTGGCTGCCCGGTGGTGGGGGACAGGCAGTCCATATGTGCCTACCTTTAAGATACAGGCACAGTACAGTATTTGCTTTTTTCTTTTAGTCTCTGCTGCTGCCTGATTGGTTACTTCCAATTCCCCATACTGTC
This sequence comes from Chelonoidis abingdonii, assembly GCF_003597395.2. Classification (NCBI taxonomy): domain Eukaryota; kingdom Metazoa; phylum Chordata; order Testudines; family Testudinidae; genus Chelonoidis; species Chelonoidis abingdonii. Next base: position 257,706,205 of record NC_133770.1, on the reverse strand, counting down.
CAGTTGACCATTTAGTCAGTAACTCTGATGCTCATATATTTGAGGCTTTACTGTACTGGACCTATCTGATCAAGTAAATGTTTGTAGAAATTTACAAATGTCTAAGACCCAGAAATACTTAAAAACATGATCATATATCAGCCACGCATTGTGGAAAGAGTATTTAATCAAGGTTATTAACTCTTCAGTTAATGAGCAGCACATCCACGCATATTTAACACAAAAAGAAAAAAGACTACGGGCTTGTCTACACTGGCACTTTACAACACTGCAACTTTCTAACTCAAGGGTGTGAAAAAACACCCCCCTGAGAGAAGCAAGTTTCAGCGCTGTAAAGTGCCAGTATAGACCATGCTCCCAGTGCTGGTAGCTACACCCTTCGTGGAGGTGGGTTTTTTACAGCACTGTGCCGCAACCACACAAGCCACATTAAAGCACAGCATTGCGACTGTAGACTAGCCCAAATAAACATTGTTCTCTTATTTCTAGGCTGTAGCTTAGAGCAATTGTTACATGAAATGAAAAAGCTGATCATGTCAGAATGACATTCAGCTGGTCAAAATGATACATATATTAACCTTTCTCTGCCTCATATCTGTCCAAGATTCACACAAGCCGAGGAGACTGAATTTCTTCCTTAGCAGTCTTATTGTAGTAGAACTAGTCAATAAAAATAAGACCTTCATTTCAGATTTAATCCTATTCTTAAAAACAAATCCCAAACCATCAACAAACTAACCACTACAGAAATGAGAAATCTGTCTTGCAACGTTTCCACAAGGTGAAATTGTTGCCCTGGGATGGTGAACGTACTGCAAATTCAACCAACCTATGCTATTCTGAAAAAAACAAAGTCTTAGGACAAAATTCTCTAGAGCACCACTTCCCCCTGGCAGCATCACTACCCCACGATCCATGTTTGATCACTGGACACATGCCAGCATTTCGCAGGTAGTTCACGTGCAAAGAGCGAATATCCCGGTTTCTGACATGCAAAAGATGAATTAAAACAAACGCTTCAGTATCGTAAGAGCCAAAGGTTGAACAAACCCCCAGTCTGCCCCCGATGGGGGTGACGCACTGCTCAGCTCCCAGGGACTACCACAGACACGGCTCTAAAGGGACTTTGTGAACGCAGCCCGCAGGCAGGGGCGGGCCGTAACATGGCGCAGCCCCCTCAGCTCAGTGGCCTCAGCCCAGGGGCTCTGCCAGCCCGTGACGGAGCGGAGCCTCCCAGAACAGCTCCCCACCTCCAGAGCCTAGTCAGAGAGGGCGGGGGACAGGTAAGGCTCCTTGCACACCCCACCCTGCCCGCTAGGAGGCAGGACTCCCCCGGCCCGCATCGCGGCTGGGCCCCTCGCTCGCTCTCACCCCAGGCGCTCCGCTCCTGGTGTGGCCCGCACTGGCCGCACGCCAGGCTGGAGATGTCGAAGTAACGGGCACCGCCGCAGTCCTGCGGCTGGCGCAGAGGCAGGGAGAAGCTCTGCCCAGCCGAGAGTCGCACGCTGAGCACCAGGAGCAGAGCAGCGGCGCCACAGCGCCGCACCGTCGCCATGGCTACTCAACTCCCAGCAACCTCCCGACCCCGCCTCTCCGCGATGATTGACCCCCGACGAATAAAGAACGGTCCCGGCTACGGCTAGCCAGAGGGGCCGAAACAGTTCACGGCGGGTTCTTCCTCTTAGGAATCCCAGGGAGCTGCACGTGGGAGGAAAGGGCGGGACGGTGGCCGTGCGACTCCTCACCCGACGTGTACCGCAGCGGAACTTCAGGCTCAGAAAAGCACAATATGGTGTGAGGGAGAAAAAATTACAAAAGGCTGTCAGTTAATTTAGAGAATGGGTGAGTGTGGCAGAAAGAGAGAGACCATAAGAACAGCCAGATCAAGGGTCCATTTAGCCCAGTAGCCTGTCTTCTGGCTGGCCAATGCCAGGTGGCCCAGAGGGAATGAACAGAACAGGTAATCATCCAGTGATCCATCCCCTGTCGCCCATTCCCACCTTCTGGCAAACAGAGGCGAGGCACACCATGCCAGACATCCTGGCTAGTAGCCAGTGGTCCTGGTGGAAAGCATCCAGTTCTTTTTGAGCCCTGTTTTCACAACATCCTCTGGCAAGGAGTTCCACAGGTTGGCTGTGCGTTGAGTGAAGAAATACTTCTTTTTGTTTGTTTAAAACCTGTTGCTTATTCATTTCAGTTGGTGACCCTTAGTTCTTGTGTTATGAGAAGGAGTAAATAACCCTTCCTTGTTTATCAGAGGGGTAGCCGTGTTAGTCTGAATCTGTAAAAGCAACAGAGAATCCTGTGGCAACTTATAGACTAACAGACGTTTTGGATCATGAGCTTTCGTGGGTGAATACCCATTTTGTCAGATGAATGTAGTGGAAATTTCCAGGGGCAGGTATATATATGCTAGCAAGCAAGCTAGAGATAACGAGGTTAGTTCAATCAGGGAGGTGAGGCCCTGTTTTAGCAGTTGAGGTGTGAAAACCAAGGAGGAGAACTGGTTCTGTAGTTGGCAAGCCATTCACAGTCTGTTTCAACCCTGACGCTGACGGTGTCAAATTTGCAGATGAATTGAAGCTCAGCAGTTTCTCTTTGAAGTCTGGTCCTGAAGTTTTTTGCTGCAGGATGGCCACCTTAAGGTCTGCTATAGTGTGGCCAGGGAGGTTGAAGTGCTCTCCTACAGGTTTTTGTGTATTGCCATTCCTGATATCTGATTTGTGTCCATTTATCCTTTTCCGTAGAGACTGTCTAGTTTTGGCCGATGTACATGCAGAGGGGCATTGCTGGCATATGATGGTGGCATATGATGCCCCTCTGGGGCCAGGCTGCTCCACTTCTGTCGCTTGTCTCCCTTGTCCATATGCTTGTTGACCCCCTCAAAAATTGTAGTTGATTGGTGAGGCATGAATTTCCCTTTACAAAAACATGTTGATTCTTCCCCAACAAATTATGTTCATCTTGTGTTCTGACAATGTTGTTTCTTACCATAGTTTCAAGCAGTTTGCCCAGTACTGTAATTGCCAGGATCACCTCTGGAGCCCTTTTTAAAAATTGGCATCACATTGCCTATCCTCCAGTCATTTGATACAGAAACTGATTTAAATGATAGGTTACAGACTATAGTTAGTAGTTCTGCAATTTCACATTTGAGTTCCTTCAGAACTCTTGGGTGAATACCATCTGGTCCTGGTGACTTATTACTCTTTGGTTTATCAATTAGTTCCAAAACCTCCTCAAATTACACCTCAAGTTGGGACAGTTCCTCAGATTTGTCACCTAAAAATAATGGCTCAGGTTTGGGAATCTCCATCACATCCTGAGCTGTGAAGACTAATGCTGTGATAAATGAAGCGAGGGGGATGGTAGCTCCCTTTTATGGACACCCAGCCAGCCAGTTAGCGATAAAGTCCCTCTTGGTGGCTGTTCTCTGCTTGCTTTACCTGTAAAGGGCTAAAAAAGTCCCCCAAGTAAAGGAAAGGGAGTGGGCACCTGACCAAAAGGGCCAATGGAAGGGCTAGAACTTTTCAAAATTGGGGGAAAAAAGCTTTCCCATTGTGTTTGTTCTCTGGAGAGTGGAGACACAGAACAACAATACTGTAAGCAGCTTTAAAACCAGGTATGAAAAACCATCAATTCAAACCTACTTATCTAAAACCCCAGATATGTAAGTAAATCAGGGAATGTCTAAAAAAATGTGATTAGGGTTATTTCTTTTATTGGCTTGTGAACTCCTCTGTGCTAACCCCAAATGCTTTTCTTTTGCTTATAACCTCTAAGTTAAATTTCAAAAGAGGTATCTTGATGCTTAATGTTTGTAATTGTTTCTTTTAAAATCTAGCAAAAAGCCTAAGTTCCAAATGTATATCCTTTCTTTTTGTTTTTAATAAAATTTACCTTTTTTAAAAACAGGATTGAATTTTTGTGTCCCTAAGAGGTTTGTGCATATGTTGTTTAATTAGCTGATGACGACAGCTGATTTCCTTTGTTTTTTTTCCCTCAGCTCTTCCCCAGAGGGTGTGTGTGAAAGGGCTTGAGGGTACCCCATAGGATGGAATTCCCAAGTGTTCCTTTCTGGGTTCTCAAAAGGGTGGACAATTGCACTTAGGTGGTGGGGGAGGGATAGCTCAGTGGTTTGACCATTGGCCTGCTATACCCAGGGTTGCAAGATCAATCCTTGAGGGGGCCATGTGGGGATTGGTCCTGCATTGAGCAGGGGGTTGGACTAGATGATCTCCTGAGGTCCCTTCCAACCCCAATCTATGATTCTACCCATCTAAGGTCAGAGAAAAGCTGTGACCTTGGAAGATTAATACCATCCTGGAGTGGCTAGTATTCATTTTTTAAATCCTTGCAGGCCCCTACCTTCTGCACTTGAAGTGCCAGAGTAGGGAAATCAGCCTTGACTGATGCAAAGAATTCATTTAGTTTCTCTGCAATGGCCTTATCATCCTTTAGTATCTCAATTGTCCAGTGACCTCACTGGTTGTTGTACTTAAAAAATCATTGCTATTACTTTTTGAGACTTTGGCTAGCTGTTCTTCAAATTCTTTTTTGGCCTTCCTAACTATATTTTTACACTTCATTTGCCAGAGTTTATGCTCCTTTCTATTTTCCTCACTAGGATATAACTTCCACTTTTTAAAGGATGCCTTTTTACCTCTCACTACTTCTTTTACTTTGTTGTTTAGACAGAGTAGCACTTTTTTGGTTCTCTTATGTTTTTTAATTTGGAGTATACATTTAAGGTGAGCTTCTATTATGGTAGCTTTAAAAAGTTTCCAAGCAGCTTACAGGCTTTTCACTTTTGGCACTGTACCTTTTTAATTTCTGTTTCACTAACTTCCTCATTTTTGTGTAGTCCCTCTTTCTGAAATTAAATGATACCGTGTTGGGCTGCTGTGGTGTTTTGCCTGCCACAGGGATATTACATTTAATTATATTATAGTCACTATTACCAAGCAGCCCAGCTATATTCACCTGTTGGACCAGATCCTGTGCTCCACTTAGGACTAAATAAAAAATTGCCTCTTGTGGGTTCCAGGACTAGCTGCTCCAAAAAGCTGTCATTTAAGATGTCAAGAGACTTTATCTCTGCATCCCATCCTGAGGTGACATGTACCCAGTAAATATGGGGACAATTGAAATCCCCCTTTATTATTGAGGTTTTTTTATTTTAATAGCCTCTCTAATCTCCCTGAGCATTTCACAGTCACTATCACCATCCTGGCCAGGTGATTGGTAATATATTTCTACTTCTATATTCTTATTATTCGAGCATGGAATTACTATCCAGAGAGATTTTATGGTACAGTTTGTTTCATTTAAGATTTTTACTTCATTTGATTCTATGCCTTCTTTCACATATAGTGCTACTCCCCTACCAACATGACCGGTTCAGTCATTCCTATATATTTTGTACTCTGGTATTATTGTGTCCCATTGATTAAATGGGAGGGAGGGAGGAATAGGATGAGAAATAAGGAAGCAAAAAAGATTAATAGGCCGAGAGAAAGAGGGAGAAAAGGAACAAAGAAAGGGGAATATAAGAACAGCATAAAATATAAAGTCAGAGAACCCAGTAAGAGGAGGTTGTATAGACCAAGGCAGAGGCAGGAGAAATAAACTTGGCTCAAAATAGATTTTTTTTTTTATTTTATTTTTTTGTCTGCAAAGCAAAGGTAAAATAAGCAGCAAGCAGAAAACAATAAAGGGGACACAACTCTAGATACCTTCCTCTCTCAGCTCACCTTTGACTGTATCCTGCTTTACTTTTTATTTGGAAAGGTGGGCAGAGTTATGGTGCAGAAGAAAAGTGGCTAGATGAGAAGGTAGAAGAGAGAGAGGGTAATTTCTTCTCCCTTTTCCCCAGCTACCAAAACCCACCTGTATCCCTCATGCTTCTCTAAACCCTACCAAAACTTCTGTACACTAGATGTCTTCATTATTATACCTGACCATCCTTTTCCTGACACAAAATTACAGACCAGTTTATGATCTTGTGTGCTATTATTGCTTGGAAACCATGTTTATCACACCAGTTGCTTCCTAGCAGTTCCCAACTGGATATACATTTCAGCAGTAACAATGACTCTCTTAAGGGTCTAGTTACCTGGTGACAGAGACTTTTATCTTCCTGTGCCAGTAATATTTCTCCTGGAGACAGGAAAGAGGTCCAGCTGTCATATAAACTCAGTCTGCCTACATGTTTTGTTCCACCAACTATCTTGTATCTTGTCTCATGCAGCATGACTAGAAAGCTGGAGAACCCCTTCCAGAAAAACCGGCACCTATTTCCAAACCAAAATTGAAGATAGTTGTTACTCAGATGGAGAGCAGAATCCTGACTTAATACTCTCTCCTAGTGCCCAGTCTTTAAGGCCTGGTCTACGCTGCTAAGTTTTTTCACCAAAAGGCAACTTTTGGCAATGAAACACCAGATGTGTACACACTGCAATTTTTGCGATGAAACTCCTCAGTTGGAGCACTATAATAAAACCACCTCAACGAGTCTCATAAGGCTTTTGCTCCAAGGTTTTATCATTGTAGTGCCCATGTAGACACCGTGCTTGATTTTAGTGCTGTTATTGGCCTTCAGAATGTGTCCCACAATGCCCATCCTCATCACTCTGGTCAGCAGTTTCAACTCTGCTGCCCTGCCACCAGGTAAACAACCTTCCATCCCTCCCCCTTTAAAGCCCCAGGAATTTTGAAATTCCCATCCCTGTTTGCAAAGCATGGAGAGCTCACATCGCATCTTCCCAGGTGATCCTGGCGGCTCCACACAGCAGTCAGTCTCCCACTTGGATCACTGGAGCTACTGGATCTGATAAGTGTTTGGGGAGAGGAGGCAGTCTCCACTCCAGAGGTGTTTAGCCAGTCTCTGCAGTCGCTCTTTGGCGAGACAGAAGCAGGAGAGGAGACCCCTGGTGAGTGGTTTTGCTTTGTGAAGTTCTGAGTGGGTAACGGGCAGAGAAATGTAGAAGGCTGGCTTTGTTTCTGCATGCTGGACATTTCCCTGCATAGCTACGCAGTATGGCCCTGGGTTATGTGGCTGCTCAAAATCAGCAGCCAAGCATTCTGCCTCAGCAATCCACCCGAGTAAACCTTTTGCCCTTCCCTTCAGAAATACTATGCAGCATGCAACACGTGGCTATAACCATGGGAATATTTTCCTCATGAAGGTCTAACCTGCCATATAGGCATCACCAACGTGCCTTTAACCGGCCAAACGCACATTCAATGGTCATTCTGCACCTACTGAGCATGTTGTTGAACTGCTCCTTACTTCTCTCTAGTTTCCTGTGTACAACTTCATGAGCCATGGCATTAAGGGGCACATCAGGCAGTTTTCCCTCTGATTTTTTATGTCTGTGTGCGGAATGAATTTTGTTATGTGCACCAATATGGAAGTGATGTATGATGCATCACCTTCATATTGGTGCAGATAACAAAATTCATGTGGTGAGAGTGGGTCCAAGAGGTTCGGAGTGTGGGAGGGGGCTCAGGGCTGTGGCAGAGGGTTGAGGTGCAAGGGTGTGAAGGCGCTGGCTAGAGTGTGGGCTCTGGTGGTGGGGCTGGGGACGAGGGGCAGATGGTTGGGGTGCGGAGAACTGTGGGCTCTAGGTTGGGGCCAGGGATAATGGGTTTGGGGTGCAGGCTGCCCAGAGGATGCGGTGGAGAGAGAGGACTCCCCCCAGCCCTCTCTCACTGCAGCAGCTCAGGGCTGGGGGAGAGGCGCCGCTCCTCAGGCACAGCAGCTCCAGCAGGCGTGGGCTAGGCCGAGGGAGAGACTCCTCTACCCAGAAGCTCTGATGGCCCTGGGCCAGGCTGGAGGAGGGGCTCCCTCCCGCTGGCCACAGCAAATCCAGGGCAGGTACATGCTGGGGCCGGCAGGGAGGGGCACCTCTCCCCACTGTGGCAGGTCCATGCTCCCCACTGCAGTTCTGAGCCCCTGTGCGGGGCTTAATAGACAGCTGCACAGCCATGTGGCCAGGCAGCTTAGAGGGAACTTAGACGCTGGGTTTCCCAGGATCACGATGGACATTTTGACTTCCCTGTACAGTGATCTTATGGTCTGGAAAGAAAGTCCCTGCTTGCAGCTTTCTGTACAGGCCACTGTTCCTAAATATACATGTGTAAGCAGAGTCAGGATGAGCTGTACCCTGACATCTGGTGGTGAAGTATGGGAAGTGTGGAAAGAATGTCTGGAATGCGAAATCTCAAATATTTGACCCTGACATCTGGTGGTGAAGTATGGGAAGTGTGGAAAGAATGTCTGGAATGCGAATCTCAAATATTTGCATAGGCACGCCCACCCCATCCCAGACTGCCAAGCTGTGGGACTGCTTTGTGACAGAATATGACTCACCTCAGGTTTGGGTGTGTCTTCGCATGACAAGGGACATGGGTTCCAAGAACCCAGTGAAGTTGAAGAGGCTGGTTTGGACAGGTATTTTGTTGCCTGGTGGTGTAGTCTTCTTGTGGAGCCAGAAACATTCAGTTTCACCCCCTCTCTCTCTACTGTGGATGTCAGAAGTTGAATTTTTCCCCTTAAGAATCTGTGTACAGGTTACTGAGCTGTAACTCACTTTTAGGCTAATGGTGCACCAGCACTGGGACTCCCCTACTAAGAGCTGAAATCACTAAGAGCCAGATCACTAAAGCTGATTACTGAGCTTAGAGCACTGAGTACTGTGCTAACTAGTGGGGGAGCTGAGCTATACTTGTGGAAAAGAGAGCTGGCGGAAGGTTGGACGGCCGGAGCGGCATCCGGACTAGCTGGGGGAGCGGAATGGCCTGCAGAGCTGGGTAGCTGTGGACGGTGAACAGCCTTCACCAGAGCATAGAGAGCCGAGCAGTTTGTTGCAGGACAACTGGTAGCAGCTTCATCTAGGACAGGCTGTTGCGAGCAGAGCAGTCTGGTGGAGGTGGAGCGTTTTGAGGACGGTGGTAGGAGCAGGTGGAGTGGCTGGCGTAAAGCCAAGCTTAGTTACGTGGCGAGAAGGCGGAAGCAGTAACCACGGAAGGTCAGGGCAGTGTGCCCCTCGGACCACGTAAGGTGCCCTTTCTACCAGGCGTGAGGGGGGACCTCTGCAGAGTAGACTCTGAACTTTGGGCGTCATCTGACCCAGGACACAGACTTATTTGTGGATCTTTTGGGACCTGTGAGGTGATCTGGGGGGGCTGGCTGGAACTTCAGAGCCAGGGGAAAAGGCACGCTCCAATTTCCTGGTGTGGGTCTTTTGCCGCTGCGATTTTGGTCTAGGAACTCTCGTTAAGGTGTTTCTCCCAATTTAGTGCTTTGTCTATTCTTGTAATTAAACTTTTTTCTGCTTACACCGAGAACTCTGTGCTTGCGAGAGGGGAAACATTGCCTCTTCGAGGCACCCAGGGGTGTGTGTAAGATTTTCCCAGGTCACTGGGTGGGGGCTCGAGCTGGTTTGGCATTGTGTTATTGAAACAAAACCCCTGGATACTGAACCCGGCCCTTGTTGCTGCCAAATTCAGAGGGGCAGAAGGGTTACACATGCATGATGCACGTTTCCGGACTACCCCGCACTGATGTCAGTGAAACACCTATGATGATCCACAAGTGTGTGCAGAACCTTGGAGCAGTACCCCTTCCCATTAATGTACTCTGTTGCAAGGTGGCCCGGTGCCAGAATTGGAATATGTGTTCCATCTATTGCACCCCTGCAGTTAGGGAAACCATTTTTGCAAAGCCATCCACATTTCATGCACGTTGCCAAGAGTCACAGTCTTTGCAATAGGATGTGATTAATGGCCTTGCACACTTGTGCTAACACAGCCTCAATGGTCAACTTTCCCACTCCAAACTGGTTCGCGATTGACTGATAGCAGTCTGGAGTTGCCAGCTTCCATACTGCAATCACTCCATGCTTTTCCACCGAGTGTGCAGTTCTCATTTGGGTATCCTTGCACCGCAGGTCTGGGGCGAGCGCTGCACACAGTTCCAGGTAGGTGGCTTTCTACATCCGAAAGTTCCCAGAGCTGTATAACAATGCGATCCCACTACTCAGTGCTAGTTTCCCGAGCCCAAAAGCAACGTTCCACTGTGTTCAGCTGTTCTGTGAATGCCAGAAGTAACCTAATGTTGCTGCTTTCCATGTCGGACACCGCTTCAGGCAGCTGTGACTGCCATTGCCTTCGTAACTTCAAGAATAACTCCAGTGCTATTCACGATGTGCTAGTGTTAGCTTGCAGAGCAGTGGAGATGAGCGCAGGATCAATTCCTGCAGATAGATGTGGGGGGCAAGCAGAAAACAACAGACGTTGAAAAATGCCATGAACTGAAGACGGAAGCACATGGAATGCTGGCATGGAAAGCCGTGCATCATGGGGCACTGAGCCCAGACTCATGATGTGCCATGATACCCTCCACCTTCCCACAGGACTGAGCAGCAGAAGGGGGAGAGCTGCACTGTGAAATGCTCTCATTGCCAATGCAAGTGCCACAAGTGTGAACATGCTCTGCTGACAGTGGAAGACAATGTGAACACACAACAGCGAGTTTCACTGACCAAACTGTTGGTGAAAAAAACCTGCCAGTGTAGACCTAGCCAAGGCATCTATCACTGACAATAGGGACCTCATAACCCATTCATTTACCTTGACACTGTCACTAGTATCCTATGTCTCGTCCAACCAGCAAACAAACACTCAGCCTGCCAACCCAAGGTCAATGCTATTCCAGTCAGCACCACGACAGGATGCGAGGACACTACCCTGGAAACAAGAGGCAGAGATTGGAACAACTGATAATGCTAAGGAGGCGTTTCTCAAACTGGAGAACCCCTCAGGGAGTTGCAAGTTTATTACATGGTGAGTCGCAAGCTGTCACCCTCCACCACAAACCCTGCTTCGCATCCAGCATTTATATGGTGTTAAATATATAAAAAAGTGTTTTTAATTTATAAGTGGGTGGTCACACTCAGAGGCTTTCTGAGTGAAAGGGGTCACCAGTACACAAGTTTGAGAACCACTGTACTAAGGAGATGCCAATATAGACCATGAGACTGAAGGTCAGGGATCCCCCAACTCTGCACCCTCAATCTGAATCAGACAGGTCCTTTGCCCACTAAGAAGCGGGAGCTCCCTCCTAGCACATGCACGCTGCCAACACAGACGATGGCAAACGCAGCTGTGAGTCAAACACGAGTGGACAAGGAAGGGAATGGCAGCCACGGAAAGGATAGACGCATGCGTACTGAGCTCCCCTGCGCCGGCCGCCCATGAACTGGCACAAGCGCAGTAAGACGAGATGATGACAGCGGATAGGTCAGGCAGACATGTACACTGCTTCCGGTTACACGAAGAGGTTGCAGTGACACTCTGCAATAGGAAGTCGAGTTTGCACATGCGTAAAGATAAGCCTGGCGTACATCACTCGGGCGGGAAGAGGCTGCAGGGTCGCGCATGTGTAGTGTAGGCTGAACTGTAGCGTAGGGGGTGCGCATGCGTGTGGGCACGGTCAGTTGGGAAAGGGGAAAGAGAGAGAGGACGCCATCTTGTTGCTGCTTCGGTGGAGCCGCGGGGAGCCTCTCCCTCGTGTAGCGGGCAGCGGTGTGTACGTGGGTGGGGCGAGGGAAGCGGGCTGGGGGAGTTCTGCTTCCCCCAGGCGGTGCGCTTGGCCGCCTATCCCCGGGGCGGAGGGTCTGCGCTGCGCCATGGCCACGGGGCCGGAGACGCGCTGCCGGTTTCTCCAGCTGCCTAGGCGGGCTCCGGTGGAGTCCCGGCCTGGTCTCTGTGATGTTGTCGCATATGGAGGCCTATCGACCGCTCCGGATGGTCCTTCTCACTCGTGAGCCTGGATATCCGCCCCGTTCTGTCCCCTCCCGCCCCGGTGCCGCGGGGAGGCCGGGCTTGTTCTCCGCAGGATCGGATCACAGACGGCCTCTGGCGGCACTGGGGCGCACCTGGCATGGGGGGAGCGACCACTCCCGGGCCCCGTTGGCTTCTGGATGGAGGATACCGGCGAACTTGCGAGCTGGTGCTGGAGGCACCCGGGTCGTGTCCCGCTTGGAGGCGGAAGGTGCTGTGCTTTCTAGGCTTGTGATGCGTCGGCAGTGGCCCTAATCGGGTTGCGGAGTGTGGGGACTGAGGTCTTGAGTTTGTGGGATCGCTCGCTGGCTCAGGCTCGACACTTGCTGGCTTCTCCTAAATAGCAGCGCCTCGCCGAAGCCGCCCGTGCAACGGGCCTGTTTGCAGACTTCACTCAGATGTTGCTCCAGCGAAACTAAATCTCCTAGTTGATAAACTTGGTTTGACTGTTAAATCCATTTTTTGCCAGCAGCTGATATAGGGAATTGCTTACCGACTTACCAGTTTTGTTCTAATAAAATTCATAAACACTGTTCACTCGCTTTAGTTTATTTAGTTTCAGTTAATGCCATCCTCTGGCTTATGCTGGATTTTCTTCAGTTGGCCTTCCCAGACCATGAATTTGATTGCATGGGATCTGGGTATGGGAAATTATACACTGATAACTAAGCATCAGTGTTATGGAGACTTAGTTTTATGAAATGTTTTTGATTCTATTTGATTGGCAGTGAAAGTGAGTATGGTATAAGCTTTTGCTAGGTGAGGAACTGAAAGTATAGTCCTAGTCTTGTGTACTTCTTATTGATGTGTTTTTGAAAATATTATTTAATGAAGCCTTTGTGCTTTGAATTGGTGAGTACGTAGTGCTTTCCGAAAAGCCTTATCCATTTAGCTAAACATTTGTTCTGTGAAGGCCTTATTCTACTGCTGATTTGGACTTAACATGTTTTAAAAAAAACAAACTTTTTTTAAACTACATTTCATCTCCTTGGGTTATTCATTTAAGCCATCTAATGACTTGTCTACATTTGTAATCATCTCTTGATTGTTTGGATGAACAGCTAGCAAAAATTTATTAGTTTAACTTGCATTTCTATCTGTGGAACAGCTTAACATAGATTTTATTTTATGTGGCGATCTGAAATTAACTTGTCTGGTTTAGGCAGGAGAAGTTGTTTGTTGTGTCCATAGTATACGATGGGGAAACTTGACAGTTGTCATCACAGGAGTACTGAGCGTACCTGGTTCTGGGTTGACGACAAAATATTGGCAAATGATTTTTGGTCATAGGAACACAGAAAGGTCTAGAAAACTGCTGAAAGACTACATCAGAATGCTACATGAATTAGTGGGCAAATGGATTTGACTTTTCAAGAAACGAAGGCCCTTTCAGAGAATTCTCTCTCCCATTGAATTCTTTCCTTGCACCTTGGCATTGCTGTTTCATCTATTGAGAAGATAGCATATACAGATGTGAGGAGCTGTTTATCTACAAGTGCAATTATCAAACATTCAGTCTTTTCTAGCTTACAGACTTGTCTACAGAAAGGAAGTATTCTGACAGTTTAGAAGTAAATTAAGGTCTTTCAGATACCAAAATTTGGGCTTTTTTTGTGCTAATACAGGTGAAGTGTGATCAGCTTTTGTGATTAGTAGATGTAAGTGGATCAGAAATCTGAAAAATGTAGGGTAGTCAGTATAGTATCTTATATTTGTGATAAACTAGGATTTTTTGTGTAATGTGGTAGCATTCTTAATTGTCAGTAGCAGCTTGTTAAAAAATAATAATAATTTGGTAGCAATTCAGTGCATGGGTTTGCCTTGTTTCTGTAATATAGCTGTATATAATCCTGTAGCTTGTCAGAGCACATTCAGTGGTTCTCGGTTGCTTGTTTGGAATGCAGCAAGCACTTGCGGGTGGAAAACCGTGCAAATGAGATTTGTTTGTAAATTCACGTACTCATTGAAATCTGTTTGGGATTTTTGACTCTTTCATGTGATTGTCTATCTTCAGTGCAATATTGGATTGGTGGTGATTAGCATGTTTTGTCGTGCACTTCAAAAGCAGGTGGATTTCAGAAGAATTGGACATGTAATCTTGAGCTGGATTTATACACCTTTCAAGGACTGAAGTAACAGAGGGTTTTCCCTCTACCTTATTGGCAGTTCGGTTGAATTTCAACAGTTCAGTGTGGCACAATTGATGACCAGTTAATCTCAGCATGTTTACATCATTTGCAGACGTCACTCTTAACATTTGAATTTCCTTTCCTACATCTAAAACGGATTCACAGACAGAGATGCAATGCATAGCAGTGTGCCGAAATACAGTATGTCTCAGTTATATTTCTCTTGGAACAAGGAAGGAATTCTCCATATTACTCAAAATTGTGGTTTCATTACAGTGCTTGGCTGTTAATGTTGTCCATTGATATGGACATGCCACAGTAACGTGGCACAATATGTAAACCAAAATTCAAATATCAGCCATTAATTATGTTTCATTTTCTTTCCACAGTTAAGTTGATTTTACAGAATTTATCAGGTCTTCCAAGCAAAAACAGGTAAGCTGCCCAAGGCTTAATGCTTATCACTGAATATTGTCAAAGATCACGCATGGCCTTTTCTCACATACTTATGACTGGGAATTAGGACGTACTCTCCTGAGTGCATGTGGCTGCTGCAGTTAGCGTCCTGACTACCTGAAAGAGGCAACGTTGTTGAACACTGAATAAACGTACCCGTTGGTGAGCAGAACTGGTCAGTTGGTAGACCAACTTGTCTGAAAGTCTAAATTCATCATTGTTGATGAATTAATTTACTTCTCACTGAAGTAGTTATCCCTTTTTGTCTGTAATCTTCTACCTAGACTTCACAGTGCTATGATGGAAAGTGTCCTGTTAACACTAAAACAGAAGATTTTGGTCCTTAGTATCAAGTAGAGGTTTCTGGCAGGTAGCAACCATGCCATGAAGGACTTGAGGCATTCCTTACTTATCTTGGATGGTGAGAAGAGTGACTTACGTGGATTTTGTTGCCCTTAAGATAGGGAATATTGACAGTTATGTGCATACATCCAGGTGGAGTAGCTAATTATTCTGACTACTTAATCAACTTTAAGAGTAAAATAGGGTCACTGATTGATTTGAATTTGAGAGTTTTTGATTTCATAAATCTTGATTGATTGAGGCAGGGACCTTCCTTAAAAAGGCTCTAGCTTATATATTAAGATACTGTAATAGATGAGTACTAAAGATTTGCTATCATGTGTACCTTTTTGTCTGCAGGTGATTTTTGCTGTGGGTTGAGCTCAGAATGGCTGTAGTCATCCGTTTACAGGGGCTTCCTGTTGTTGCGGGTCCTGCAGATATTCGCCGTTTCTTCTCGGGATTGAATATTCCTGATGGAGGAGTGCATATTATTGGAGGAGAAACTGGGGAGGCTTTTATTATATTTGCAACAGATGAAGATGCACGACGTGCCATGAGCTGTTCAGGAGAGCTTATCAAAGACTCCCCTATAGAGCTCTTTCTCAGCAGCAAGACTGAAATGCAAAATACAATAGAAATGAGCCGGAAAAGATTTGATCGTGGGGGAAGAGAACCAATGTCTGGGTCTAGACGAACAGGTGGTAGTAATACTGGTGCATCAGGTGTTGGGAACCTTTCAAACTTAGTTGCAGCTATAACAAAAGGAATAAATAAATCTGGTTATGTTCCATCAAATCACCCAGAGTCTGGCTTTCATACCAATGGCACAAGACATGGTGATCCAGGTATACCTAAATCAAACTATAACCAGTCAAGAAAGGAGTCAGTGAGTTCAGATGATGTTTATTTATTTCTACATGGCATACCGTACTCTGCAACAGAAGATGAAGTACGCGCTTTCTTTTCTGGATTACGAGTAGAGGGAGTGATCTTTATAAAACGTCGCAATGGCCTAAATAATGGTGATGGTTTGGTAAAATTTGCTACACCTCATGGTGCCTTAGAAGGACTTAAACGTCATAGACAATACATGGGTCCAAGATTTATAGAAATAAGTCTAGCTACTGAAGAACAGTGGATTGAACATGGTGGCAGGATAGACATGAAGAATGAGATTGCTCGTTACTTAAGCAAAGAGCGTTCTCCAACAAGAGGTTCAAACTATAGTCATTCAAGAAAACATTCTCATTCAAGATCTCCTCCAAGGAGACAAAGAACGCGCTCTCGTTCACCTCGTGGCCAGGAATTTTACTTACACTTAAGAAATCTACATACCTATCTTGAGAAGAAAGATCTGAGAACTTTCTTTGGAAAGCTGGATGTGTCTAACAACCAAATCAAGTTTTTACTGGACAAGCATCAAAGGAGGACAAGAAATGCATTTTTGATGTTGAAGAATCAGAAAGATTTTGATATTGCTCTGGAATATCACAGGATGTCTCTTTTCAATCGTCCTGTTTACATTTTTCCTATTTCTAGAAAATCTATGTTGAAACTAATTGAGTCATATGAGAGGAAGAGCTCACAAGAAAGAGATCGGCCTGGACAGGCTGTATCGGAAAAAAGTTATCGGGAGGGGCATTGTGGCCCAAAGATGTGCATATATATAAGAAACTTTCCATTTGATGTGACAAAAGTTGAAGTACAAAAGTTCTTTGCAGGGTTTGCTATTGATGAAGATGATGTCTACTTGCTTTATGATGACAAAGGAGTTGGTCTGGGAGAAGCATTGGTAAAATTTAAATCTGAAGAGCAGGCAATGAAAGCAGAAAGTTTAAATCGTCGAAGGTTCTTGGGAACAGAGGTACTATTAAGACTTATATCTGAAGAACAGATGCAGGAGTTTGGTTTAAATGTTCTACCATCAGCACCAAGTGGAAAAATGCAGGCATATGATAGAGGTGAGCATTCCCGTCCAGCTGGTTCACCACCTGGACAACCACAAGGACTACCTATGCACTCATTTGGTCCTCCTGGGAGCTTTAGGCATCCTCCTGATGTTAGACGACCTCCTGAGGATTTTCGAGGTCCTCCACCTTTTATGGATTTTGCTGGTGATAGTGAACCTTTTGGTAGGATGGATTATGGAAACAATAACATGGGAGGCTTTTCTGAGGGAAGATTTATGTCCGATTCAAATTTCAGTGGTGGTTCTGATCGTGTAACTCCTATTAGATTAAAGAACTTGCCATTCAGAGCCACCCCTAATGAAATTTTGGATTTTTTCTATGGCTATGGTGTCATTCCAGAATCTGTTTCTATACAGTGTAATGAACACGGATTACCTTCAGGTGATGCCATTGTTGCTATGACAAATTATGAGGAAGCAATGGCTGCTATTAATGAGCTAAATGATAGACCAATTGGCCCACGTAAAGTTAAGCTAAGCTTGCTTTAAAGAGAAAATGTTTCTCAGATTAAAAATTCTAGACATCACAGTATTGATGCAGTAAGATGGATTCTTATTTACAATTTTTTGTTACTGGAAGATGCAGAAGAAACAGTTTCCATAAAGAGAGGAAGTTGTACATAGTGTTATGTTTAGTTATTTTGCATTGGTTCAAATTGACATCTGTAAGGTTCTTTAGAAGACATCTTAGAAGTGTATTATGCTTATTTTTATTTTTATGGCAGATGGAGGGCTCAGTAATCTAATGGATTGTCCGTTGACTTGTTTTTGATATTGAGACATGCAAACATGGAGTTGTAATGCATTTGAGGTTTTTTGTTTTTTTTTTAGTTTTGCTTTCATTCAATGGTTCCATGACTCTTTGCATCATTTGAAAATGTAAAACTGCAGGTTGACTTGGTTGTACAGACTAGTCAAAGAGAACAATTTCAGTGCCACCTTCATTACTAAATATCCTTGAGGCTATAGTCAACCCTATATATATTTAGAATAGGTAAACTGTAAACACGAGTGAATTTCTTATGTGTAAACTGTTTAGTCTTGTTCAGTTTCACGTGGTCGCAGGCATCTCAAGTTATTCTCTTAAAATTAGTTTCCTGTTCATGTTAGCTGGCTGTGCAACTTTTAAAAAAATAAATAAATAAATAAAAGGATTTACAGCTATGTGGATTACCTGTTTAAAATTTCTTTGTGTACACTTATTCATCGAACCCTTGGTCAGAATCATGCTGACCATCATTCATGGAAGGGGTGAAAAATGGATATTCAGTATACACTGCTCTTTGCACATGTTGGTCACTTTTGACTCTAAAACTGGTTCTCAACCTATTTATCATTGTGGGCCGCAGGTTGAGAACCACAGTGCCTCCGCCCCCTCCCCTCCTCCAAATTTCCCACAGTCCTGTATGTCCAGTGCCCTCCACCCAGAGACCCCTCCACAGGGCGGGATCAGGATCACAACCTTGGGCGCGGGGCCCAGCAGCTGGACCCCAGGACCTGTTGTGTGGGGCCGGCAGCCGGACCCCGCAACCTGGACCCCAGGACCCTGCCACATGGGGCCAGGTAGCTGGGGCGTCTGGTGGCTAGCTAGGAGCGGAGCGCCTGGTACAGGTCGTCAGCCAGGCCTGAGGTACGGGTCCAGGAGTGGCGCCCACCTAAAACCTGGGGGTGCTGCAGACTCCTGCAAACTCCTAGTTTCAAGCACGTGACCCCACCCCACAAACCTGCCCAGAGACCCACTCTCCTGCCCCCCTGCGGCACTTACCAGCCCCCTGCTGTTAGGAGCGCTCCTGTAGGCTGCCAGACACTGTCTTTCCCTCAGCCAGCCCTTCCCCCTACCAGACCACAGTGACAAATTTTGAATTTTTTTTAGCACACAGCTGGGTTGAGAACCGCTCCTCTGAAATCTGTTCAAAATTTGGTGGGATTTTCTGTTCTGTCTCAGCATAGTATATTGTCAACAGTGGAGAGTGGAAGTAGGATATGGGTTTTTTAGTGTCCCTTATCCACATTCTTGAAACTATTATTAGGAATAAGTTGGTAGTTACAACAAAATTCTTAAATGCAAGCTAGTTCAGTGACCATGCTGTACAGACTTACTAACATCTGAGCAGCACGTCAGTGGCTCCTACTCAGTTACATCCAGTTATTTACTGACCTTTTCCTAAAGGAATGACAAAGACCTTGGCTTAAATCTAGATGTTTAGAATGCTTTTCTAAGTAGTATGCTGCTACTTTTAAAATTGAAATGATCAATAGAAAGTGAGATTGCTTCTTGTTTCTTTTGTAGTTCAGAAAATAAGTTAGGATCCCTCTATTTGTGATATATTTTGCATTTTAAGATATAGCAAGATCAAAACATGATTGTTTAAATTGAGTGGGAGATTTACAAAACTGAACTAATAGAATTTAGATGCTTAAAAGTCTACCCTGTATTTTATCTGACTGTCAGAGACCCCCACAGTATCATTTTAATGCATGAGTTCCCTATTGTAACTACCTTCATACAATTCAAACAGTAAATATTAATATACAGTTTTTAATTCATTGCAAGTAGTGTAAGGTAATAAGGTAAAAAATCTCAATCATGATAGTGGCACTCTTACTGATAGCTCTAAACTATACAGAGTTGTGGGCTATTACTGTATTTTAAAACAGTTCTGAGTTTTTGTAATAACTGTTAGTTCTGCTGATGCCATGTAATGGATCCTTCATCATGTAAAGCACTGTTCATGGGAGTTCCATGAGGATTTGCCAGCATTCTTGTACTATAGAAGAGAGAGTAGTTTAGGTTTTCTTACTCCTTAGCCAATGAATTTCTGGGGTTTTATATGATTTGGATATGAGGGTTAGTGTGTGCCACTGCATATCAATGGAGAAAGGTTAAAGGAGCAGATGAAGAGCCAGAACTGTCAATAAGAGAGAGCAGTTTTTGGCAGTAAAAAAGGCATAGTAGATAAAACTGCCTGCCTTTTGAATTGAAAGAGGAGGGGCTGATTAATCAAAAACATTCATATATCATACAAGCATGCCATACAGTGCATTTTTTCCCCTTACTAATCTTATCTGGGACACCATGAAAGTAATAGTGACTTGAAATCAGTTTGGATTTTAAGATCAAAATAAAGTTTGCTTATGATGGGGATTTGTTGAATGTTACCTACTTATAGGAACACAGGCTTGCATAAAACTTCACATGAGACCTGTATACATTAAACAATTTGCTATAGGAAAAGCTTAATTACTTTTACCAGATTTTTAAAACCAAATGCTGGAAAACTTCTGGCCGCTTTATTGCTACTGAAATTTTTTCTATCATTCAGAAATTTATTTTGTGTACTAATGTTAGGAATAGAAGAAGAAAAGCAAGCAGCATTATCATCTCTTGTATTTTTTTTTTTAAATAAAGAATTTAAATGGTAACTGTTTTTGAATGTTCCTTGTGAGTAGTCCCATCTTTTTTTCAAAGGCTAGGAAAATGGCTTTCAATACTTCTGCTTTAAAAATGGAAAAGGCATTGCTCTGCCTGTACATGGAGAAACCTGTGAGATGAGAAATTAAGAGATACAGTAAAACTTTTAAAAGTGACTTAGGCTCCTGAGTTGCATTTAAAAATTTTACCTACTCTTGCCTCACATTTAAATTTCTAGTTGAAAGTAGTTTCGTAGTAAGCTGGTTTTGAGTCCTCCTCCTAGTTTTTATTTTGAAATAGCACTTAAAATCAATATCAAAACTACTACTCCAGAGAGTTGTCAAAATAAAGTGAACGTAATTTTGTCTAATCTCTGAGTTAGAAAAAAATTCCAGACAGGAAATCTGTCATTGCAGTAACAAATACAAAATATAATGAATTTCATCTGGAAAAAGCTTTTGGTAAGATTTCTGTACACTACTTTTAACTTATTTTAAAGTCCACAATTCTTCTAGCTCTTACAAAATCCAGTATCTCAACTAATGGAAAAAATTGCTAATTCTTTCAACCAAGTTCCTGCATTTTTGAAGTTTTAGAATCTTTATGCTGCGTACTAACAGGCATCTGGAAGTAAAAATATATAAATCTCACAACATATTTGCTGTTTCTTTGAAGTGTTTCTATGCAGCTGTCTATATAAAATGGCTTCTCCATCTCCAGGGCTGTAGTTCATTATATATTTTACTTGCAAGTTCTTTTTATCAATAGGCTAGAACCAACAGTTATGATAGGGAAAACTGGAATCTTTTTCAGTAATTGTACACGGTAAGAAATAAAACTAACTAATGTACCGGGGAAGATATTTTGGTTAGACTGTTAAAAACTCATTTTTTTTACCATGTTTAACTCCAGTGACTAATGAACAGTGAAAAGAAAAGATGGCTTTGATAAAGATTTAGATCTCTGCCCCTTTACCATATAAACTCAGAGCCAGGGACATCAATGAAATCCTTAGGAAAGACCCAAATTGATATTCCTGATTTTTCTATGGCAAAAATCCATAAAGGTCATCTTCATACACTATTAAGGAGTAAAATTTAAACCTCTTGCAGGTCACCCATAATTTATAATTGTCTTGGATGCAATAGTAAGCACTGATCCCCTGCAACCTCCAGTGGTGGAAATGCCAGAAGAACATTATTTAACAAAGAAATGTTGCCATGAAAAATATGTACCTATCATGGCTTTCTTAATAGGTCAGGGCTTTCTTGAGTGTTACATTTTGGCTTTCTAGGTTAGCTACAGTCATATTCTACCATGGTTCAGTTACTTTGACACATCATACAAGTCCTAGATAGAGTCTTTAGAAAAGAACATTGCAATACTCAATTCATCTGGCTTAGAGGAAAATTATTGGGAAGGATGCTGATGAGCTGCATTACTGTACTGGGAAAAGGTAGCTGGAAGTCTATTCTCCAGTATTTTTACATATTATCTACCTGCTTAGATAAATTCTCTGTTCCCCAGTATCAAAGAGATGGGGGCAGTGCATCCAGATAGAACAAACTCAAACTGAAAGTCGAGTTGGATCCAGTCTGTATTGATGCAGGCAGTGGTTGCACTAAGCATTCTTGGATGGCTTAAACTATAACATTGAATCTGTATCTTTTGAGACACTGGGCTGGTGTTTTATTAGTCTGCAAATATATCTGGCAATGCAGCACACTGTTGTTCCCTCTGCTTCAGAATCTGCCACAATCATTGTTCTCTCTTTGATGCTGTTCTGACAGGGTCTGAAGCTGCTGAGCAGTCTTCCTTCTTAGATGCCATTCCTGAAGTACAGGAAATAACTCATTGGCAAGGAAAGTGCTGGACCAGTAGAACAAATGTCAACCTCATTGAGCTAGGCTCAGGCAGCAGTGTGGCATGCCAAGATCACCACTATGCTAATGATCTGGAACAGGTAGGTCTCAGGTACTTGTCATTAAGGCAGAGGTGAAAGATAACAAGGTATATTTGGGATCTGATTAAGTGTCGAGGTTTGCAGGAGAGTGATATGCTCATTGCTGATTAAAGTCAAGAAGGAACTGACTGGTATTTTCTGAAGAGCAGCATATATACTCAGCAGGGGCTGGTGTGCAGTAACAATTAAGGAGCCTGGCTACTGCTACCATCAGTGGCCCCAAAGCCTTAAGTGCTAGGGAAAATGTGCTGAAGAACTAAAACCCAGCATTTATGCAGCCTTCTCATTCCTATTTTTAAATACTCCACAATCAGAACTAAGCTACTTCTATTGATAATGCAGAAGTGAGAACAGTTCTACACTCCACTGATAATAAAAATGGATTAGTCAAAATCCTATGCCTTGTACTACATAGGAGCATACGTCTGCTGAAGGGCGTGTCACTTTCACTCAGTTTTTTCACTATATCTGCACTTGAAGTACTACTTGACAGTTTTACAAGAATGTGAAAATACAAATCTGTGAGGTCTGTTTTCAGATCTAGAATAAAATAAGGAAAGGCTTCCCAACTAGAATCTTGAGCATTTGATTCACTGGTTTATAGATTGTAAGGCTGAAAAAAAGACAAGTGTTCTTTCATGTCAGTTCCTGAATTTGGTTGTTTTTATATTCCATACTGTGCTTTGTATTTAGGGAGGCCAGTGTTTGACTTTTCCACCTCACCTCCCTTTTCCCCACTCCTGCTATTAATTCAAACTGAGGCTATGGTAAAACCATCTGTATAATCAACCATGAGCACTGGTGGAGATATCTCACACGATCCCTCGTTGTAAATGGCACTTCAAGAAGTGCACTTCATACCTCCTCACACAAGTCCAGGAATTAAATTGTATGCAAAAAGGTAATAGTTCACACAGGTCTTGATCACATTAAATTTATTTTGAATTATATACAACTCAAAATAATTATTTTGCATCCCCCTCCCCCACTTATGACGTATTAAAGCCTAGAAGTATAGGTATAATGGATCTTTCTGCCTTAGACATTCCAAAAATGTCAAATCTAGATTCCCCTGGTTTTACTGGAACAGAGGTTGGAGGTTTTAATGTGTATAGAAAACTCTCCCCCACAATAACTGAAGGGGGATGAGGGGAATGTCAGATATTAAGTAGATGGCAACAAAAACAGTTCAAAATAGTGGAACTAAAAATTCATTCCTCTCAATTCCTCAGCTATGTTTTTTGTGAGATTAGACCACTCTTCTCTAGTTTCTCAGATAGAAAATATTTTAATCTATAATGTAAGAAACAAGCAGGAAGTATTCACACAAACCTTTCATATCCTTCTCATGCATCATGATACAGCAAAAGGGAATAAGTCCATATTTTGCACTTTTGCAGGTCACTTTTCAAAATTCTTATTAAATTGAGCAATTTAGAAACCAGGTTAAAATTGTCCAGCTCACAGTATTGTGGCTGCAACAAGTGTTCATTGTCAAGTTACGTTCTAATCAAAAGTACTGTTTAAAAGATTCCTTGGTAAACTGTACATGCATAGTGTAGATTTTTAATATAGCTAAATGTAAATATGTACACGGGGGAACAAAGAATGTACCCCATACTGTATCGTAAAAGCAGTGACTGAAAAAGATTTAGCAGTTGTGGTGGATAGTCAGCTGAACATGAGCTCCAAGTGTGACACTGTGGCCAAAAGAATGAATGTGATCCCGGGATGCATAAATGGGAACTTTGAGTAGGAGCAGAGAGGTTATTTTACCTCCATATTTGGAATTGGTGTGACTGCTGCTGGAATATTGTGTGCTGTTTTGGTGCCCACAATTCAAGAAGGATGTTGATAAATGAGAGAAGGTGAAGAGGAAAGCCTGGAGAATGATTAAAGGATTAGAAAACATGCCTTATAGTGACAGAATCAAGGAGCTCAATCCCTTTACTTTAACGAAGAGACGGGATATGGGTAATTGAATTACAATCTGTGAATACTTACGTGGGGAACAAATATTTGATAACGGGCTCTTCAGTCTAGCAGAGAAAGATATAACAATCCAATGCCTGGAAGTTGTATCCAGACAAATTCAGACTGGAAATAAGGTGTACATTTTTAACAGTGAGAGTAATCATAGCAGTGTAGGACTGGAAGGGACCTCAGTAGGTCATCTAGTCCCTTCCCCTGCATGGTGGCAGGAGTAAATATTATTTAGACCATTCCTGACATGTCTCTTTCTAACCTGTTCTTAAAAATCTCCAGTGGTAGAGATTCCACAGCCTTCCTCAATGACTTGTTCCAGTGCTTAACCTCATTTAGGAATTTTTTCCTAATGGCTAACCAAAATCTCCCTTGCTACAATTTAAGACCATTGCTTCTTGTCCTGTCCCCGGTGATTAAGGAGAACAATTTATCACCCTCTTCTTTATAACAAGTTTTTATGTACTTGAAGACTCATGTCTTCCCTGAGTCTTCTCTTTTTCAGACTAAACAAACCCAGTTTTTTCAATCTTTCCTCATAGGTCATGTTTTCTAGACCTTTAATTATTTTTGTTGCTGTTCTCTGGACCTTCTCCAATTTGTCTACATCTCTCCTGAAGTGTGACACAGTCCTCCAGCTGAGGACTTATCATTGCTGAATAGAGTGGAAGAATGCCTTCTCATGTCTTGCTTACAACACTTGTACTAATACATCCTAGAATGTTTGCCTTTTTTTGGTAAAAGTTCCACCTTTGACTTATTTAGTTCGTGATCCACTATAACTCAGATACTTTTTTGCAGTACTTCTCTCTAGGCAATCTTTTTCCCGTTTTGTATTTGTGCAATTGATTATTCCTTCCTAAGGGTAGTATTTTGCATTTGTTCTGTGTTGAATTTCATCCTATCTATTTCAGATCATTTCTCCAATTTGTCCAGATCATTTTGAATTCTAATTCTGTCCTCGAAAGCACTTGCAAACCCCTCCCAGCTCTGTATTGTCCACAGACTTTATAAGTGTACTCTATGCCATTATCCAAATCACGTATGAAGATACTGAACAGAACTGGACCTAGGCCAGATCCCTGTGCAACCCCACTCAATATACCCTTCCAGATCAATTGTGAACCATTGATAAAAGACGGTTACTCACCTTTGTAACTGTTGTGCTTCGAGATGTGTTGCTCATATCCATTCCAATTAGGTGTGTGCACGCCGCGTGCACGTTCATCAGAAGATTTTTACCCTAGCAATGCTCGGTGGGTCAGCTGGGTCCCCTGGAGTGGTGCTGCTATGGCCTGGATATATACCCCTGCCGACCCAACCATTTTCTCAGTTCCTTCTTGTCGGCTACTCCGACAGTGTGGAAGGAGGGCAGGTTTGGAAACGGATATGAGCAACACATCTCGAAGAACAACAGTTACAAGGTGAGTAACCGTCTTTTTCTTCTTCGAGTGCTTGCTCATACCCATTCCAATTAGGTGATTCCCAAGCCTTACCTAGGCCGTGGTCAGAGTGAGATGTTGCAGAATGCAAAACTGCTGAGCCAAAGGCTGCATCATCTCTGGACTGTTGAACCAGAGCATAATGTGAAGCAAAGGTGTGGACTGAGGACCAGGTAGCTGCGCGACATATCTCCTGGATAGGTACATGAGCCAGGAAGGCGGCAGATGAAGCCTGAGCCCTGGTAGAATGCGCGGTGATGTGGCTTGGGGAAATACGAGCCAAATCATAACAAGTGCGCATGCATGCCGTCACCCAAGATGAGATCCTCTGAGAGGAAACAGTAGGCCTTTCATTCGGTCTGCTACCGTGACAAAGAGTTGGGGCGTTTTACGAAAGGGTTTTGTCACTCAATATAAAAAGCGAGCGCTCTACGGATGTCCAGGGAGTGCAATTGTTGCTCCCGTCGCGTTGAGTGTGGCTTCGGGAAGAAGACTGGGAGAAAGATGTCCTGGTTAACATGAAAGGCCGAAACCACCTTAGGGAGGAATGCCGGGTGTGGTTGCAACTGCACCTTGTCCTTGTGGAACACAGTGTACGGCGGATCCACCGTAAGAGCCCTAAGCTCGGAGACTCGTCTGGCCGATATATAATGGCTACGAGGAAAGCTGTCTTCCAAGACAGGTATAGTAGCAAGCAGGTTGCTAACGGCTCGAATGGGGAGACATAAGTCTGGTTAAAACCAGGTTGAGGTCCCAGGTCGGGGCTGGGCGGCGTACTTGGGGGTATAAGCGCTCCAAGCCCTGAGGAACCTCAAAAACAATAGGGTGTGAGAACATGGACGGCACCTTAGCCTGGGTGGAGGCAGAGATGGCTGCCAAGTGTACCCTCAGTGATGATACTGCTAGGCCCTGCTGTTTGAGAGACCAGAGGTAGTCCAAAATAGAGGGGATCAAGACCTCAGGTGGGAGTAAGATTAAGCGTTTCGCACCAGCAGGAGAAACGCGCTTCACTTGGCCAGATACGTTGACCGGTAGTAGAAGGTTCCTGCTACCCAGGAGAACTTGTCGTACTGATGCAGAGCAACGTAACTCTGACTGGTTTAGCCACGCAGCAGCCACGCCGTGGGGTGAAGGGCCTGCAGGTCCAGTGGTGAAGTCTGCCGTGGTCCTGAGTTATGAAGTCTGGGTGGAGTGCCAGAGTAATTGGGTTAGCTATTAACAGGTCAAGCAACGTGGTGTACCAGTGCTGCCTGGGCCACGCTGGAGCGATCATGATTGATGTTTGCGCTCTGTCCCTGCGGAGTTTAGCAGGATCTTGTGAACCAGCGGGAATGGTGGGAAGGCATAAAGGAGCTGGCTCTTCACAGCATCAGGAAAGTGTCCGAGATGGATCCCGGGAGAGACCTTGGAAGGAGCAGAAATCTGGCATTTCCTGTTCTCGCGGGAAGCGAACAGGTCTATGTGGGGAAATCCCCACTTCTGGAAAACAGAATGAATAACGTCCGGGCGGATCGACCACTCGTGAGACAGGAAAGACCTGCTGAGTTGATCCGCTAGAGTGTTCTGAATACCTGGGAGAAAGGACACTACCAGATCTATCGAGTGGGCAATGCAAAAGTCCCAGAGTTGGATGGCCTCCTGACAAAGGGGGGAGGATCGTGTCCCTCCCTGTTTGTTTATGTAGTACATGTCCATTGTGTTGTCTGTAAACACTGAGACACAACAGCCTCGCAACTGTTGCTGGAACGCCTGGCATGCCAGGTGGACTGCTCTCAGTTCTCGGACATTTATGTGTAATGCCAGCTCCTAAGATGACCAAAGGCCTTGAGTATGAAGGTGACCGAGGTGAGCACCCCAGCCGAGAAATGACGCGTCTGTCATCAGGGACATTGAGGGTTGGGGCGGATGGAACAGCCTCCCTGCACACACCAGGGAGGGAGTTAGCCACCATTATAGGGAGCCTAGGGTGCACAGGGGAATGGTGACTATCGCGTCTATTGAGTCCCTGCCCGGGCGTTATACCGAGTTGAGCCAAACTTGGAGAGGATGGAGGCGGAGCCTGGCGTGTTTGGTTACAAACATGCAGGCAGCCATGTGACCCAGGAGACCGAGACAAGTGCAAGCCGAGGTCGTCGGGAAATTCTGTAGACCTTGGATGATTGTTGCCATCGCCTGAAACCATGGCTGTGGTAAGCAGGCTCTGGCTAGATTGGAGTCCAGGATAGCTCCTATGAAGTCTAACGTCTGTGTGGGAACCAGAGTGGATTTTTCTATATTGATCATCAGGCCTAGACATGTGAATAGGTCCTTGACAATGCCCACATGCTGAGTGACTTGTGTTTCGAAGGCCCCTCGGATGAACCAGTCGTCCAGATATGGAAAAATGTGTATACGACGTCGGCGGAGGTAGCCGGCGACTACGGCCATACACTTTGTAAATACCCTTGGGGCTATAGAAAGGCCAAACGGCAGGACCGTAAACTGGAAGTGCTGACAGTTGGCTACAAAGTGGAGGTATCTCCTGTGTGGAGGAAAAATGGTGATGTGAAAGTATGCATCCTTCATATCGAGGACGGCATACCAGTCTCCAGGATCGAAGGACAGGATTATGGTCCCCAGGGATACCGTGCAGAACTTCAACTTTATCATAAACTGGTTGAGTCCTCGCAGGTCTAGGATAGGTCTGAGACTTCCCTTTGATTTGGGGATTAGGAAATAACGGGAGTAAAACCCCTTGCCCCTTTCGTCCATTGGTACCTCCTCTATAGCTCCCATGGCGAGGAGCGTCCGCACCTCTTGTAAGAGGAATTGCTTGTGAGAGGGGTCTCTGAAGAGGGACAAGGTTGGAGGGTGGGAGGACGGGGTTGAAATAAATTGGAGATGGTACGCATACTCCACTGTGCGTAGGACCCAGCGATCCGAAGTTAATTGGGACCACGCCTGGAGGAAGTAGGAGAGGGATCCTGGCCTGCAACTGGTACGCCGCCCTCGGGCACACCTTCAAAAGTTCATCTTTGGTCCCGGTAGTGGTTTTGAGGGACATTGATTTTGGCCCCCTTGGGGTCCTGATGGTCGTCTGCGAAAGTCCTGCCAAAGTCCTGTCTTTGTCTAGGTGCAGAGTATGGGCGGTGAGGCTGGGGACGGAAAGGCCTGCGTTGGGTCACCGGCGTATGCATGCTGAGAGAGCGCATTATGACCCTGTTGTCCTTCAGGCTTTGCAGCCTGGGGCCAGTCTTTTCCGAGAAGAGGCCTTTACCATCAAATGGCAAGTCCTGAATGGTATACTGCAGCTCCAGTGGGAGGCTTGAAACCTGAAGTCATGAGATGCGCCTCATGGCAACACCCGAGGGCAGAGTCCTGGCTGCTGAGTCGGCTGCATCCAACGAGGCCTGGAGGGAAGTTCTGGCCACCTTTTTCCATTCCTCCAGAGGGCAGCGAACTCTTGGTGGGATTCTTGAGGGATAAGCTCCATAAACTTACCCACCGCCACCCAGGTGTTATAATTATAGTGGCTAAGCAAGGCTTGTTGATTTGCCACCTGGAGCTGTAGGGCACCTGCTGAGTACACTTTGCGGCTGAGTAAGCCCATTTGCCTAGCCTCCTTCGATTTCGGGGGTGGTGCCTGCTGGCCATGGCGTTCCCTCTCATTAACAGACTGGACGACTAGTGAGCAGGAAGGAGGATGGACATATAAGTACTCGTACCCTTTAGAGGGCACCATATATTTACACTCGACTCCCCTGGCCGCAGGAGGGATAGAGGCTGGAGACTGCCATATAGTATTGGCATTGGCCTGGATGGTCCGAATAAACGCTAGGGCCACTCTAGTGGGGGCATCTGCCGATAGAATGTCCACTGCCGGGTCCTCTAGCTCCGGGACCTCCTCTACCTGGAGGTTCATATTGAGTGCTACCCTCCTTTGGAGGTCTCGACGGGCTCTCAGGTCGATTGGAGGAGGGCCCGAGGAGGATGTTCCTGCCATCACCTCATCTGGAGAAGAGGAAGAGGAGATGCTGGCGACGAGCGGGTCCTGTGTGGTCTCTTGCTCTTGGGCGACCTCCTGCTCCAGTGGAACCTGGGAGTCCGGTGGGTGAACTGGGGCTTCCTCCGTAGCAGTCGGAGGGGGACGGCTAACCGTCGCCTCTGGCACTCGGTGCTCTGATGGGATAGAGCAGGACGTAACTACTGGTACGCCTTGGGCCTGGTGGTACGCCCAAGGTGTCCAGAAAGACCACTGATGGGGTCCTTGATCCTGGGCCTGGGTCTCTTGGAAGACTCTGGTGAGCATATCAGAATCATGGTCCTGTGCATAAGAGCTGTCTGCGTGGGACGACACTGATGCGTGTCTGGATGGCCATGGAGGGGCTGAAAAGCCCTGGGCAGAGTCTCTGTCTCTAGCGGATCTTGCTCTACTCAGCACCGGGGACCGGTACTGGGAGGCATACCAGCACCGGGAACGAGATAGGGACCTGTGACCGGAGCGATGCTGGGAGGTCGACCGAGATCTTGAGGCTCGACGTTTGGAACAGCTACGGGAGTCACGGTGCCTGGAGTGGTGCCAGGAGCTGGAACGGTGCCAAGAGTAGCAGGCCGGCGAATGGGATACTGAACGGTGCCGCGAGTGCGACCGGTACCGAGGAGAACAGTGCCGGGACTGCGAGCGGCGTAGAGAGCGGGAGCGCCGACGGGACCTAGAACGTCTGCGGGACCGTGATCGTGAATGGTGCCGCTGTGCTGTGCTGACAGAGGATGGTCTTATCAAGGCAGGCTTGTCGATGGACTGTATTACCCGCACCGGTGGTGCCGGGGGTTGAGGCAGCGTCGACTCTGTCATGGGAGTCAGATCCCTCGCCGTTGAGAACGCCTCCGGTGTGGATGGAATACTAAGCTCAACCGCGGCTCGCGCCGGGGAGCTGACAGGCACCGGAATCGATGGTGCCGATGTCGTCGGTGCCGCGGCAGTTGTCAGTGCCGGGTGATTCGACTTAGACGAGCTCTCTGGCTGCGGTGCAGGTGGCATGGAAGCAGCAGGAGTCTTAGGCTTTCTCGACCTCGGGAAGAGGGAACGGTGCTGAGTCGACTGTGGTGCCGTCGACAGCCAGTGCCAAGAGGCCTTGGCAGTACCGGCGCGGTCTGGTGCCGAGGAGGCGCTTCTGCCCCCCGATTGACCAGGGCTCGGTGCTGAAGGCGGAGGAGTAAGAGCTGCCTCCATGAGGAGCTGCTTTAGCCGAAAGTCCCGCTCCTTTTTTGTTCTCGGCTTAAAATCCTTGCAGATGCGACACTTACCTGTCAGGTGAGATTCCCCGAGGCACTTAAGGCAGGAGTCGTGTGGATCTCCTGTCGGAATTGGCTTATGACAGGCCGAGCACGGTTTGAAACCCGGTGAACCGGGCATGGGCCCCGGCACCGGGTGCAGGGAAGGGGCTAATCCCCGAACCCCTCTTAACTATATACGCTAACTATGAACAATAAAAATTAAGTAAAACTAAACTATATACACAAAAAAATAACTAGAGAACTACGAATAGCTAGGGAAGTGGAGGTCGGTAAAACCGCACTCCACTGTTCCAATGCCCGACATGGGCGGTAAGAAGGAACTGAGGGGTGGTTGGGTCAGCAGGAGTATATATCTGGCGCCATAGCGGCGCCGCTCCAGGGGGCGCCTAGCCGACCCACCGAGTGTTGCTAGGGTGAAAATCTTCCGACGAACATGCATGCGGCGCGCGCACACCTAATTGGAATGGATACGAGCAAGCACTCGAAGAACTACTGAATAGTTTTCAAGCCAGTTGTACATCCACAGTTAGGCTCTGTTTTTGTAGTTTGTTTATAAGGAAGTTATATGAGACAATATCAAAAGTCTTAGTAAAGTCAAGATGTATCACATCTTATCCACAAGGCTTGGTATCCTGCCAAAGGAGGATATTAGGTTGATTTGTTCTTGACAAATGCATGTTGACTGATCACTTTATTTTCTTCTAGTTGCTTACAAATTTATTTGCTCTATTATCTTCCCAGGTACTGAATTTAAGCTGACTGGTCTAATTCCCTGGGTTGTCCTTATTCCCTCTTTTAATAGATAGATACTATATTGGCCCTTTTCCAGTTCTCAGGGTCTCTCTCCTGTCCTCCATGAGTTCTAAAAGATAATCACTAATGGCTCCGAAATCTCTCTAGCCATTTCCTTAAGTATTCTTGGAAGTATTTCATCAGGCCCTGCTCACTTGAAGACATCTGAATTGTCTAAGTCATTCTTTACTTGTTTCCTATTTTAGCCTCAGCTCCTATCCCATTTACACTGATACTCACTATCACTGGTAGTTGTCCAGTCACTGCTAACTTTTTTGGTGAAAACTGAACCAAACAAGGTGTTTAACACTGGCCATTGCTGTATTCTGTTATAGTCTTTCCTTCCTCATTGAGTAATGGGCTTACCCTTTCCTTGGTCTTCCTCATGCTTCTCATATATTTATAAAATGTCATCGTTACCCTTTATGTCGCTAGGTAGTTGTTCAACCAGTGAAACATTTTACCAAGGATTATGGTGGTTTCTCCACCACAGACAATTTTTATATTAAGACTGGATTTTTTTTTCTAAAAGATATGGCCAAGGAATTATTTTGGGGAAGTTCTAGGGCCTGTTTTATACGGGAGGGCAGACTAGATGACCACAGTGGTCTCTTCTAGCCTTACTCTGAAAACACAGAAGCACATGCCTGCTCTATGCAGTTACAGTGTGGTAGACTTATGACACTCCAGCTGCTACAACAGGGGTGGACAAACTTTTTGGTCTGAGGGCCACATCTGGGTGGGAAAATTGTATGCAGGGCCATGAATGTTGGGCTGGGGCAGGGGATTGGGGTGCAGGTTGTGGGAGGAGGTGCAGTGTGCAGGAAGGGGCTCAGGGCTAGGGGTGCGGGATACAGGAGGGAACTCAGCAGGAAGTTGGAAATGCAGGAGGGGTGTGGCAAGGGGCTCAGAGCAGGGGGTTGGGGTGCAGAGTGCAGGAGGGGGCTCAGGACAGGGGGTTGGGGTGCAGCAGCGGTTAGGGGGCTCAGGACAGGGGGTTGGGGTGAGGGATGTAGGAGAGGTTCAGGTTCCAGCCTGGTGCTGCTTACCTCGAATGGCTCTGGGGTGACAGTGGCATGTAGCAAGGCTAAGGCAGGCTTCCTGCCTTCCCTGGCCTCACGCCACTCCTGGAAGTGGCCAGCATGTCCAGCAATGACTGGGCAGGTGAGGTGGGTAAGGAGGCTCTGTCACGTGTGCCCTCACCTGTGAGTACCACCCCTGAAGCTCCCATTGGCCGCGGTTCCCTATTCCTGGCCAATGGGAGCTGCGGGGGACAGTGCCTGCTGACAAGGGCAGCACACGGAGCCCTCTGCTGCCACCGCGTCTCCCATGGGCTGCAGGGATATGGTGCCAGCTGCTTCCGGGAGCAGGACCAGGGTAGGCAGGGAACCTGTCTTAGCCCCGCTCTGCCATGGGGCTGGCAATCCTGTGGTCCGGATCTGGCCCACAGACTGTATTTTGCCCTCCTGTGCTACAACAATCCTTACGATTCTTCATGACTGTGCCCTTTTCTACTGTACTTTTAATTTCATCTTGCTATACCTAGCTAATGCTCCACAGACTGGGCCAATTTGACTGTTAGTCACCTCCAAAGATGGAGACTGGCTGGAACATCGTAATTGCCTCTCTTATTCCCCACCCCTTTTAAAAATACAGCACAAAACTCACTTTTATGCTATCTACACCCAGGAAGCTGTCAACTAGTTTGTCCATTTGGGTGATGAATTAGATGACTTAGTATCTGAAATGGAAAGGATGTGATCTAAGGTCCACCTATGAGTGCTTAGTCTTTTCCTCTTTATCAACTGTTCCCTGGCTACACTTTTACTGTAAAAGCAGCAGAGAATCCTGTGGCACCTTATAGACTAACAGACATTTTGGAGGATGAGCTTTCGTGGGTGAATACGAAATGCTCCAAAATGTCTGTTAGTCTATAAGGTGCCACAGGATTCTCTGCTGCTGGAATTTTAGAGAGCCAGACTAGCCAATCTGTGGAGTCTATAAGGTGCCACAGGATTCTCTGCTGCTTTTACAGATCCAGACTAACACGGCTACCCCTCTGATACTTTTACTGTAATATTTCTATTTTAACATGTAAGATGTCATTCCTAAAATTATTTTACATGTTCCTATCAGATTTTTTCTTAACTACATGTTTTAAGAGATTCATCTGGATTTTCTCCAGAGTTACATTGTAGCAAGGTTTTATTTGTCCTCAAAACAATGGTGTATTATAATATCCTATAGTATCAACACTTGAAGATTACACTTGTCCATGTAATATAAATTGTGAAATATTCCTTAGTGCATTCTTTTGTTTTCCACATAATATCTAAAAGTGTGTCTTACATGCCAGAGAATCCAGTTATAAATTACTTAGTTTAGCTAGTACCTACTTAAGATTTGTGTGTTACTCATTCCTGGATACAGGTAAGTAAACAGTGTCAAAATTCCAAATGACAAAAAAAAAGGAGTTCCTTAAAAACCTTTATTTTTCCATCATATACACAGATTAAGATTAGTAAATACTGAAGTTCAAGATCAATAAAATACTGAAATAACTATCTGGCAGACAGACTTTCACTCCATACAATAATACTGAATATAAATTTGATACAGGAATGTGTATAAGAGACACTTGTATAGGAAAATACACTGAAATCTTGTATCAACTGTCCATAACTGCTCTAGTGGTAAGAATCAGTAACTGAATTGACTAGTATAAAAGGCTAGTATGAAAAGGTGATGTATACTTATACAATGGTTCTTTTATCACGAAGGCACTTTCACGTAAAAAGGAAGCTGTATGAAAAAAAAAAGAGCTCTTGGACTAGATCCTTGGTTCTGATACAAGCCATTTGCACCACCCCAGTAGTGTAAAAACCACAAAGCTAGCTTAACTAGCGAGTTGAGGCTTTCCCCTGTTTAGGGGAATCCCCAAGAAACAGAAACGTAGAAGACAGCAATATGCTACTCTGCCTCCTACTCCATAAGATAGGGGCATTGGCAAGGCAAGGCAAGATGCCAGGATCGCTTCTGTATTGTGCTTTGCAGCTACCAGCGCAGCTCTTTGGGGTTAGGGATAGCCAGGTACAAGTTGCAATAGTAGCTGCATTACAACCTGTCCCCAAGATTGGGAGGGAGTGGGTGAAATGAAGCTAGTATACAGCTACCCAAATCCTGTGACAAATACAGCTCAGCTAGACCTAAGAATAAGGATCCTTGTGTTCACTGTCTGTCTAGGCAATAATTAAATGTTACAGTATATCACTTTGAATGCAATAGTAGACAAAAATTAAGTTTGACTAAAATTAAATAGACTATACAAACTTGTAGTGTAATTCTTCTATTGAAATGTTATTTGCTTTTCATTTTCTATCTACTTAAATCATCCATTTTCCGTACACTTAGTTACAATCTTCAAGACTGACCTGCTGTTCAAGTAACAAATAGCCAATCAAATGAGCAGGATTAAATGTTGCTGCCAATTTCTTGCTGCTTGTAATTATTTTAATGGATGACCTCAGTGAAATTCTCAATCTAAAATATAAAAGCTGTTAAGCAAAGACAGGCTGCCTTGTCATGTGAAAAAAAAAACTTAGAACAGTTCCTAAAGTTATCTCTCTTCCTTGGTAGCTTCCAATTCATCATCATCCTCCTCCTCTTCCTCCTCCTCTTCATCTTCCTCCTCCTCTTTTCTTAGCCGACTGGTAGAAATTTGCTAAAAATGGAATCCAACACAAATCATACATTTTGTATGACACTTTGGGGAAAAAAAATTCCCCCACCCTGAATCCATGCAGTTTTAGAACTGAACTGGTTATATTATTGTTTAAAATATATATACACATCTCTACCCTGATATAACACGGTCATGGGGAGCCAAAAATCACTACCGTGTTATAGGTGAAATGCTGTTAGATCAGGGTAGCAGTGGCGGGGCTGCAGCGGTGATTTAAAGAGCCCGCGGTTCCAGCCACAGGGAGCCCTGCTGCCGCAGCCCCAAGGTAGCGGCAGCAGGGCTCCATCGGTGATTGAAAGGGCCCAGGGCTCCCCACAGCAGCTAGAGCCCCGAGCCCTGCTGCTGCAGCCCCAGAGTAGCAGCGGCAGGACTCCAGTGATGATTTAAAGGGCTACGGGCTCCCTGCAGCAGTAAGAGCCCCTCTCCTACCGTGCTATATCCGAACCTGTGTTATATCTGGTCGCATTATTGCAAGATAGAGGTGTATATAATCTAAATTTCCTGCAAGGAATATAATACCAAGCATAAGACACAATACATAATATAAACTTCAGCTAGTTAACTGCAGAGACTGATTTAAAAATGTTGCTCATATGATACCAGTGTCAGTAAAAGAGGAAAAATATACATTTATGGGACAGAATTAACAAGCTAGTAGCAGTCCAACACAGCAAGGTGGGCCATGTCTAGGCTATGGCTATTACAGCGACACCACTATGGTGCCATAGCACCAAAGTGTAGATCCTTCCTGCAGTGATGGGGTTTTTCTATTGCTGTAGGAACTTCACTTGCCCAAGTGATGATAGCTAGGTTGAAAGAACCATTCTTCCATCAACCTAGCTCTGTCTACACTCGGGTGTAGGTCGGCATAACTACAGTGCCCTTGGGGGGATGACATTTTCAGATCCCTGCATGCTGTAGCTATGTCGACCTAACTTTTAAGTGTAGACCAGGCTTTGGGAAATCCAAGTTTATTTCCTTGATACCGCAAGCCAGCTGTGTAGGGAACTCTGTGGAGGCCTTGTAAGAATTAGGACAAAAGAATCCAACCTCTTCAGTTAGCCAAGAATCAGCAATGACAAGCACCAGAGGAACATCCATGTCTTTCTCCTGAGAAAGGATCACCACAAGGTATTCTCTCGGTGTTCCTTCTGCAACCTCCCTATTCCCACCAATATCGGAACGCCTTTCTCATCACAGTTTTCCATGCATACAAGATGGTATTTCTGTCCCTGCCTTCCTGCTACTAGTTATCATGGAGGGGTGCAATGTATATGTCCTTTCTTTGCTTCCTCAACCATAACCTACATCTGAGGAGGCTGCGGTCCAATTTTATTCTGTCCAGTCCCCCTTGCTACTGACGTAAGGGCTTAAACTTGACTCCCACTCTTTTATGGGAACTGGGATCACGCCTATAGTTAACCCTTCAAAGAAGGGAGTGGGTCTTCCTCAAAACAAAACAAAAAAATCACAATCCAAACCAGAGGTGCTGGAGGAGTAAAACAATGCAAATATTAAGTCTGGTTACTTTTCTCCATGATTCAGTTTTCTGAAAAGTTAAGGTTTTATTTCCAAGTGTCTTTTGAAACCATCTGATTTATAATTATTACCTAGCTACATTAATGGATCCAAGACTGGCAGCTATCAGATCATGTTTGCAGTTTTGGACCTGATCCTCTGTGCAGATTCTACCTATGAGTCCCATCTATTTTTAATCACTAGATGCAGAAAAAGTTTTTGACAGAGTAAACTAGCATTCCTTAAAAGATACTTCAGATACATTTGGTTTAGGCCCTAAATTTCAAATTGGATTAACTTCTTATATTCCAACCCATATACTATTATGAGTGAATGGATAATTATCAGAAACATTCCTCATTTTTAGAGGCACAAGCCAAGAATGCCCCTTATCACCTCTTTTTGCCACAGCAAAGGATTGATTTGCCCAATCACTCAAATAATCCTAATATAAATGGAATTACAATAGGAAACAGGGAACACAAGTCACTCTTATATGCAGAAGTCATGGTATGTGTTACAAATCCAGCTCTCACACTACTAATTGCAAGAGGAAATCTTAAAATGTGGCAAAAAAGTCAGGATTTAAAATAATCAAGTCAGAATGCCTGGATATAGGTGAGGGCTCTGATTTATTGAATGCTATACAAGATAAATACAAATATAAATGGGTAAGTACATCATTAAGATACCTTGGAATATACTTTTCTAAAAGAGGGCAAGACTTACATAATATTAATTATACTCCTTTGATTAAGAAAATCAAGACATCTGGAAATTTGGTAAAAATATGAAATTTCAAAGGCAAAACTACAGGTAGTTAAAATGAATATCTGATCCTTAATTGGCTTTTTCCAAATGCTCCAGGTTTTAGTCCCAGGAAGTCTCATCGATCAATGGTGTCCAAAATAAATAAATTCATTTGGAGAAATAAGAATCCCAGGGTTAAGCAATCGATGTTATAAAGGCCAGGATAAAAGGGAGGACTGGCTTTATAACCACTCTTTTATTAAAAAGAGCAGTAGAAGCTTGGGGTAACTTATTTAGAAAGCTAAACCCACATCTATCACCTCTAATATCCATGACAGACAATACAGAAATTAACACCATAAAAACCTAGGAAGTTTTGACATTTGGGAACTTCAGGTATATCAAAATTCTGCCATCAGTTTGCAGAAAATACATTTAGATCTCTTGATGAAATATGATGCATAAGAGACAGCAAAATTTCAGTGTATCAATATATACTATTAAGACATTTTTCAACCCACCCCACAAAAAGGCAAACCTAAGAAAAAATTGTTGGAAATTGAAGAACTACTCACTACATCAATGAAACAGAAAAGTTTACCTTCATTCTATAAAAGTAGTTTTTAACTGTTACTTAGGGCCTGTACACACAAGCATTTATGTCAGTATAACTTATGTCACTCAGGGATATGAAAATGTAAGTTACACCGACCTAAGCACCAGTGTGGACAGCGCTGTGATGGCCGGAGAGCTTCTCTTGTTGACAAAGCTACCATCTTTTGCAGAAGAAGTGGATTTATAATTCATAGATTCTAGGACTGGAAGGGACCTCGAGAGGTCATTGAGTCCAGTCCCCTGCCCTGCCAGTTGCACAGAGCATCTACACTAGCTGCACCACTGTGATTGATTGGCAATCCCTCGATTCAAGAATGATCTCTATCACAGATTTACATATGGGTCCTGAGATGACTCAGGAGTCTGATTATGGAACTGCAAATCCACCTGCAGTAGGTACAGACATTTTGTGTCAGGTCAGCTGCGTGCTAGGAGAAAGTTTCCTTTTTCCTTCTGTTCAGCTTCAAGGGCAAGGTGCTTCTCCTTAAAGTGGGCCATTGCCTGACGTAGGATACGGTGCCATATGGTCGGCTGGTGGCTTGCTCTTCCCAGCTTGTGATGTCTACATCAGTTTTCTTAAGATACGCTTTCAGTGTGTCTTTGTAGCATTTCGTCTGACCACCACGGGATCTCTGGCCATGGGTGAGCTGAGAGTAGAGGACTTG
The DNA here is from genome assembly GCF_003597395.2 of Chelonoidis abingdonii. Classification (NCBI taxonomy): domain Eukaryota; kingdom Metazoa; phylum Chordata; order Testudines; family Testudinidae; genus Chelonoidis; species Chelonoidis abingdonii. The sequence goes on along the minus strand of NC_133770.1, from coordinate 257,667,300 downwards.
TTTTGGGAAGCCCAGTGAAGTTGGTGCAGGAGGATCATTGCTTCAATGTTGGTGACATTGGCTTCAGCAATCTTGCCACGAAGGATCTTCCGGAGGCATTGTTGGTGGTACCTCTCCAGACACTTGAGCGCTGTCGAAAGGTCACCCAAGTTTCACATCCATAGAGCAGTGTGGGAACAACAGTTGTCTCATAGTCCTGGATCTTGGTGTCCTGCCGTAGGTCATGGTCTATGAAAATGCGTCAGAACAATTTCCCAAAGGAAGCACTTGCGCACTGGATTCTGTGCTGGATCTCTCTATCAATTTTTGCATTTTGAGAAAGCTGGCTACCGAGGTAACAAAAGTGCTCAACTGTCTCCCAAAGTCTGACCCTCGATGGTCATGTGCAAGGCCTGAAGGAGGTTGATAGAGCACTTTAGTCTTCTGAGGATTGAGTGAGAATCCAAGGCTTCGGTAAGCTTGTGAAAGAAAAACCAGTGTGGACTGAAGGTCATTCTCAGCTTGTGCAAGGATGACAGAGTAATCAGCATACAAGATCAATAATGGACGCCCTGAAGACTTTAGACTTTGAGCGGATGTGTCTAAGATTAAAGAGTTGCCCATCCATTCTGTATTGAATGTCAACTCCACTGGGGAGTCGGTCTTTAACGCGGATCAAATAACTGCTAAATAGATGGAGAACAGGGTTGGGGCAACAATGCATCCTTGCTTAACCCAGTTTTGATGATGAAAGGTTCCATCTCAAGGCCATTACAGAGAACCATGGCAGTCATCTGTTCATGGAGAAGCCTTAGGACCTTAATACACTTTGGAGGGCAGCCAAATCTGGCCAGCACCTTCCATAGGGCTTCATGATTGACAAAGTGAAAGGCCTTTGTCAAATCAATGAAGGCCATGTACAGGTCCTGATTTTGCTCCAGACACTTTTCCTGGATTTGGCATACAACGAAGATCATGTTGGTTCTTCTTCGGGTGCTTGCTCATATCCATTCCAATTAGGTGTGCACGCGCTGCGTGCACGTTCATCGGAAGATTTTTATCCTAGCAACACCCAGCAGGTTGGCTGGGCGCCCCCTGGCGTGGCACTGCTATGGCACCGAATATATACCCCTGCCGACCCATCCGCTCCTCAGTTCCTTATTACTGCCCGTGTCGGTCGTTGGAACAGTGGAGCGCGGCTTAGCTGATCTCCACTTCCCTAGCTATTCACTCGTTCTAGTACTTACTGTGTATACAGTTTAGTTTTATAGTTGTAGTTAATACTTTTAATACCCTTTCGTAAACGTAGTTAGTGTATATAGTTCAGAGGGTTGGGGATTAGCCCCTTCCCCTCTCCCGGTGCCCAGGCCCATGCCTGGTTCACCAGGTTTCAAACTGTGCTCGGCCTGCCGGCGGCCGATACCAACGGGAGACCCTCATGACTCCTGCCTAAAGTGCCTGGGGGAATCCCATCTTGCAGATAAGTGCAAGATTTGCAAGTCGTTTAAGCCGCGGACAAAAAAGGAGCGGGACTTTCGCCTTAAGCAGCTCCTAATGGAGGCAGCCCTCACTCCTCTGCCTTCGACACCAAGTGCCGCACAGTCCGCGCCAGGGAGAAGTGCCTTGTCGGCACTGGAGAGCGCCGGCACGATGAAGACGACCTAGCACCAGCTGTCACCGGCCCAGAAGCCAGCTCAGCACCGCTCCCTCTCCCCGCGTGCCAAAAAGCTAAAAGCTCCTATGGCTCCAATATCTGCACCATAGTCTGAGCAGCAGCCGAAACCGAGCCGCCCGGCACCAGCAACTGCCGCGGCACCGGCAATCTCGGCACCGTTGATTCCGGCCATGCAAGAGCCATCGAGTCCGGTGCCTGACAGCTCACCGGCACACGGCTCGGTAGAGCTTCTCGTTCCCACCACGCCAGAGACCTTTTCGACGGCGAGGGAATTCATTGTCCTAATGGAGCCCACCCTGCCTCAAACCCCGGCACCACCGGTGCGGGTTGTTACATCAACGGGGAAGCCTGCCCTTGTCAGGCCACCTTCCATCGACACCACAGGCAGGCTGCACTCAAGATTGAGGTCTCGCCAGCACTCTCTATCTCGCCACCAGTCCCGATCTAGCCGCTGCTCGCAGTCCTGGTACTGATCTCCTCCTTGGTACCGGTCGTACTCACGGCACCGCTCCAGGTCCCGCTCACCGGACCGATATTCCAGACGGTGGTCCAGCTTCCGGCACCGTTCACGCTGCAGCCGCTCTCACCATAGAACTTCACGGTCCCGGTCGATCTCCCGGCACCGCGCTGGTTGCAGGTCCCGATCGCCCTCTCGGCACCGGTACGATTCCCGGTACTGGTCACCGGTGCGGCATGACATACAGTACCCTGCGCACAGGGCCCCTCCTCACGTGCTCTCTGCTCCGTCATGGCCATCACGGCATCCATCCGAGTCTTCGCACGCTGATAGCGCCACCTGCGGGGATTCAGAGCTGCATAGCCGTGTCCTCCAGGAGGCCCAGGGCCCAGAACAAGCGCCTCAGTGGTCCTTCTGGATGCCTTGGGCATATCACCAGCCCCAAGGTGAACCTACGGTACCATCTCGTTCCGCCCCGTCGGAACACTGCACACCAGAGGCCACTGTTAGCCGTCATCCTCCAGCGGGTACAGACGACTCGGCTCTGACGGCGGACTCTTAGGTGTTCCCGGACCCTGACGTTCCTCAGGAACAGGAGTCACTGCATGAGCCAGTCGTGCCGGGTCTGTCGTCGTCCTTGTCACCAGACGAGGCAGTAGCCGGTACCACTTCATCGGGCTCGCCCCCCAAATCAACCTCTGCGCCCACCAGGACCTTCTAAGGCGAGTCGCCTTAAATATCAACCTCCAGGTGAAGGAGGTCCCGGAGGTGGAAGACCCAGTCATAGACATACTGTCGGCGGATGCGCCAACTCACGTGGCTTTGCCATTCATCCATTCCATCCAAACCAAAGCGGACACCATTTGGCAATCTCCGGCGTCTATCCCTCCCACGGCCAGAGGCGTGAAAAGGAAATACATGGTACCCTCTAAAGGGTACGAATACTTATATACCCAGCCTCCTCCATGCTCTCTGGTCATTCAATCTGTAAATGAGCAAGAGCACCACGGCCAGCAAGCCCCCGCCCCGAAATCGCGGGAGGCTAGACGGATGGACCTCCTGGGACAAAAAGTGTACTCTGTCGAAGGCCTCCAACTGCGGATGGTCAACCAACAGGCCCTGCTCAGCAGATATAATTATAATACCTGGCAGTCGGTGTGTAAGTTTGCTGAACTGGTCCCACAGGACTCCCGCCAGGAGTTCCAGGCCCTTCTGGAGGAAGGGAAGAAAGTGGCATGGACTTCCCTGCAGGCCTCACTCGACGCTGCTGATTCGGCGGCCAGAACTGTGGCATCGGGAATTGCAGTGAGGAGGATATCGTGGCTGCAGGTGTCAGGCCTACCTCCTGAACTGCAACACACTATCCAGGACCTTTCGTTTGATGGACAGGGTCTTTTCTCTCAGAAAACGGACCCTAGACTCTAGAGTTTCAAGGATAATCGCGTCATTATGCGGTCCCTCGGGATGCATACTCTGCAAACCCAGCGAAGGTCCTTCTGTACCCAGCCTCAGCGCCCTTACCCCCCCCTCCTCCAGGCCACGACAAGACTTTGGCAGAAGGCGTGGTCGCGGGAACCATAGACGGCAATCAGGTTCCCAAGAGGGCCAAAATAACGGTCCCGCCAAACCATCAGCAGGGCCCAAACTGAACTTTTGAAGGTGCGCCCAAGAGCAGAGCACCAGTCCTTCCCCAGGATCCCCTTCAGTTTTCCAACTGCCTTTCCTCCTTCCTCCCTGCGTGGACCCAATTAACCTCGGATCGTTGGGTCCTATGCAAGGTGGAATTTGGATACCACCTCCAATTTATTTCTCCCTCTTCAGGGACCCCTCTCATGAGCAATTCCTCTGGCAAGAGGTTTGTACGCTCCTTTCCATTGGAGGTATAGAGGAGGTACAGAGCAGGTACTGGAGGAATTCAGGGGCAAGGGATTTTACTCCCGATATTTCCTAATCCCAAAGGCAAAAGGAGGTCTCCGACCCATCCTGGACCTGCGCGGACTCAACGTGTTTCTGAAGAAGTTGAAGTTCCGCATGGTGTCCCTGGGGACCATCATCCCATCCTTGGATCCCGGAGACTGGTACGCTGCTCTCGACATGAAGAACGCATACTTTCATATTGCCATTTACCCTCCGCACAGACGGTACCTACAGTTTATGGTGCGCAATCAACATTTTCAATTTGCAGTCCATCCGTTTGGTCTCTCTACCGCCCTGCGCGTTTACAAAGTGCATGACTGTATTGGCCGCCTTCCTCCGTCGTCGGCTAATACACGTCTTTCCTTACCTAGACGACTGGCTTATTCGCGGGACCCCCGAGGCCCAAGTCACCAGGCATGTTGCCATCATCATGGACCTATTCGAGCAGTTGGGCCTGATGATCAATCTAGAGAAGTCTACTCTAGTGCCCACTCAAAGAATAGAATTCATTGGAGCCATTCTAGACTCCAAACTCGCAACAGCCTGCCTTCCACTACCCCGGTTTCGGGCACTAGTTTCGGTTATAGAGAGCCTCCAAACCTTTCCGACGACCTCAGCTTACACCTGCCTCAGCCTTCTCGGTCACATGGCCGCATGCACTTTTGTAACCAAGCATGCCAAACTACGCCTGCGTCCCCTTCAAGCCTGGCTCACCTCAGTTTATCGCCCAGGCAGGGACGCCACAGACATGGTCGTCACTGTTCCTCAGAGCGTTTTAGGCTCCCTCAACTGGTGGCTAACAGCTTCCCTGGTATGTGCAGGAATGCCATTCCAACCGAGACAGCCCTCAGCATCCCTAACGACGGACGCGTTGTCTCTCGGCTGGGGGGCACACCTAGGCCATCGTCACACACAAGGCCTCTGGTCAACTCAAGAGCTAGCGTTGCACATAAACGTCCGGGAGCTGAGAGCAGTCCGCCTCGCGTGCCAGACGTTCCAACAACATTTGCAGGGCCGTTGTGTTCTAGTGCTTACGGACAACACAACGGCAATGCACTATATAAACAAGCAGGGAGGGACTCGATCCTCCCGCCTTTGTCAGGAGGGGATCCAACTGTGGGAATTTTGCATAGCCCTTGTGGCGTCCTTCCTCCCAGGGGTCCGGAACACTCTGGCAGACCACCTCAGCAGGTCCTTTTTTTACCACGAGTGGTCGCTTCGCCCGGACATTGCACATTCCATCTTCCAGAAGTAGGGCTTTCCCCACATAGACCTTTTCGCTTCCCGCAACAACAGGAAGTGTCAGAGGTTCTGCTCCTACCAAGGTCTCGCCCCGGGCTCAATATCGGACGCCTTCCTAATCTCTTGGGCGAACCACTTGCTTTACGCCTTTCCACCCTTCCCGATGGTGCACAGAGTCCTCGTAAAGCTTCGCAGGGACGGGGCTCGCCTGATCCTGATCGCCCCTGCATGGCCCCAACAACACTGGTACACGATGTTGCTGGATAGCCATCCCGATCCCTCTGCCTCTTCATCAGGATCTGATAATGCAGGACCACGGCAGGCGTCACCACCCAGACCTGCAATCCCTCCATCTCATTGCATGGCTCCTGCATGGTTAACCGAATCGGAGTTACAATGCTCTGCCTTGGTGCAAGTAGTACTCCTGGGTAGCAGAAAACCTTCTACTCGGTCTACTTACTTGGCCAAGTGGAAGCGCTTTTCCTGCTGGTGCCAAACGCTGAATGTCGCACCTGCGGAGGTTCCCATACCCGCTATTTTGGGCTGCCTCTGGTATCTTAAGCAGCAAGGCCTCACTATCTCATCTTTGTGAGTGCACTTGGCGGCTATTTCTACTTTCCACCCCGGAGAAGGGACTGACTTTGTCTTCTCCCACCCTACGGTCTCGAGGTTCCTCAAAGGCTTGGAGCATCTTTTTCCCCTGGTGCGACGCCCCGCCCCTTCCTGGGACCTCAACTTAGTTTTGACGAGGCTTATGGCCCCCCGTTCGAGCCACTGGCAACCTGCTCACTCCTATATTTATCATGGAAAACAGCCTTCCTTGTAGCCATCACATCGGCTAGGAGAGTCTCTGAGCTCCAGGCTCTGATGGTGGACCCACCATACACGGTGTTCCACAAGGACAAGGTGCAGTTACGTCCACATCCGGCGTTCCTCCCTAAAGTAGTCTTGGCCTTTCATCTCAACAAGGACATATTCCTCCCGGTCTTCTTCCCCAAACTGCAGACATCTCGTAGGGAGCAGCAGTTGCATTCGCTCGACGTCCATAGGGCGCTCGCCTTCTATATCGACCGAACGAGGCCCTTCCTCAAAACGCCCCAACTCTTTGTTGCGGTGGCAGACCGGATGAAAGGCCAACCCGTCTCTTCTCAGAGGATTACATCCTGGGTAACGGCATGCATCCGGACTTGCTATGGTCTAGCTCATGCCTCTCTGAGTCATATTACCGCACATCCTACCAGGGCCAGGCCTCGTTGGCCGCCTTCTTAGCTCAAGTACCTATTCAGGAGATATGTCGAGCAGCTACATGGTCTTCAGTACACACTTCTACTTCCCATTATGCCCTGGTGCAACAATCCAGAGACGATGCAGCTTTCGGCTCAGCAGTTCTGCATTCTGCAGTATCTCACTCCAACCCCACCGCCTAGGTAAGGCTTGGGATTCACCTAATTGGAATGGATATGAGCAAGCACTAGAAGAAGAAAAGACGGTTACTCACCTTCGTAACTGTTGTTCTTCGAGATGTGTTGCTCATATCCATTCCAAAACCCGCCCTCCTTCCCCTCTGTCGGAGTAGCCGGCAAGAAGGAACTGAGAAGCGGACGGATCGGCAGGGGTATATATTCAGTGGCATAGCGGTGCCACGCCAGGGTGCGCCCAGCTGACCCGCCGGGTGTTGCTAGGGTAAAAATCTTCCGACGAACGTGCACGCGGCGCACGCACACCTAATTGGAATGGATATGAGCAACACATCTCGAAGAACAACAGTTACAAAGGTGAGTAACCATCTTTTGTCCCACAGGATGATCTAAAAGCACACTGATATTCTGCAATATTTCCTCAGGAAGGGGAAGTAATTAGTTTAAGAAGATATAGGCAAGAATTTTCCCTGCTGTAGATAGCAAGGCAATGCCTCGATAGTTTCCACAGTCTGACTTATCTTCTCTCTTAAAGATTATAACAATGTTAGCATTTCTCAAGTCTTCTGGAATCACTATAGCTATTCTAGCATAGACTAGCCCTTAGAGGAAATAAGCTGATGTAGGCATAGACTCCCCAAAACTGAGGAAGAACATATGCAGCAACTGTTCTCATACCTCAACACATTAACAAAAGAAAACTACGCAAAATTCTTTATTAAGGGTACTTAGCTCCCCTTAAAATTAAACAAATTTATGGTACAGGGACAGGCAAATGTTGGAGAGAATGTAATGAAATAGGTGCGTCTGACGAAGTGGGTATGCTCCAATACATCTGTTAGTCTTTAAGGTGCCACAGGACTCTTTGTTGCTTTTTACAGATGCAGACTAACACAGCTACCCCTCTGACAATGAAATAGGAGTAATTTCTCCATATATCGTGGACCTGTCCAAAAATTAAGACTGTTTGGAAAACCATTGGAGACTCCATAAGGGAGGGAAATAACAGGGTGTCAGCTGTCAGAAAACCCCTTAGTATTTTTATTTAATCGTCCTGAAAACTGTTTTGTAAAAGCCACAAAGAATTAATCTCAGATGCTGCTAAAATTACTATAGTAAGGTGGTAGAAGAGGAGTGGCTCCCATATGTCTGCTGACATAATTACTTAGAAGTCTGTGGAAGTTTTGGAGTTTGCAGGAAGACGGTCATTGCTCAACACCGCATTTGGTTGTTTGAGAACTTTTTTTTGAATAATAAGGAAGGGAGAAACACCTTCAACAACCGTCAAACTCAAAATTGAGATATCAAGAAAGGAAAATTGGATGAAGGAGGAGAAAAGGCTTAATATTGTGTAGAATTTTGATAGGACGACTAATAAACAGGTAACATCTATATGTATGAAAAACATAAGTGCAGACCTAAACATGAGATGAAAGACTAACTGGTGCTATCAACTGAAAAGATGGAAGAGGAAGAATAGAAAAGCATCAACGACAATATGTGATCAATAGCACAAATATGAAGAAAGTGACTGGTAGCAGGTCATGTCGGTACAGCTTTAGGGACTTGCACAGGTCAATTTATAATTGTGCATTTGTGCATAATACTAAGTTTATCTCTTTAAGTTGTAAAACAAGTTTTATAAGATTTATTATAAAAGAATGGACCTGTTAAATTTAAAAAAAAAAAAATCAGATTTTCAGTGTTTTCTTAATGACACTTGAGTTCTCAGTCCTAATCTGCCACATGATTCTGTCAAAATGGCAGCTTCCTGTTTTTAATTGAGGCTTATGTTTCTGGCACTTAAACATGTTTAGTGACCTTGCCCTTAGTGATTAGGATAGACAAGGGAAATTACGGCCCGCGGGCCACATCCGGCCTGCGGGATCGTTCTGCCCGGCCCCGAAGCTCCTGGCTGGGGAGCCTAGTCCCCAGCCCCTCCCCCACTGTCCCCGCATCTCCTGCAGCCATGCTGCCGCATGGGCCGCACTCTGGCCTGCCACTCCCGCTGGGCAGTGTGGGGAGCACAGCTGGCTCTGGACGGGTGTTGCAGCTGCGAGCTCCTGCTGCTGGTAAGGGGGCAGAGGGTACTGGGTGGGGGAGGGGGGGCAGTCAGGGAGGACGGAGCGGTTGGATGGGGCAGAGGTTCTGGACGGGCGGTCAGGGGATGGGGAACAGGGAGGGGTGGGAGTCCCGGGGGACTTGTCAGGGGTTGGGGATGTGAATAGGGGTCAGCAGTGCAGTCAGGGCATGGGGGGTCGGATAAGGGGGTGGGATGCTGGGGAGAAGTTAGGGGCAGGGGGTCCTGGGAGGGGGTGATCAGGGGACGAGGAGCAGAGGGTGGTTGGATGAGAGTGGGGGTCCCGGGAGGGGGGCGGTCAAGGGATAAGGAGCAGGGGGGGTTGGATGGATTAGTGGTTGTGAGGGGGGCAGTCAGGAGGCAGGAAGTGGGAGTGGACAGATAAGGGGCAGGGGCCAGGCTGTTTGGGGAGGCACAGCCTTCCTTCCCTGGTCCTCCATACAGTTGTGTAACTGCGATGTGGCCCTCAGGTCAAAAAGTTTGCCCACCCCTGGATTACGATATTGCATATTATACTGAAGTATTCCTTTATGGGAGCCTTAGAACTTGGATTTCCATTCTACACCGAACATGTTTTTAAAAAATTAACTACAAAGATTATAAGGAGCAAGCAGGAGCGCCGGCAGCCTTTTTGGCACCCTAGGCGGTGGAAGGTCCCACCCCCAAAATGGTGCCCCCAGAGACAGTGGAAGGTCCCACCCCTGAAATACCGACGACGACCACGGCAGCCGAACATCCAGCTGCTGTGGTCGCTGCCCCCCAAATGTCAGCGCCCTAGGCGACCGCCTAGGTCGCCTAATGGGTTGTGCCGGCCCTGAGAGCAAGTGATTCAGTGGGTTCAAAGTAGCATTCCTGCCATTTGGCAGACTAAGGCCTGTTCTCCACACACTTTGTGCATCAGTACTATTTCAGTTAGGGGTTGGGGTTTTTTTTCTGTCCAAAATAGTTTTCCCAGCATAAAGGTGCCTTATCCCATATGGAACTAGCTAGCCTAGTACAAAATATCTTTGTACCAACACAACTGCATCCATACTAGGGGGTCATACCACTTTAAAAATACTAGTATAGCTAAAGTCATACAACTTGTGTGATAAGCCCTAACATATCAATTCTGACATCTAGTGTTGCTTTCCTGTATGATAGATAGCAGCTTAAAGTATTTTCTATTTATTGCTACTCAGTTGCTCCCAAATTATGAAGCATTTTCTATCTGCTTGAGTGATAGACATATCAGAGCAACATTTCACTTTTTCCACACATTAGCAAGGCACTCCAGCATGGTTTGACAACTAAGATACATATTTTACATTATATATTACAATTCCATTGAAACTTACTGCCTTCATACAATGGGTGTGATACATAACTAGAACATGTCTAAAATGTAATACTGGAATATATCATTTGATATTCATTTTTAAAGTTCAGAGTTGTCGCTGCCAGAGTATCAACTTGACATTTTTGAAGTAGATACAGTAGAGGGAACATCTCACAAATCAGTTTTGTTATTTGAAAATAAAACTAGTATAAATTAAAATGGATTTTTATGAATATGTCAACTAAACCATTTAAAAACAGTGTGCTCAGAAAGTTAAGAATTCAGCTGAGGCATCTACACGTCTTCACATTTGATAATCTGTATGCACACCACCTTTTGTGTGGAAGATACACAACTTGCTGCTCTGCCTTTGCCCTGTTAAATTTCAAATTCAAAAAAGGGTGTAATTTACTTTTGACATTAAAAATTTTTTTGAATACATACAATGTGCATACCTCATACATTTAAACTGTGTTTATATATCTATGTATGTCAAGTCTGTAATAAAATATTTTGTTTTACACTGAAGGAATATTTGAGCTACAAGAACTAGCAGAATTCCTTTTCTTGGCGGTGTTGAAACTTGCAAATTAAAGAAAATATAAATTGCTGTAAACCTGAAACACTGCATATCATATGTTAGCATGAAGCAAATTTTTACAACTGTTATCAATTTTTGAAAATATAGATTAACAGAAAACCTATTTACTCACTGAACAAAGTTAAGAGGCAGATACCAATACTCTACTTCAGCAGTGCTAACTGACTGAAGAAGCAACCCTTGAACATTTTTCCTCAATGAGAAATTTGCTGTTCGCTTTCTGTTGGTTGCTGCATTTGCCCAGTTGCAGAGATCTACTGAAGGAATAGCCTGCAGTGATCCTAAGTAATTAAGGTTAGTCAATTACTAAAGAAATAAGATTCTGTGGCAGGTATTAAAAAACATGACATGCTGTAGAGATTTGAGCAGAGAACTAGGAGCCAGAAACTCTCAAATTATAATCTTAGATCTCATTCCAGATCCTCCAATGTCCTTGCAGCAAATCAGTTACAAAGAATTACTAACAAATGAATATGGGAAGACTTCCTGCAGTCTGGAAGAATTTACTGGGATGACTTCTTGCAAGTTTTATATTACTGTACTTCATGCTTAGACGCACGCTCTAGAAATATCCTATATAGAAAGGTTAAGTATCTAATCTGTGTCTCAGTTTCCCCATCTGTAAAACAGGGATAATACAACAATACCTTCTAGGGGTACTGTGAGTGTTAGTAAACAAGTCTAAATCACTATGCAAGTGCTAGTGTAATTATAGGGTTTTAAAGGACCTTGCTTGGTAAAACCATGGTGAGGTAGTTTTCTTGCACAAAAACAGAATAAAGCCAAAGATGATTATTATATATAAAATGTTGAAAGCCACTCTGCAGTAAACCAGATTTAGGAAACAAGGGGAAATCCTTGTCCCAGTGAAGTCAGTGGCCATTTTTCTATTGACTTCAATGGAGGCAGATTTCAAGCAGGATCTCCAACTATACAGAAATCTGGCATAATCTTAGCATAGAAATAAATGTCCAAATAAAGAAAGCATAGTCATTCAGATTCTGGTTAGGCTAACAATAATTATAACTACCAACTCCTCCATCAATAGAGTACAGAAGCAACACATTTAAAATAAATAGAAATCTGAGCTCTACTATTTCTGTATATTTAGCAGGGGGGTATAAAATAACTAGAAAAATTTTAGTATTATACAGCTGTGTTAATACTCCATATTTAATGCATGGCTACTGAGGGATAGCTACAGATTAGTGCAATTTTTCATGATTTTTGCCAGTGGAAATGTAGGAGAGCTTGAAATACCTAGAATTAGATTTAACCAGCAAAATCGTAATACTTTGGCATTAGATAGCAATTTAGGAGGCTCTGTAAGTTCCTAATAAGAATTAAAACTAAGAAACCCTGTACACTCCTGATTTTACTGACAAACGGAGGCCCTGTGAAATTAAGTGACTTGCCCAACATCATATACTGAGTCAGTGGAAAAGTTAGAAATACAATCCAGCTGTCTGATTCTGTCACCTGCTCTGACCCAAAGTGTCTCAGCTAGGTTTCTAACCCTGCCACATTTATCTGATGTCCACTGCTCACTCATTATTTATGTACCTATTTTGAAGAGGATCTCAGTTACTGCCACAGTGCATACTTAGTAAATCTACAGTAGAGAAAAACTGGAAGTATTCCACTGTTAATTGTTGCTGATGAGACAGTGGAACTTCTCTATAAGGGAAGCTACAGTAGTTGTAAGAAAAAATGATTACTGTGGTCTTGCGGCTTGGGATAAAATCCAATACGAAAAACAGACAATGGAAAATGATTATGGAACAGGAGGACTATATACATACACAGTTATTGTTGAAGATTCCAATATTTTTTATTGGATTTTATGCAGAAAAATAGAAAAAGCAAATAAAAGTAGATAGAAGACCAAACCAGGAAGTTTTTTCTGTTTAGCTGATCATTAAAATTAAAACAACTCATTTCATAAACCAGAAAAAAAATCTGTACAATAGTTTACAAAGATAGCCTTCTTATCCACAAAACCCAAAGCCCTTTCTGAATGAATGTGCCAGCCTGCTTTAGGCATTTAACTCAGAGGTCAGTATGATGTAATTTGATTGAGGTCTAAAATTCAGTGAAGGATAGAGTAAGACATCTCTGTTAGCACTGACTAGCAAGTGCTGGTTCAGGAACACTGCCAGACTGAGTCCCACCGCGGTGGCTCCATTTCAACGGAGAGACTAGCCTACTAAGCTCTTGTGGACATTACCACCCGATAGCTCACAGTCTAATGCCCAGTGTTGCAAAAGAGAACATCTGCCTATCCTACCTATCTAACTGAAGGGACAAAGTCTTGACCCCCGCATTTTAACTCTTTGAATGGCAGCTGTCACCACCAATGAATTTGGAGCTGGGTGGGTCAGGAGAATGAGAACTCCTCTGCAAGCAGCTGTATAATTTGTCTGTTTTCTTAGAAATTGTCTATCCGGGTAATCTATTTAACCAGATACTTTTTGTCAGCTATAATAAACCATCAAAGACTGGCAAGGTATCTCACTTCTAGAAGATGACCCCAGTATATCAAGAACAGATGTTTCTTTTACTCTGAGGTTCCTAAAGGATGTTCAAGGTAATTAGTACCCAACCTTTCCATGTGTTTGTGAAACTGGAACATATCTTCTGGAGGGGAGGAAGATGATGCACCCACACTATCATCTGGTGAAGTTTGATCATCCAGAACCATATCTGCATTTAATGGTTCAACAGGCCCCTTTAGTTCCTCTTCAGGCATTATGTCTGTGACAAGTAAAGGAGACTGTTCCTTCAGTACCAGACAGTGACAAATCGGGGCATGATATTTCACCTGAATTCTTCTGGGAGAAGGCTCTGTTAGAACCTGCCTTTCTTCAGCCTTTTTAAATTCAGGTTAATACATAGGGGAAGACAAATAGGGCCATAATACCCAGGATGGTACCTCCTAGTCCAAGGAAGAGTGATCTTATGGTCTGAAGATTTGGAACTGAGAGTCTTGATAACTCTAATTTCCCTCATCCTTTCCCTGGCAAAAGAAGGGCAAGGAATGGTATCAGGCAGGACATGGCCTGATTCTGAATTGGAGGCAGTTTCCAAGGGTGACAACAATAGTTTGGTAAGCAAAAAGTCAAAGGAGGTGAGACATTTCCCTGAGGAACTAGTACAGGTTCTAGGGGCAGATTCATTTATCTTTGGAGAGATCTGTATAGATAGGGAAACTGATTTACCCTTGTAAGGCCTTTTCTTTTCTGGAGAAGGGGGAACTAGCATCCCACTACCTTACACTTATAGATTCGTAGACTCTAGGACTGGAAGGGACCTCGAGAGGTCATCGAGTCCAGTTCCCTGCCCTCATGGCAGGACCAAATACTGTGTAGACCATCCCTGATAGACATTTATCTAACCTACTCTTAAATATCTCCAGAGATGGAGACTCCACAACCTCCTTAGGCAATTTATTCCAGTGTTTAACTATCCTGACAGTTAGGAACTTTTTCCTAATGTCCAACCTAAACCTCCCTTGCTGCAGTTTAAGCCTATTGCTTCTTGTTCTATCCTTAGAAGCTAAGGTGAACAAGTTTTCTCCCTCCTTTACCTTTAAGGATTGAGGGTCCCCCTGATCTGAATGAGGGTGTTCCCAGGGCTTGATACCTGAGCCTCCATGTTACTGAGTCACCCTATTAACAGTGGATCCTCCAGTAGGAACTTAGTGGTTCACAAGAAGCATCAGGTGCCTCATCAGGCTCACAATGAAGTTTCAAGTATGGAACCAACGGCCTCTGATCCAGACCGGAATACAGCTCTGTAATTTGGTCTTGGCCTTCTATAACCACTCTTTGTTGTGGCTCTGACTTCCAAGGCTGAAACCTTATGGGGACACTTTTGCACTTCAGTGCATGGAACCAGACATATAAGTTTCTTAGAGATATGCTCTCGAGAATTAGCTTTTTCAGCAGAGGTGTCACCTCTGATCTTATGAATTCACAGTGACTGGTAGTACCTTAGGTTTGACTCCAATCAATGAGAGAGACACCTATATTAGGATTCTACTGGACTTTCTGACCCCCTTTGGGGCCAAAGCTGAGCCTAGTCTCCCAGCATTTGCAGATCCCTGGGTTTCTTGAATTGAAAGATTTAGGTGCTAATGCTTCCTGCAATAATATAGGTTGGAGGCAAATGTAACTCCTTTCTGGCCCAAGGGGTGAAGGTGCTGCATATAGAGCAAAGAAAAGGTGAATGACATTTCCTCAAACAGGCCATATAACACAAGGGTATTCAAAGCAGGAAATGCTGCAGGGCAAGAAACCTGGTGTCTTTGTCTTTTTTTCCAACATACTAAAAACAAGGACCTGTGCCAGGGCACTAAGATCCTTAGTCAAAACCCCCTCAAAAAGAAACAAACAAAACCAAAAAAAAAAAAACCCCACCCTAACATCTAGCTAAAATAAGGTGATGACATTGGGAACAATATGTTCCTTTGAATTGGGGGTGCCAGGACTTGGCAAGTGTCCTGGTCCATCTGCTGCCGTAGTTCGAAAGAACACAAGCAATCATCACACCACGCCTCCTTTATAGCCCTGCCCTCAAATCTTCAGATCCATAAGGAGAGGGGCATGGAGCATGAGAGTGCTCCAATGAGCACTTTTATTAGAAGGTTCCACTGGTCCAAGCTACACTGTTGATGCAGTTCAAGAGTGGGACTATGCAGAGGCCACTCAAAGAATGTTACTGTGACTCTAAAAAGCTCCTATTACTAGACTGCTGCATAAAATGCAACATGAGAGCCAAAAGTCCGCTCGCTTGCTTAATACTGATCACAGTCCTAAAACATTTCATTTTAGAGATTAGGAAATGTTCAATTTCCCACAACCTGCGACTGTTTTGTTTGTAAGATCTCTCTCCTTACGCTCTTTTTTTGCCCTATTATGGTATATTTTTAGACATCTTATTCCTTCCAATATTGTCAAGAATTTTTGCTTCTGTCATACCTCCAATTTTCTGCATGACTTCACTTTTTTTTATTTCTCCATTATCATCTCCCTCTTCATATTTTTTCAATTTATTGGACACATTTTTAAATGTACTATGAAATCTCCTTGTTCATCCATACTAGATCATTTTACCCATCTTGATATATTTATCCTTAAGTGGAATGCATTCTTGCTGCAATCATTAATATTGACAAGTCCATCCTACCCAATTTCTGTATCTTATTTTTAATCACAGTCAGTTCACATTTCCTAAAAAGCTGGCTCTTCTAAAATGAAATAAATATTAATAAGAGTTTCTACAGAATTCTTCTCCACATCTCATACTCAATAACGGCCAGGTTTTATTTCCTAAAAAATCATTTTACAAAGTTAGTATTCTAAAATTAAGAAGATAAAAATGTTTTATCCATTTTATTCTTCTATCACCCAAGTGTTGGAAGAACTTTGTTTCTGACATGTCCCTTCCCAATCGTTTCTTTTTTGTATAAAATAGTTTATAGTAGAGTATTTACTATTGTATGCAAATCTTAGTTTTAACAAGGTTATTATAATTCCTAAGTACAAGACACAAAATTAAAATGTTCACAGTGTAGAGATATTAAAGAAGGTTTATATTAGAAATGAAAGTGATTCCCCATAATTGCTCCCCCATAATTTAAATCTCATAGCATTACCAAGTAAAAGATCTCTTGGATTTATTAACTTACAAGCTACTGTGTGCATAAAACGTGTAAGCCATTGATTGCATCTGTTCTCAGAAAGATACTTTATTGCTATGTAAAACTTGCAAACCGTCAATTGATTCTGTTCTCTGAGCATGCTCTGTAATTGATACTGTGTAAACCAATGCGGTAAGTCGTTAATTAACTCTCCACTCAAAACAAAACATTGTAACGGTAACTGCTCTTAGGCCTGGTCTACACTATGCGTTTAAATCGATTTAAAGAGTGTTAAATCGATTTAACGCTGTACCCGTCCACACTACAACGCTCTTTATATCGATATAAAGGGCTCTTTAAATCGATTTCTGTACTCCACCCCAACGAGAGGAGTAGCGCTAAATTCGATATTAACATATCAGATTACGGTTGAAGATGCCACGGGATGGAGTTGTTCGCAGGGCAGCCCCCGTGCAATACTTAACGGAGCAGCTGTTGCTCTGATACACTGGTCCTCTAATACACTTTGCCCTTATTCAGGCAGGACTGCTCTATTTTTAGAACGCATTAAGGGAGGGATTGCTGCAAGTCCCAATGAGTCAATCCCCAATTTTGCTTTTGCGTTGCGCCCAGTCAGATTTAAGCCAAGGGCACTCGATGAATAGCACGACGTACAGAGGGGGAGAGAAACGTCATCTCTTGCCAGTTTTCTCCAGCAGTAGACGGTAGAACCGACCGCGTACCTCGCCTCTCTCTGCAAAAGCAGATCGAATGCTGCTCGTGTGCGCTGGGCTAGTATCGCCTCTCTGTCCCGCGGCATCCATCAATCTATAGTGCCGGAAAAAAAACAAACGCTGAATCGGTGCCATGCGTTGCCTGCTCATGCGTTCTGCCAGGCATCTGGAAAGAGCTCGAAAGGATTGTCAGCTGTGATGTTTCCGAGAGAAGAATGGCTGAACATTTACCAGAACCACCCGCCGACAAGTCAATGATCAACCAGATTCCAATGGCGGGGAGACGCAGGAACTTATGGGATACTACGGAAGAGCAGCCCAATGCAACGCTTCAGAAATCGACGGTTAAGCCTCGACGGTTAAGGACCATGGACCCACAACGCCGAATTACTGTGCCTAGTGTGGCCGCATGAAATCGAATTTATAATATCAGTTTTATAAAACCAATTTTAGCTAATTTGATATTATCCCGTAGTGTAAACGTGGCCTTAGAGGCAGCACAGAAGAAAAACCCTCCCTCTGTAATCAAAGGGCAGGAAGTCTCAAATAAATTTAGTAACACCCCGAAAGTGGTGGACACAGTAAAATAAATGTGATTAAAAGAAGGAATATATGTGAACAAATGCTTGGTTTACATGAATGCTCAGGGAGGTGCCAGCCTAGGAATGCAGTATCCATTGGCCGAAGAAGGCGTCAAGTGGGAGTAACCAGATGACCCCCAAAGGGCAAACTGGAATCCACCCCACCATCTCAAAGGATGAGAAAAACCAACATGTGACAGCACAGAGATATCAGGAATGTGCCACCTGCTGATTAATTCAGCAACAGCAAGATGAAGCAATTCCCATAGACTGACATAGGAATAAATTCCTATAAAAATGGACTCTAAATAGAGTAAGAGCTTTGAGTCTCTGGTTCTGCTACCACCCTCCAGGAGAATCAGGTGTGCATCTGACATACGCTTGGCTACACTCTTGTGAACAAGATACCTGGCCAATATTCTGTCACAAGCAACTTCCAGGCTGGTAACTATAACGGATTAATTTAGAACCTGTGTGAGTGAGTGTGTGAATGAATGAATGTAACAACTGTCTGTTGTATTTGCAATAAATGTGGCATTTTGCCTTTTCCCTCTTATAAGATCCTGTTGGTATTATTTTATTAGTGTAACAACTGAATGTATCTGGAATGTACCCTTCTCCATCCTCAGATGGTGTAATTTGTCAAAGGCCCATTAAAGTCAATGGGCCTATGACAATTTACATCACCTGAGGCTATGCTCCTGAGATACTCTCTCTAATTTAACATGCCTTCTGAAATTAACCTTGAACCTAACATTCAAGTTTTCTATCTTACCTGTATTATTCCAGATGAAAATTTTGATGAACCAGTTCTTTGAAGGGGAGATTTTGAGTTTGCACGGACTATGTCTAAACGAGACTGATAGTCTGGTGGATACAGTGAACTCCGAAAAACCTGTTCAAGGTAAAATGGCAGTGACTTTAGTGACATGATATAAATGCCAGACTGACAGCCCAAGAGACTGAAGCTATCTAACACAAGTACAGCATTGGACAGGGACTATACGATCTTACCCTCCCAACACTGATTTAAAGAGACCAACTCTGGAATAGAGAGAATAATTCTATCTATACTTAGTCTATATATAGCATACTAGCTAATAGTCCAGTGGTTCTCAAACCTTAACAACCTGTGAACCCTGTTAACTAAGATGTCAAGTCTTGCGAACCCCCTCCTAAAAATGAATATTTCCAGGGATTTTCTCCTTTACCTGAGTATAAATTATAAAAGCAGTGATCTTGGAATTATAAATTTGTTTTATGACAAGCTTATTACACACTTTATTATTATTAATTATTTATCATTACTGTATTTTTATTATATTATGAAAATGGCAACACTCTTCCAAGATCTCACTTTCGTAGCCTGTATCACTTTGAATAAGCCTGTTATAAGACAAGGCTCCTATGTTTCATCAAGGAATATCAGATGTGAAACAGCATGAAGGTATTTAAGACGCCAACTCAAAGAGTTCCTCCTACACAAGCATTCAGGTCTTGAGCAGTCCAGGCAAACAATGCATGTTACAACAAAGCTTAAACTTGTTGTTCATAATAATTTAAAAAGCAATACTAGTTGCCTATTAAATTTTAAAAACAGCAAAAAATATCCACCTCCCTCTCCATTTCTTATAAGGAGTCTTGAAGTTTAAATCTCCTCAGTGTGACAGATATGCTTGCTTTGATCTGCTGAGCTCTTGGAAGTCCAGGGGCTCTGGGCTGCTGGCCCCGTGCTACCCGGGGTTCCTAGGGACAGCTCTGTCCACCATTAGGGAATTTTTTCCCTGAGAAGCCCCTGTAACATTTCATGAACCCCAGTTTGGGAACCACTGTAATAGTCTATACTAGTTAATGCCATTGAACATGGTTTCTGGAAGATACATCCTGGCAAATTAACTTGATCATTTTTTGATATTACAAATTAAGCTGATAAAAGTAACAGTGTTGATATATATTCAGACTTCTGTAAGGTATCTGACTTGGTACCACGTGACATTTTAATTGAGAAACTGGAATGAGACACATGAAATGGATTAAAAACTGGCTAAATGATAGGTCTCAAATATCATTATAAATAGGGAATCATCATCAAGAATTTCTAGGGAGGTCCTGCAGGGATCAGTTCTTGGGCCTACATTTTTATCAACGACCTTGGGGAAAAAATTACTGATAAAGTTTGCAGAAAACACATGATACGGGCGTGGTAAATAATCAACAGTACAGCTCACCGATAGAGAGTAATCTGACTTGTCTGGTAAAGTGGGTGCAAGCAAACAATATACATTTCAATACAGCCAAATATAAGGTCATACCATATACAGACAAACAATGTACATCATACTTACAGGATGGGGGGACTCTATTCTTAGAAGCAGCGACTCTGAAAGAAACTTGGGGGTAGGGGTCCTAGTGGATAATCAAATGACCATAAGCTCCCACTGTGATGCTGTGGCCAGAAGTGCTAACACAATCTCTGGATTTACAAACAGGGGAATATCCAGCAGGAATAGGGAGCTTATATTACCTCTGTATTTGGCAATGCTGCAACTGCTACTGGAATATTGTGTCCAGTTCTGGTGTCCACACTTCAAGAAAGATGTTGAAAAATTGAAGAAGGTTCAGAAAAGAGTCACAAGTATGATTAAAGGATTGGAAAATGTGCCTTCTAATAAAAGACTCAAGGAGCTTAATCTATTTAGTTTATAACATAGAAGGCTAAGGGGTGACTTAGTTACAGTCTATAGGTATCTACCTGGGGAACAAATATTTAAATAATGGGCTCTTGAATCTAGCAGACGAAGGTATAACAAAATCCAATGGCTGGAAATTGAGGCTAGACAAACTGAGACGTGAAATAAGGTGCACATTTTTAACAGTGAGAGTAATTAACCATTGAACCAATTTACCAAGAGTTGTGATGGATTCTTCATCAATGGACATTTTTTAATCAATCAGAATTGGATGTTTTTCTAAAAGAAATATTCTAGCATTCAGCCACAGCTCTTAGACTTGAAGCAGGAGCTAAGGAAGTTCTAATGACCTGTGTTATTCAGAGGATTAGATGAGATGATAACAATGGCTTTAAAAAAATCGGTATATGAATCTATACCCACTTTAAGGCACCTTTACACAGCTGGAGTAGTGTAAAAGGGGTCTTAGTGTAAATGAGAATCTGTCTTTGCTTTTTTTGAATTAGTCAACATTTGTAGATCCAGTGTGCAACTGGGCCTCGTATGTAAATAATAAAAAAAGAATGTTGATTGCTCTTACCTCTAAATCTTCATTCTCATCAATATTGTGTATATTTTGGTAGGCAGCAGTGTAAATCTCTAAAGCTTTTCCATGGAATAACATTTCAATAGTTATAAATTCAGAAAATATGCTCTAAAAATTAATTAAGAGAAAGGTTTTATTTGTATGCAGATATATTAATTTACATGACAAAAGTACACTTCTGCTTCAAACACACAAAAACTGTATCAGAATTATATCATTGATATCCTAGGACACAAACAGCAAAATAGTTGAATGCATTTTTTTAAAAAAAAGTTGGACTTTAATTCTAGCTATTAAGTCTGCTGGCAGCTTGGCAAACACTATCTATCCCAGGGATTCTCAAACTTTTACACTGGTGACCCCTTTCACACAGCAAGCCTATGAGTGCAACACCCTTATAAATAAAAACACATTTTTAATATTTAACACTATTATGAATGCTGGAGGCGAAGCAGCGTTTGGGGGTGGAGGCTGACAGCTCGCGACCCACCATGTAATAACCTCACAAAATCCTGAGGGGTCACAACCCCAGTTTGAGAATCCTTGATTATGCTGTTCCCACTTCATATACCATTTTAATTCCTAGCAAACAGTTGACCAGTGACATATATGACAGACACTGAAGAGGAAAATGATAGATCAAAACAAAACAAGCCTGCCTATGAAAACTCACAATAGCAGAGTGTTAGTTTATCAAACTAATATATATCTGGCTGATTTACACAGCCCTTCTCATTCAAATGTTGCATTTTGTTTCCTTAAAAATATTCTGTGAATTACAACTTACTGATAGCCAGCTACTGAAAACTTAAAATTGGTTAGGAAGAATCTATGTCTATTTTTTATTCTACTGTCTATATAGATTTTGTTAATAGTCCAGGGCTTTGGAGCGGAGCCCAGAGATGGAGTGCAGAGCAGCTCCGGAGCAGTAGAGCTGCAGGTTTTTGCCTGGAGCTGGAGCGGAGCCGGAGCACAGCTCCAAAGCCCTAGTTAATACATACCACAAAACCCTACCCTCCCTTGAACATAAACAGTCACTGAATCTCCAAAACTATTGGGATGATTCTCATCCATGTTACTATATACCGCATGATGTTTTATCTTTTCTCCCTCATTCTTTCCTGTTTAGTCTAGTTATTTAATTTTTAAATAAAAAAAGTAGCCCACTTCATTAACTTTATAGTAAAGCTGCGATAACATTTTCTAACCCCCTTTCAGTCATTTATATCCTTAAGCATCTTACGTTTGTCCTCTCAGATAAGAGGAAAATGAAGGCCTTGCCAACCTGTAATCATTAAGAATCTGAAAATGCTTCTTGTAATAGTAAGGGTTTTAACCCCCATAACCTAGCCGAATTCCAAGTTTGGTAACTATATTCTGCTACTGATAGCTGTTACTGCTGTTCAGCACTGCCACTTCATTCCATGTACAAACCCAAGTATCTACTGGGGGGAATATGGCAGCTGTTTAACAGTTCAGTGAGACACCAAATGACATTTTAAGGCAACAGTTAATATTGTATCCAAAGGAAATGAAGAATAACTAGTTGATTTTTTTGCCTGTAATGTTATTTGGGTATTGAAATAGTTGTGAATATCACAGTATTTGCACCAATTTGTATTTGTGCACAACTCACGTGAACTGGAAGTATTGCCTAATTTTGCTAAACAAACAGCAACTAAACCTTTTTGATACATCAAGAGTGATGCCATACATTTAAATGTGAAATATATATATATATTTTTACATGCACACCTTTATGTCCTTTATTTTCTGTTTCTCAAAATTGTCAATAGTTTCCTCCAACTGCCGACTTGTTCGAGTTGCATCCATCGAAGCTCTCTGTAGATCACTTTCAGCCTTATAAAAATAACCAAACAGAGACTGTTATTCCTCGAACTGATATTTAAAAAGTTGTGTACTATAGGCTGTCCTGCACATGCAGGACCAATAGGCTGTCCTGCACATGCAAGTTACCATAGTTTAGACTTCTTGTGATCTGGACATTAATATCACTTACACTGATGTAGAGTCCTTTAGAAGAACTTTCAAAGATTTGTACAAAAAAAAAAAAGTAAAATGTAGAGAACTTGAAATATAAATCCTGATGTAGAAAAGTATGCTAAGCGAGTCTCCAAAGTAGTGATGGGCAACCTGTGGTCTCTGGCTGCTTGCAGCCCATCAGGGTAATCCGCTGGTTGGCTGTGAGACAGTTTGTTTACAGTGACCATCTGCAGGCACAGCCGCCTGCAGCTCCCAGTGGCCGTGGTTCACCGTTCCCAGTGAATGGGAGCTGCAGGAAGCGGCGGCCAGCATGTCCCTATTCTATGGAATTCTATGGCCAGCACATCCCTGTTCTATGGAACTAGTAATAAACAAACGTACATCATCTTCATCTCCTTCTTTAGGTCCCAGTTCAGCAAAGTTCTTAGCACTATCTTAATTTTAAGCAGCAGTAACACCTTCCCTGTTGAGCAAATTATTAAGTATGCGCGTAAGTGTTTTCCTGAATCCTCCCATAATGCACTGCAATAGACAGCTTTTGGCATATCACATTTGTCTGCTACAGTTCTGTCACTACTGGTATTTAGTAGGTAGTAGATACTGTAATGTTAATTATATTATTATCACGGTAATAGAATGTTATTCTTGATCCAATTAAAACAGATATGGACATATTTTATATACTAATTTCTTAGGAAAAACAGACTTATGATACAATAGAATAGTAAAACATTCATATTTCGAAATTAAATAATTAAAAGATTTTATTCTGATGTTTCCTCT
This sequence comes from Chelonoidis abingdonii, assembly GCF_003597395.2. Classification (NCBI taxonomy): domain Eukaryota; kingdom Metazoa; phylum Chordata; order Testudines; family Testudinidae; genus Chelonoidis; species Chelonoidis abingdonii. The sequence continues at coordinate 257,643,594 of NC_133770.1, read as the reverse complement.
TCAGAAACACAACATGCACCTGTGACTGAAATTATTAATAAAGGAAAATATTTTTGATGAAAATGAAAGTAAAATATTTATAGTACAATTGTTACATGTGACCTTTGGTAAAAAGTTAATATGCTTACATAAAAATTATTTTTATCTACAGTGTCTATCTTTAATACATTGTGTGTGTTCATGTGTGAAATATTTGACACACCAAAAATACCCAGTAACAATGAATGTTCCTTCTGGGAGCTTGTCACAAATATGCTATAGCAGAAACGAACAGTTGCATGCTTCTGTATACTTAAAATATAGAATGGAATACTATGCTGCAAGTAGTCAGCAGTCTTTTGGAGGGGAGAGCAGTTCTATCAGCCTATTCCACTAATAGTTTTATAGTTGTCTACCAGTTAGAATTAAAAAGGGGTCTTATTAATGAGTTGAGGTAACCCATCTGAGAGAAAAACATCATTGCTACTATGTGTTAGGCACATATCTGGTGCTCATCACCAGGGTAGACAGCTGCTGGAGGTGGTGCAGTTTTTCTTAATCACATAATGTTTAATCATTATCAAACATCAATCTGAAAAAAAAATAATTAAATCACAAAAAGGGCCAAAATGCAAAGAAAAAGTTTAATTTTGATCAGAATTGGCAGAAAGCTTCTAAATACAATTGATAATGCAATTATGTACTCAAATAGTACTGTTCTGAAAGGTTTGGGAAATATTTAGCCCTAGATGATATACTGTATGCATTTCCCCATACTTTTTTGCCTTCACTTAAAGCAAAAGTCTGTAGTCACATAACAATATGAGATTGTTTATACCATGTAATACATCAAAATATTTGTCATTATTTGTAGAAGGGGCTGATTTGAGAAAAGTTTTTCTGTCTACTATTTTTATGAAGTTATACAGATAAGATGACCCTACCCCTTAATTATAAAACATATATTTTTGATATTATCTGCTTGGCTGCAGACATAAGTCTCAAGCACACATGGTTATCTCTGTAATCATCTTATCTTTTCACCATCATTGAATACAATGACAATACAAATAAACTACTTATAAAAGTAATGACTCTTAGTAGAAGAGCTGTAGAATGTCTTGTATGAATAGATTGTGTGAATAATGAAGCATAACCATGTACTCTTATATAACCCTACATATAATTATGAACTACGGAATGTCTAACGCAACAGTCTTTTAACCTCAGAAGAATAGCCACAGTAATTTTCAGATAGTTGAAACATTACTATTCTCCTTCAGAACCTGTCTGAAGTGCTCAATACTCTCTTGCTTCTCTTGTCACTGTCACGGTACCACGTATCAGAGCACACCAAATATTCCCTACAGCATTTCCATCGCCTTGTTTCACAAGTACTCTCACACTCATACTGCGCAAAGGTGAGGACAGCTTCTGGAGCAGGTAGCAGCACCATCATGTTACAAACAAGATGTTCTGGGCTAAGTATCACCCATTCATTTTTGACAGGGGACACTTAAAAATATTGAGCTGTTATATGATTCCATTAACATGACTGATAATTTGCATGTTTCAGGTGCTATCTGAAGGAGACCACTGTTGGTGGCAATTTCTCACTTGTTTTCATCTTCTAAGCAAACATCTCTGGATAATATTTGCTACTTATCACAGTACAATGAAGATACCGTGGAGGCATAGAGGAAGAGAGAGAGGCAGCCTATCTGAGCTGCACTGATCTCAAGATGTTTCAAACTTCTGTGAACTCTGGGTGCTCAATTTTTGTCTTCAGTCATCTTTTGGTACAAGAAGGCTGAAGTAGAATTACATCCACTGACAACATGAATGTCTGACAGTGTAAGACATGTCCATTCCCAGCTCCATAGCCACTCTGCGAATGGAAATGAATCTCTTATTTTGGCCAACACCAGTTTTGAAATAGAATTCATTTTCCCCAAGAGCAGAGCAATATCTTGGGAACACAGATGCAACATCTGGATCTAAGCTCCATATCTGCACCCTATTTACTGAGTGTTTGCTTTGCATGAGTAACATGCAAGAACATGTGTGAATCTGCTTCCTTGTGATATGCCTTGAATTCTGGTATTGCAGAATGGTTGCCAGATGCTACTTTTACTGCTTGTGAGATGTCATGAAATCTAGCAGCAAGGTATACTTCACAACCAGGTAACAATCTCTGTTCATACTTCATAATTCAGTCATAGAGAAGAAATTCTGTAATGTCTGATTTATTCTTTGACTTTGATATCATCTTCAAGCATTGCTTTGGTAATGATATTAACACAGTGGGGTTCCAAACTTCTTGCATTTGGACATTCCCCCTGAGGTCTCTCTCACCAGATGACTGATTCTTCATTTGCATGCTTGTCACCAACAAGAGCAGTGTCTTGACATTTTAATCAAAGGATAATGTTCTACAGCTGATCAGACAACTCCCCAAAAGTTTTGCACTTGGCAGTATTAGTGCATACCATCTGCAGAAGCATCATGAGGTCATTAAATAGCTAATGTTGGCTCATTGGATGGTAGTAGCTCAACCATTGACAGATTTTCTCCAGCCAAGATGGTGTGTTGCTCTTTAGGGTCTGTCTTAGAGATTCATCCAAACTGAAGAAGGAAAGTGGGAGAGGTGCCAACTCATACTTCTGGATATCAACATATCTGGACTTGGCAAGTGCAGTTAGCTTGCTGAATGTCTGACAATAGTTATTGCTTGTGCTGTCTGCTTCTGCTGCCTGATTGGCTTGTTGAGATTACCAAATGATTTGAGATTATATCTTTTTATGGAATCAAAGAGGTCTACCTCACCCCTTTGCACTTGACTGGTTACAAACCACTTCATTTATTTTATGCCATTCCCTCTTATTATGCACAAACTTTCTGCAGTTTCAGGTGGAGCCACAGTAGACACTGCAATGTACACAAGTGGTGGTCTGCTGTCTGGGCTTGTTCCAAGTTCAGTACTAAAAGGATTTGTCATTCTTTCAGTCACAACTTTTGTATCTTGGACATTTTCATCAGCAGTCATGCACTCTACGGTTGTTTCTTTGTGGAGATCTGCCGCTGAAGGCTGAATTCCACACATTTGTTTTGTCATAGCTATTAATGAGTCAAGTAACACTTGGTCAGAGCCTTATCTTCCATGCAAAGATGCTGATGCTTCCCATAATGCTTGCTGAGAGATTGCTCAATGGCCATGCCACTGCCATATACCACTGAAGGGTCAGGTAGTCTGGTACATTGCTCCCAGATTATCCACTAAGGCATGATATATATCTGGCTTCTCCTCCTCCAGAAGTCTGTCTTCTGCTACATTTATACAACTCCATCTAGCAAAATTCACCTGACCACACTGCAAGTCAAGTGGAATAATCTCTGTGAATGTGTCAAGCTCCATGAATCTACCATCATCTCTCTTTGCCTCTATGTAATCCATCAATAGTTGGACGAAATCCATTACATAGTTTTCCCAGAAGTGTGTTTGAACAATTTTTTCCTTGGGTAACATAAATGTCTATGAGCTGGTGGAGTGATTTGGTGCTGGTCATGAAATCTGCCATGGCATTTTAAATATTGATAACATTTTATAGTTAGGATGTAGGGGTCTTCTTATCTGCAAACTTCATATAAACAGCAGGCAAAAAACCTAACAACCTCAAATCAGTCCATTCTAAAAATAATGACAAATATTTTGATGTATTACATGGTACAAACAAGCTCATATTGTTATATGCAACAGACTTGCTTTAACCAAAGACAAAAAATATGGGAAAATGCATAAAATACATCACCTGGGGCTAAATATTTCCCAAACTTTCCAAAACAGTATGATTTTTGAGTACATAGCTTCATTATCAATTGTATTTAGAAGCTTTCTGCTAATTTTGGTCCAAAAATTAGACTGTTTCTTTGAGTTATGGCACTTTTTGTGACTTTACGATGTTTTTCAGTTTGGATGCCGATAATGTTTAAACATTATGTGATATAGAAAAAACGGTACGATTTCCAGAATCTACATCCGCCCTGGTGCTGATGACCAGATATGTACCTAACAATTGGTAGCAATGAAATTTTTCTAGACAATGGGTTACGCCTTAGTGCCTAAAATGGGTCTTAGCTGGTAGACTACAGATTTCCCCATCCCAATCAGCCTCAATGAGCAACATCAACAGCAACTCTGGGGGAAGTTCATGTCCCTGTGGCTGCAGGAAAGATCAATAAAATTGTCAGGGTGGTTAGGAGACAAATAATGGAAACAAAGCTAAAATGAAACAAAATGTAAGGAGAAAGTTTGTCCCACACTTACTTTCCAAAGAGTTATCATTCACAATAGGATATAATCTTTCCATAACCCTCAGACACCATATAACAGACATTTAAACCTACTATCAATGATAGAAAAATGTAGAAAAATTGAAAATGTGAATATGGTGACTGAAAACATGTCAGATACTCTCAGGTACTTTCTGTTAAATAAATGCTACTATAGCAAATGTTATACGCTATAGCCAATTAGCTGTCACAAAATATAGCAAAGAATTTGTGATTCATGATCAATGTATGAAATAATCACTTTAAAAACAATTGCTTTTATATCTCTTTCTAAATATAATATTTTTAATTACTGGAGAATCAACTACTTCTTATATTCATTAGAAACAGAAAGGATACAATAATGTGTCGATCTGATGGATTCCTCTGACGTGTCCTTTCCAGTTGAGATAACTGTTTAGCCTCTCGATTCTTTGCTGTTAAAGTTGCTTTGAGATCATCCTGCAAATATATTTATACCATTTTGTATATGTTGAAATAGAGCTAGGGGTATATAAAATACATTTGTCTGCATTTATGAGTTGTCTAGAAAACGTAGACAATTTTTTTTCCTCTACATCAAACCAGGTTTTTACAGACTAATCCTGTGAAGTGATGAGCACTTCCTGAAAAAGAGATCAATTGGCACTGAGGGTGCTCAATGCCTTGCAGGGTTGGGCCCCAGGCTGTGTGCGCCATCTTTTAAATTTTTGGAGAGAAACATGTGAACGAAAATCAGGAGTTCTTAAATAAGAGTTTATTAGATGGGCAAAAAGTCGCAATTCTACAACCAAGAAAGAGGTTAACTTTGGCTAAAAGCCCATGCTGGTTCAGTAGCAAAGTGTAGCCAGTGTTTAGATATAAAAAAGCAATATATAACAAATAGAAAAAGGAGAACTAGCAATCAGTATAAATTAGACGTATGAAGTGCAGAAGATTGATATGGGAAGCTAAATATATTAGGGAAAATCCACGGTGGGCAGGACTAGAGTTTTAAAGTACATTAGGAACGAAAGAAAGCCTAGCAATGTTATAGGCCCACTACTAGATTAAAATGGTAAAATTGTTATTAATGATGCAGAAAAGGCAGAGATGCTCAATAAATATTTCTTTTCTGTATTTGGAAAGAAGTAGGATGATGTAGCTATGTTATATGAGAAGTACTTTACAGTCCCTTAGTAAATGAGAAGGATGTTAGACAATATCTACTTAGGATAAACATTTTTCAATCAGCTGGCCTGAATAACTTGCACTCAAGAGCCCTAGAAGAGTTAGTGGAGGTGATCTGTAGCCGATTGATGTTAATTTTTAGTAAATCTTGGAATTCTGGGAAATTCCAGAAGAGCTGAAGAGTAATAATGTTGTGCCTATATTCAAAAAAGGCAAACAGGATGACACAGGGAATTATAGGCTGGTTAGCCTGACATCAATCCCAGGCAAAAACAGAACAGAAGCTGATACTGGATTCAATTAATAAAGAATTCAGGAATAGGAATACAATTAATGCAAGTCAACATAGTTTTAAGGAAAACAAGTCTTATCAAACAAACTTATTTAGTTCTTTAAGGAGATTATAAATTAGATTGAAAAAGGTACTGTGTAGATATAACAATTAGACTTGTAAGGTATTTAACTTAGTATTGCACAACATTCTGATAAAAAAATTGATAAAAAATTATACAATATCAAGAGAGCACATGTTAAATGGATTAAGAACTGGCTACCTGACAGATTTCAACAAGTAGTTGTCAATGGGAAACATCACTAAATGGGAGTACAGTAACTCTTCACTTAAAGTCGTCCTGGTTAACGTTGTTTCGCTGTTACATTGCTGATCAATTAGGGAACATGCTCATTTAAAGTTGTTCAGTGCTCCCTTCTAATGTCATTTGGCAGCCGCCTGCTTTGTCCACTGCTTGCAGGAAGAGCAGCCCGTTGCAGCAAACTGGTGGGGACTTGTAACCAGGGTGGACTGGTAGCCCCTCTATCAGCTCCCCGCTCCCCTCAGTTCCCTGTGCTGCAGCCACCCAGCAGGCTATTGCTGGCAGTTCAGCTGTCCCTCCCCCTCCTGCCATGTGCTGCTCCTACCCTCTGACATGGAGCTGCTCCCAGAGACTCCTGCCTGATGTGCAGGGGGGGAAGGGAGGGGGATAATGTCAGGGTATCCCCCTCTTGCACCCCGCTTACCCCTTCTCCATATACAGCAGAGTGGGGACACAGATGGAGAGGGACAGAGAGAGCTTGGGGCAGCAGCTGCTGTCTCAACTTCCTGATCCACTTAAAAAGACAATGCACTTAAGAGTGGGTCAGCTTTCTTAAAGGGGCAGTGTGCATCTCTCTCTCTCTCCCACACGCAAGGTGTGTGCCTGTGTCTGTCTGCTATGCTGTCTCCCCTCCCTCTCGTTCACACCGCCTTGTGTGAGAAGCTACATTAACAACGTGTTAACCCTTGAGGGCTCAGCCCAGTGTTAGTTCATCCTTTAGCAGTAAGGCATTCCCTGGGAAAGATCCCTTCCTCTTTCACCCTCTAATTTCACCACCTCAACCAAGCTTCACAATCATCATAGTTGTGAACAGTATTAAATTGTTTGTTTAAAATGTATACTGTGTATATATCTATATAATATATAGTTTTTGTCTGGTGAAAAAAATTTCACTTAAAGTCACATTTTTCAGGAACATAACTACAAAGTTAAGTGAGGAGTTACTGTATTTCAAGTGAGGGTCTACTGGGATCAGGACTAGGCCTGACTGCTATTCAAGATTTTCATCAGTGCACTGGAAGTAAATATAAAATCACAGCTGATAAAAGTTTCCAGATGACACAAAGACTTGTTTTAATTCAAATTAAATTAGTTCAAATGTGAGGGGTTAATTCAATTAACACTGTAAAGTCTCTTTATTTCATATATACAGAAATTTAGTTGTTGTCCTAAAGCATTTGCAAACAAGTTTTACATATCTCTTTAAAATAAAAATATACCAGGATTTACAGGGAATGCCATTTTGGAGTTCTGTTGCTTTTGCAAGTTGCTGTACATGCACACTATTCTATGTGTACTCTATAAGCCACTCTGTCCTCCCTCCCCGCAGCTGGACACCGTTCTCTAGAGGATTGGACCCCCTCCTCTCAGCTGTTTCCTGAAGTGCATCTGTTTCACACATGTTCCCAGCTGCAATGCCAATGTATTGTTGCGAGTCACACATCTATACATTTTTGTTGCAGTAATTATTTTTAATAAGAAAAGTTTAAATAATTCGGTATACTTAACAACATTCACAAAAATGGCTATAAGAACACACTAAAATTTTGAGAGAAAATACACCATATAGTACCTACCCTTTTAATTTTTACTATGGTCCCATAACTTTTCAGAGGATCAACAACTTTGGCTTCAAGCCTTTCAACCTGGAAAAAAGGTCAAGTTACTCAAGTCCTCTGCATATTAAATGTATTTCTAGAAAACTGATTGCTTTAAGAGTAACAGTGATTCTATCCTACTAGGATTTTAACCACATTCACTGAAGAAACAGTGGAAGCAGAGTTGTGTGTATATATAGTGACGGGCTCAGGACCGAAGGATATAAGAAGGCAGGTATATCAGCCTCAGAATGAGCAGGTCCCTGTTCCCTGGATAGCCAAACAAGGGCTACTCCAGGCCAGTCATGACTTCTGATGCCAATTTAACCAGTTAAGATCGTTAGGCTAATGCTGGCACCTGACCTCAATTAACTGAGAAAGAGTCAGTTAAGGCTGATAGGCTAATGGAGACACCTGGAACCAATTAAGGTCCCACTGATACTGCTTTAAAGGCTCTCCTTTCCAGTTCTCTTGAGAGGAGCCCAGGTGAAAGGTGCTGGAGGAAAGGAAGCAGTACTGAACCCTGAGGTAAGGGTGATGCTTGGAAAAGGGGAGCATGGGGAAGTGGCCCAGGGAATCAAAGCAGTGTCAGTGAAGGAGGGAAGCCAATAACAGCTGTTACCATTAGGGTCCCTGGGCTGGAACCCGGAGTAGAGGGCAGGCCCAGGTTCCTCCTTTTCCCCTCTCCCCCTGCAGGATCTACAGAGATCCATTTGAAAGGGGAAACAGACTTTGGTCCAGGCAGGAGACCAAACAGTACCCACAGAGCCTTAAGGAGCAACAAACACTGTGAGTATTGCACCTTCTCACCTCCCATACCAGCCTGTGATGAAAATAGCTCAATAAGCTGTAACCTCTGCCACCATACCGGGACAGGGAGGTCATCTTGAGGACAGCTTCTGAGGCCACTGTATCCGCCAGGAAGAGCGGGACCCACCAATACAGGCTTGGAGCTTTGTCACAATATATTTTATATAGGCAAATGCAGAACCAATAAAACTAAACAAGAAATAACTTGTCTTGATTAATCCCTAGTGTAACTTCTTTTATTTCAATGGCACTATACCAAATTAGTCTGGGAATTTTAAGAACTGACTACTGAAAATACACCATGTTAAATCTCTCAAATTCTAAAGCTTTTAAGAAATTAAAAGTAAACATATTTGTTTTTAAATGTTAGATTATGATTTAAAATTGTTTGCTCATTAATATGCTTTAAGAGATGCAAAGCTCCATATTTTTGAAAGCTACGGGAGCAGCAAACTAGATACTAAAAATATCAGAAATATTCTACACATATGAAAGCATTCAGAGATATTGACATTTGAGATTTTGTTTTAATACCTTCTACATGGAAAAACAGATGAAAACAGCGAGACAGGTAATGGAGCTAAGACTATGCATGTCATACAATATTGTGTCTGTTTTATTGTTACCTTAGAACAGAACTTGCCCCCATAAAAGATATTACTTCATCCACATTGTCTCTCTAATATCCTGGGATCAACATAGCTACAACATCACTGCATACAAAAAATGGAAGTTATTGTTACCTTGTCCTTCCCCTCTCTCTGCTTATACCACCCCTTTTGTCTTGCCTACCTGTGAGCTTTAGAGGCTAAGGATTTTTTACTGAACAGATGTAGAACACATAGTATGCTAGTGCCCATAATAATAAAGTGTGTGACACTGGCAGCCAATCAATGAACTGCCATTCTTATTCAATCATTTACAATTATGCCTGTCATCATGCTCTCTTTTATATAGACATGCATCTCTTTTAGAGGGGCACATTAACTTGTTATATAATATAAAAAGAGCTCTGTTGCTACACAGTTTATAAAGCAAAATTCCAACTCCAAAGAAGTCGAGTAAAGCTTTACAATTACACCTCTACCCTGATATAACACTGTCCTCGGAAGCCACAAAATCTTACGGCATTACATCGAACTTGCTTTGATCCACTGGAGTGTACATCCCCGCCCCCCGGAGGACTGCTTTATCACGTTATATTCGAATTCATGTTATGTTGGGTCGCGTTATATCGGGGTAGAAGTGTACAAACAAAATAGGACCAACCATTTTAAAACCAGGGATCTTAAAAAGAATGTTGTGATGAAAGAAAAAATGCCTGCCAAGTTAAAGTTAGGTTCCACAGAGGAAGAGAAATTTTGGGGAAAGACCTGTTTCCTAATTATTATTAATGGACAAAGCTTAAGATCCAAATAAAAATTGCTTTACAAAGTACTTGACTGTGAAGGGTACTATTAATGATCTCAATTGTTCTAAAATTAGACATGAGCTAAGACATTAAGAACTGGACTTTTTAGAACCATAAATGTTTATCCTAATCTTTACAGAATTAAATCCCATTATTTTTGTTCGCTGGCTTTTTGTGTCCTGACTTTCCTCTCATCCTCTGCATGTTTTTCTAATCTTCTTTTTTATCCAACAAAGAAACCAGGTTTGAACTGGAGACCTGCAACACTAGATGACTATAGCATGCTGAAATTAAAAGGGTCTTAAGCTAATATTCCTGGAACTTTTACGAATTAAAGAACTTCAAAATATTTTTAAGTACCTGGCGCTGTTGCTGAAGAATGAATGGAATCAGCAGTTCTTATGAGCTATTTCACTTGCTAGTTCTGACAAAATACATATGAAAGCTGCTACATAAATTGATGCCCACGAAGAGGAATGGAGACAGAAAGACAGATGGATAACAAGAGATGGAACTTATTCCCTATTCTCTTTTTTACCCTTTTATCTATACTGTCTTTGACCCCCACACCCCAATTAATTGTTGGAATGGTGGAAAATGGCTTGATTGAAGGGCCACATTTTAAAAAGTATCTAGGTGCCTAAAGATGCAGAAATGTGTGCCTAGTGGATGAGGAGAACTTGAAGGGCTACTGATTTTTTTTTAATAATATGCACGACTGTTTCCCTTCTCCCTTTATATAGTTACTCAGCAAGCATGAAGGGGTTAATTTCTGTCTTGAAACAAGACAAGCAGTACAGTGACTGTGGGGAAGTTGCCTAGCTTGAATGAAGTAACTATCAGGAACTAAAATCACTGGGGAGGTGTGTAATTAATGCAAAACCTTTGACAGATAAACATGTCTGGAGTGGAGAAGTACCACCTTCGGGAGGAAATTGACTATACTTGTTTTTACTGGGTTCAAGATGCCCAGCAAACAAAGTATTATATCAAGTGACCAGTCTGATATAGAGGAGGAGTCACTTTCTCTCAATGGAAGAACTGATATGACACTGTGAACAAGAGGGACAGATCCTGCAGAAAGGGTTTGAAGGACTGAAACTGACCAGGGTCCAGTATGGTAGAGAAGTATTAGCTTATTGCATGCTTACCGCATATTTATTGTTATATGGTATATCTTCTCTGTAAAGCTTTTGTTCTAAACTAACTGGCTGGTCACTGGCCTATCCTGTCATTACCTCAGGGAGAGAACAGGACAGCAAGTTCTGAACTAGTCTCCAACTTGTTAAGATGATCACAGTGAATTGCAGGAGGAATTACAGCCTAAATCCCTGATCTGGAGTGAGAGGAATGTAAGTTCCCACCCTGAGACAAGTGAGATTGGACCGGAGCGGGGTTCCCTGAAGGAAATCAAGAAGGGGGCAGAAGTGCAATTACCATGGGAACTGTGACAATGAGATTCTCAAGAGTGCCTAGATGTCTAACTCCCATTGATTTCAATGAGTTAGGCATCTATGTGCTTCCAAAAATCCCACTAGGCACCTACCTGCATCTCTAGATGCCTAAATACCCGTAAAAATCTGGCCGTAAATACATAGTGAAAGGACCAGATATAGTACTTTTATTTTCAATTGCCCTCTCTGAGTAACAAGGGCTGAACCTCTGAAAGGTGAACTTCAAAAGAAAAAAGGGGATTTATGAACGTCTTTTTTTTAAGTTTTTTTTCTACTTCCTTTTTTCTTTATAAAAACAGCAAGAAGGTCAACGATTGCATTCCCCCTTTCAGTTAGTGTACTCCTTGGTGACTCAAATGTGAAGAAGGGAATTTCTGAGCTCTTTAGTGATGGGGTGAGAGGTAGCCTTAATAAACTCCCCAAAGTTTTAGTTAAATAGGTGTTACCTTAAAACAGAATTTTAAATGAGCTGAATAAAAATCCATTCCACTCTAATTATGCCCCAATCCTGCAATTAGATTCATGTGGCTAGATTCTTGCACATGTGCAGAGACTGACTAAAGTCAGTGGAGCTCCATGCTAGTACCAGGGTTGACTCTTGTAGATCCCACTGCAGGATCAACACCTGTCTTCCTTGATACATTTGATGTCATAAACTCACCCATTTTCCAGCTGTCTACAATAATTTATAACAAAGTGAACAATACCTGAACTCTAATTCAAAATATGAGCAAAAAAAAACCTTTAACACACACTGAGGCTTTTTTACATATTATAACGAATGGAGAACATCCCCATCCCAATAAACAGCCACTTTTTCTCTTTCGCATATTACCTTTTAACATCAAAATAAGCTTTGTTTAGAGTGAACTTAAAATCATGAACCAAACTCATCTAGTTAAAAGGGCCTATTTCAGGACAGTGTCAAATTATTCTTAGGGCCCTGATCCTGAAAAAAAAATTATCTATTTAACTTGACTCAGATGAGTCATCACATTGAAATCAAAGACTATTCATGTGCGAAAAGTTAATCATCTGCATAATTTTTTTCAGGAGCCTAATTTTGGGAGTACAAAGCATAATAATTTAACATGGAATAAAGAAACACAAATAACATTTAATAGATTTTGCAGAAGAAATGATTTACAGTATCTTTCCAGTTTCCAGAAGACAGCCCAAGTCACAAAATCAAAAAACAAATGTTTATTAAGCATAATCTATAACCCAATAAAATCCATTGGCTCTTCTCATCTCCACTGAAGACCTGGTATCTGTCCCTCATTCTTCAAAATGTGTGAAGCTACTCAGGGGGAGTATTCACAAGGCATTTCACAATTGGGGCCTAGGTCTGCAGAAAGGTCTCTAGCAGCGTAAACTATGAAAGTTGGTGGGGTTTATTTTGCTTTGTTCCTAACATTTGTTACTAATGCATTTAAAAGTGGTTTCCCTCAGTCGTAAGAGAGAACCAAGGTATACATTATGGTAATCATATTAAAAAGATAAGTTTGCAAGCACAACATGCACAGGTTTAATTCTATACCTCTGCTTGGCGATAATCTTGAAGTTTGGAAAATTCATCTGCAAAATTTTTCAATCCAAGTTTTAAGCTTGGTGTCTCTGTAGCTGCATATGCATATATTTCATTTACTAGAAGGTCTGCTTTGTCTCGTAGTCTAGCAGTTTTACGTACATATGCAGCAAATATTTGGCACAATTCACCAAAATGTTTTTCCACATTTGAAACAGCCTCTCGTACTTGTCTAGTTTGATTGTCCCTAGAAACCAAGGAAAAATGAAAAACAAGCAAAAAAACCAACATGATTACAATACATACAGATTAAACAGGTTTGACACTACTGTCATCACTACACCATAAATAGTTCAAATTGGTCATTTTACTTCTGGGCAAAATGGAAATTTATTAGAGGAAAATTATACTTAATATTCTGATGTGGTGTTTGCTTATCTAAAAAAGACAAATAAAATAATAATAAATTGAGATTTATATTTTAGCCTAAGACTCACCAAATTGAACTTTAAAAAGTTAAAATGCAGTAACAGAAGAGACAAACCAGATATATCTATATACTTGAGAAAATCTTCTTAAAATTCCTATGCAGTTAGGTGCTCTGGAAATCTCAATAGCTATCTATCTGCATCTTTAGACACCTACATACACTTAAAAATCTGTCCCAGGGAAATGAAAGCCCCTGCAGACACTTACACACAAGCTTAAATTTAAGCATGAGTGGTCTCACTTAACTTAGTTGCCCAAGACTGACAGGAAGTCTGCGGAAGAGCAGGAACAGAACCCAGTTCTCCCGAGTCCTAGTCCAGGACCATAACCACAAAACCACCCCAATCTCTTAAAATATAAAAATCCCCAATACATTAGTGTGTGAATGTTAAATCATTAGAAATTACATCAAGTCTCTGAATGTCTATCTGTCACAGGGTCGGAGAACAAGTTATTGGAATGGATGGATGGATACACCTTTTTCAGCTGTAGCTCTCAAAGCCCTTTTCAAAGAATCCAAGCATCCATATCCCCATTTTACAGATAGAAAAACTGAGGCACAAAGTGGTGAATTGATTTATCCTAACTCTCACACAGCAAGTATGTGACTGGGAACAAAAAGCCAGGTCTCCTGATTCATAGTCTAGTGATCTTTCCTTGGAATATACTCAAAAGTGCCAGTGTGCATTGATTTTGAAAGTAAAGTTCTGTAACTATAGAAGTAAACAAAGTCTATCAGATTCAGGAACTCATTTTTTGCCCTGAAGTCCTCAATATCAACTCCATAGTTAGTCTCATTTCAATTTTTCAAAGTGCAAGTTTAAAAAATTTATTAGGCATGACAACAAATACTGAATACAAACAAAATTACAGCACTTATGTTAAGATCCATCTTTATTATCGTTTGATGTAAATCCGTTCTGTATTTTAGAAGTCTCTGTGACTTAAAGGACATAATCAATTAAAAAAAAAAACCAAACACCTCACTTATCTGAATTTTTGTTAAACTTACAAATGTTATACCTAATTTACTATAACTGAAAGAATAAAGAGTTTTTCCCCTTGTTTTTTAACTTTATTCAATTGACAACAGTTTGGGTATAGTCATTTTCAATGTTTCTTTTATATTGTTAGTCTGTTTCTCCTCTTTTAACACAAGTTTTTTGCACAGCAGCAGAGGAGAAAAAGTATTTTAAAAGAGGAAAATATGAACGTAAACCCCACAAAAATCAGCAGTGAGACACTGAGGCAGGCATATTACAGAAAACAACTTGACTTTTATTGGGTACTGCGCAGGCATAGGGCTCTGCTCATGCTGATTGCAGGATCAGGGCCTTAGCGTGAATGGCTCTAACTTTCACAAGAGGTAAATAAAATCTAGCACAAAGACTATTAGTTATTTAAACAAAACAACAAATAAAAAGTCTAATTGTAAGAAATATTTACAGTGCTATCTCCATCACAGTAGCAAACAAAGTATTAATTATGCAATACCAACAACATAAAATGTTGCAGCGTAAAACACTGGTGCATGAAATTTTATGTGAGCCCTTTGGTTAAGTGGATTGGTGGGAGGAGGGGTATTTACAGAAAAATATGCCTGCCCAATGGAACTCAAATACTATATGCTCCAATAGAGCTTAGGAAGTCCTTGAAGCAGGTATCTTCTCTACCTAACATCCTTAGAGTTCACAGGTATGGTCTTGTGAAACAGGGTGGGTTGTCAAAAACATGCAAGGTAAATTTTCACATATCAACATCTTTGTTTGAATGTATTAACTGTAAGGGTAAAATTATATATATGTAAATTACTTTAATTGGTTATATTTTGCTTTTTATACAAGTATGAATTTTAATACTAATACAATAGCTATGTATTTGATAACAATTTTATTAATTCAGAAACTCAAGCTAATGATGGGTTATGAATGGGACTTAAATTTCAACTTCCAACCAAACACCAGCATATTTTATACCAGGGATCGGCAACCTTTGGCATGTGGCCCATCAGGGAAATCTGCTGGTGTGCTGGGATGGTTTGTTTACCTATAGCATCCGCATGTTCGGCCAATCGCATCTCCCACTGGCCACGGTTCGCCGTTCCAGGCCAATGGGGGCTGCAGGAAGCGGCAGCCAGCACATCCCTCAGCCCACACCGCTTCCCGCACCCCCCATTGGCCTGGAACGGCGAACTGTGGCCAGTGGGAGATGCGATCTGTTGAATCTGTGAACGCTGCAGGTAAACAAACCGTTCTGGCCCACCAGCGGATTTCCCTGATGGGCTGCGTGCCAAAAGTTGACAATCCCTGGTTTACACTTATTAATCTTCTTAAACCGTTCCACATATTCAAGACTTATTCGGTTGGCATTAATATTTTGCTTGATACTTAGATCTCCTATGTGTTTAATGAGTGCCTTCAGTTGAGGGTCTCACCTCTGCTTGTCCTATATATCACTATATAGTAGCACTTCAATGCTACTGGCAACATAATTCTTCTGCTGCTGAAGTTCATATGATTCTCAATGGATTCATTCCATTGCTTGGTGCTCACAACAATATGTTACAGATCATTCTGCAAATACTAACTACCAGTTGCAGAGTACTGTAAGAAGTCCCATTGGCCCCAACAAAACTGCTTAAACGTCGTGCTTGCTAGGGTATGGAAGATCAGGCCCTATATTATTAACAACACAGGACAAGATCCTTAGCCTTGGAATTTGCTCACATCTCACTTATTTGGAGGAAAATTTAAAACTTCTTTCATTTGTGTAAGTTGCGATTCTAACAGCCTGAAATGATCCTGGCTCTTAATTTTGACCACTGTCACCAACCTTCCAAACTCAGAAAAATCCAAGCAAATTCAATACTTCAAGACCAAAGTATTGTCTCACAGTCTATATTTTCTTGACAAGACAGATATGTGAAAATATATGCTGAAAATGAACGTGTGTTATCCTAAGTCTTTCAGAAGAAAATGCCATTGCAGAGGAAGATCAGTTTGTTACCTCAAAGTAAGCAGGCACAATTTGAGGTAGGGAGGTGGTTTTCTTTTAAAGACAAATATCGGGGGATAGTGTCCTAGCTCCCAGCTCAAGTCTGCTACCATCTAAATACGGAATATTTCACAAACTGAGTAAAAATATAAAAACTCATTGAAAAGCCCATCATAAAAATTTTTCTTCCACAATTAACACTAATCTAAAAATAATCTCCAATGTGGGGTCCCTCCCCTGTCCTATTGAACTATCTGACACTGTTCACATATAACCACCACCTCCCCCCATCAAGTAATGAGAGGGAACCTAAGACAGGTCAGCCCAAACATTCAGCAACTTTGTGTCTACAGTTTCCCCATGTGAACAGCATTCAATTCTGAGAGACAGGAATTACATTTCCTTAAAGGAAGGTGTGAAAAAGTTAGTTTGTTTTTTAAAATGCTACTTAAAGGCCACAAAAGGACGGACAGCACAAGGCTTGATTATATTAGCAACTACTCTTCATTTATCCCAGAATACTAAACCTACATACATTTTGTTGCCTAGATTTTACAGCAATAGGCACAGTATGAAATGGCTTAAAACAGACAGCTAGGATGAGTGGAACGAGATTGGTCATCTATAGCGGCAGGTAACTTTTTTACTGGAATACAGCTGGCTTTATTTTCACTTTGAACATCCTGTGTTACCCTACCCAAACTATTTTATTTAGATTTTTAAAAACTATTTTTGGCAGCCAGCCTCAGTTAAAACACAACATGAAGACTGGATTCATCCCCTTTAGACAAATGTAAAACAGCTAATCTGAAGACAATAAACCCAGCACCCCCAAACCTCAGGGCACCCTGTCTCAAAAGCCTGGGGCTGATGGGTAACAAATCAGGACTGGGGAAGCCAAAGAGCCAAACTCTCCCTCCTTCCCTCTCCCCCAAGCCTAGACACAAATAACAGGGCCCCCTCTCCCACCTCAATAGCAGAGGCTCCCGCCCCTCCTCCCACTAACGGGACCCCATCTGCCTGCCCCCCTCCGCGCCCCAACAGCGAGGGCTTTGTCTGCCCCCCTCCGCGCCCCAACAGCCCGGACCTCTGGGCCAGACGCGGGCGGGGAAGCGCCACTCTAAGCCGCCGGGGCAGGGGGCACCACACTTACCTGGCGTCCAGCCCGCGGCCCAGCATCATGATGGCGGCCGGGAGAGAAGGGGAGCCGCGGCGCACGCTCCGCTTACACCCAGTTCCCATGGTCACCGAGCACCGCCCACAGTCCGGGCTGCTGAGCCTGGGCCTCCCCCAACGCATTTCTGGTAAGAGTAGAACGGAACGACGCCAAGACTCGTTGCTTCCCAGTCAGTCCCATGTGTAAGACGGAAAGGACGATTCTGTATCCTCATAATGACAACTTCTACCCGCCGGTCACATTCGTCTCTTTTTCTAGGGCTGAGGACAAGGAGGCTCTGACATCCCGCTGTATTCCTGCAGAGTGCAGAGAGACTTTGCAGCATTCCTGGGCAAGAGAAACACAGCTGTGTACCTGCTCTCTACTGAGGATCGTCTAACCCCGAGTTTAGAAATGTTCTCATCAAGAGGCCTCACATACACTCTTATCCAAAGCCCACTGAAGTCAAAGAAAGATTCCCACTGACTGGACTAGGATTTTTTAATCAGACCCATACCCTGGACATCAAATAACATGGGAAATACGATCCCCTTGAGGGATGCTAGGAGTCTTTCAGCAATGGGAAACGGTTGTCCATCATCACAGACTGGAACCCCCTTTGTGCAAGCCTCAAGCGCACAAACCAGGGCAGAATCTGGCAATCCAGAAATCATTTCAGCCATCACTGAAGTGCAACCACCTCTGGACTGGACTGTAGCAGCATTTCAGTAGTTAGAATATCCTGGATATATATGTAGAACATCACTGCAACATACAACCACCTTCATTTCAGATAATGGAATAGGCCAAGGTGCGTTACTACAAATTGATCCACATGGACACAGAGGTCCATCTGCAAGGATTAGCTTGTATTATCAGGGTCTTATATAGTATTGGTCTGTTGTATGCATGTTGATCTGACCCAGCACATATTGTTTTTATGTTTTATAACTTTATAAGAATGTTCTTATTTCAAGTTGAATTTTTTTAAAATTTGCAGAAGTTTTCTTACATATTCTCTTACATTCTTTAAGTTTACTATTATTCTATTTGCAGATGTAGCTATGCCAGCAACCTCTCCATCTTTCTATCAAATTTGAGGCGTATCAATCACAGTAGTATGTAGGTGCCTGGCATTCTTAAAATGAGCATAAAAATGTAATTCCAGATGAACTCTGCTATTGCCATTTTAGCTTCAACAACTTCTGTGTTGGTTTTTAAAAAAAAAACCCTCCCCCCTCCCAGCTCTTTCCCCTTTATTTTTGTTCATTTTTTTGAGAAGATGACCCTACAGTTCCCTTGTTTGAACCAGGGGTCTTGATCAGCTCTGTTTCTGTCTTTTTTTCTCAAGCTCAAGAGACAGGTTCTGGGAGCAATTATCTGCTAATGTAGCAGTTATGAGTTCCAGGTTCAGGACTGTGACAGGATCCCCAGGGTGCAACGTGGACTGTGGGACTGTTGAGTCCTCTATCCCACCAACTTGGGCTGCCTCAGTAGAGAGACTCCAGCCAATTGCCCCTAGCTCCCCAGTCTTGCACCCCGGGACTGTACTGTCTTACACTGCTGAAGACTCCCTTGGGCAGTGCAAGTTCATTAAGTAGTTCACCTCTCCCTCAGTGTGGAGTGGACACACACTAGCCTTTGTAAACTGACCTGAGATTTCCAAAGCACTTCAACCAAAACACACTGTTTTAGGTAAAATATAAAACAGATTTATTAACTGTAGAAATATAGATTTTAAGTAATTATAAATGGTAGGCATAAAGGTCAGAGATAGCTACCTTAAGAAAATAAAAAGTAAACATGCTTGCTAAATCCTAAGTTTTTAGGCTAAGCAAAAATTGAATCACACAGCTTTTCTCATCCTGATAGATGGTACAAGCAGGTTGCAGTTCCTTAATCCACATGCCAGGACTAACTTCCAGCCAGGGACCAATCTTCTCCAGTTCAAAGTCTTTTTCCTCCAGACTTTATTGTTGAGATGGGGGGAAGGGAGGAGAAAAAGGCCAAGTGATGATGTCACTATCACTCTTTTATACTTTCTTCCAGTTTGCTGGAAAGAGCTTTGCTGTGACATGGGTGAGTCTGTGCCCAGGGCATATGTGCCTCATCCTCTGTAGGATAGTGGATTATGTGTGGATGAGGCATTAATGCTGCCTATTGATGGCTGCTCTTTTGTTGTAACTGAAAGGCTGGTTGTGGGTGTTTCCAGCCTTACAACACATTTCAGTAATACTTCATAACTTCACACAAAATGATAGTACATACAATCCAACAAAATATTAATGTTCAACAGATCAAGACTCTTCAAATGATACCTCACAAGGCATGCATTGTAAAAAAACATGATTCACAGTGGTGAATATGAGGGCTCCAGGGTGCTACTTTGAGGTATAAAGTGTCACAAGGGTGTTTTATTTAAAAACTAGTTCATTAGAAAAAAATAAGAACGGCTATATTGGGTCAGACCAAAGGTCCATCTAGCCCAGTATCCTGTTTTCCCACAGTGGTCAATGAGGGAATGAACAGAACAGGTAATCATCAAGTGATCCATCCCCTGTCGCCCATTCCCAGCTTCTGGCAAACAGAGGTTAGGGATACCATCCCTGCCCATCTTGGTTAATAGCCATTGATGGACCCATGCTCCATGAAATATCTAGTTCTTTTTTTAACCCTGTTATAGTCTTGACCTTCACAACATCCTCTGGCAAGTCATTCCACAAGTTAACTGCATTGTGTGAAAAAATACTTCCTTTTGTTTGTTTTAAACCTGCTGCCTATGGAAATTTTGCCATGAAAGTAGGAATAGAATTTGACCCTACTGCAATATTTTCTCTCTTTCCTGAGCAGTAGTATCCTGTTTCCAAAAAACTGCTGTATCAGGACACTAACTTTTGTAATATTAAATCAATATTTCCTGAAGTTGAAGTGCTGGCTTAAAATGGGATAATGCCAAGGATATTGGTATGTGATAACAGCCACCACTTGGTGGCATCTAGTACATACTTTATTTATTTAAAAACTGTACCTTTGTAGCTTGGAAAATCTTGTAAACTCATGCTTGGTCATTTTTTATGGATACTGAAAACTGTTAAACTTAAAACTACTCGTGATTATTTTGTTTAGGACTTGAAATAGAGCAGTCTTCAAATATATAAAAGGTTGTCATATAGAGGATTGTGATCAGCTGTTCTTCATGTCTGCCGATGGTAGGGTAAAAAGTAATCAGCTTATTCTGCAACAAAGGAAATTTAGGTTAGACAGTAGGAAAATCTTTATAACTGTAAGCATAATTAATAGCATAGGAATCACAACACTTGTCTCAAACCCAGGCTCACAGAGTCATTGGGAAACAATCTTAGCTGTCATGCAATACCAAATTACCAGCTACCCAGTGAAATCACTAAGAGCTGGGCTAAGCAGTGGAACTTCAGAACACTGCATTACAGAAGTGGCAGTGAGTGGCAGAGAAAACAGCAGTAGCAAGCAGCCAGCGGTGACAGCAGAGATAATGGCAGAGATAGCAGCAGCAGATATAAGCAGTCACAGAGGTGTGCAGCAGGGGCGGTAGGTGAACCCACATGAATACCCTCTCTGAATTCTGAGCCTTTGCTGATCAAAGACAACCAGCTGTGAATAGGATGCAGTGGAGAGAAAAAGGAATGGCATGTTAAAGGGACATTTATTTATTGGACTTTCACACTGCAAATGGGAAACAGGCAAAGGACACTGCCCAGCATACTGTGGGGTTGGTGCTTGCTTGTGATTACATACTTTTGAATGTGGTTGTGGTGTTTTCGCAAATTAATGCTGGATTCCTTTCCCTTCTAATAAAAGCTTTCTTTTGTTATACACAGACTCGGTGCTTATGAGAAGGGATGTATTGCCTCTTAGAAGTGCCCAGGGGTGAGGTTTAGTTTTCCCAGATTACTGAATGGGGGCTTGCACCAGTTCTGTTTTGTATTGTTAAGAGGAACCCCTAGATATTGAACCCAGCCCTTGTTGCTTGCCTCCACTTCCCAGAAGACTTACATAAGCATCAAGCTGGAGTTAGTCTAGCTAAGATAAGCAGGAACAAATTAGTAGGGACAATGGACAAGATAAACCTGGAAAGTAGAGATCAGATTATACATGGACAGAGTATGCTACACAAGGATTGGTTCCTGAAAAGTAACCAAGACAATTATGAAGCACATGTTACAGTGTATAATCAGGAATGCAGATGTTACTAAAGATGTATAGAAGGAAGGGTTTTGCTATGTAACTTTGGATTTGTGATGGCAAAATAATTTGTGGCTTTTACTGTGGCAGCATGGGCCATGTGGCTTCTATTTACCCAGACCAGGCCCTGAACTGAGTGGCTTTGGGAAAATGCCCCTGGCTAGCCTTGCTAATGGGGGTTGAGCTTGGATAACATAGGAAACCTCACTCAGCAAGTCCTTCCAGGCATCCTCCCTGCCTCCTGAAGATCATCCCTTCACCTACAGCTGTAGCTACAACTCTGATTTTAGGGCTCCAGACATGTTTTTTCCCTCCAGTGGGCTTTGACCCTGGGGCAGAGAATAATTTCATGGATGCCACCGTAGCCCAAGTACTTGGTCTCCCCATACAATCTAAGACCACTTCTGATCTGGTTGAGACAGTTGATGGCCGCCTCTGGTCAGGAATCAGGAAACTCCAGCTCTGGAAGCAGTAATTGAGGAACACCATGAATTCTTTCAGTTCAGCCTAATCCAATCCCGACACTCTCCTTCCAAGGGATACTTGGAATCTCTGGCTGGCCAAGCGTGACCCAAGTATCATCTGGCAATGGTACGTAATGATATTTAGCTCAGAGTACTGCCAAACCAACTGCCTTTTGGCTCCCAGACCAGGGTTCCTGGGATTCCCAGCCAGGCACCACACCTGGATTTTGCCCAGAAGTTCCTAATCTCTGATACCAAACCCTCACCTGAAAGTACACAGAGAGACTGACTCCATCATCATTATGAAGTCTGTTAGTCTATAAGATGCCACAGCATTCTTTGCTGCTTTTACGGATCCAGACTAACACAGCTACCTCTCTGATACTTCATCGTTATGAGCATACTTGTCCCCCCAGGAAAACCCTTGTCTGGAAGCTTTTTGCCTATGCCAAGATGTCCCTTGGGTGAGCCATTTCAGCCAGATAAAAGCCAAACATTTTGATCATTCTTTTGGCCAAAACTGTGGTCTGATGTTCAGGCTTATGTCGGATATATGACACCTGTACCTGTATAAAGTGACCTCAAACTAAATCCTTTGGAATGCTAATACATGCTGAGACCTCTGCAAGGCCTTGAGGCCAGATCACCATGGGCTTCACTATCTAAGGGTTGCTGTACCATCTTGACAATGATGGATCAGCTTACAAAGATGGCACTTTTTATCCCCTGCACATAACTCACCCTGCTGAGGACACCACCTGCTTCCTCATCTCCCATGATTTCTGCATCCACAGCCTCTCAGACCACACTACTTCAAACAAAGGACCCCAGATTGTGTCATGGTTTCAAAGGAGGTGTTGCACTTACTAGAAATGTCTTAATATATCTACTGAACTACCTATCATTCGCGCACATGGCCAACCAGAAAGGATGAACCAAGTACTAGAATAGTAACTAGGGTGCTTCACAAATTTCCACCAAGATGACAGATTCCATGTGGAATTTGCATATGATAATGAGGACCACACCTCTAGATGAATCCATGTTTTGGCTATCTATGATTTTCACCTGTTTTCATCTTCTACTTCCCACAGCACCCACTGTTCCTGCAGCAATGTACCTGGTATACTACAAACCCAAGGGGAGCTAAAGTGACATCTTGATGTAGCCAAGACAACACAAGCGTTATGCTGACTGCCACCAACAGCAAAGTCCCACTTTTTTGCTGTGGGACAGAAGGTGGAGCTTTTGGTCAAACACCTCAAGACAGGCTGACTCATCTGCAAAATAGAGCACCAGTATGTGGATCCTTACCAAATCTGCAGACAAATCAATCCATGAACCTTCAAGCTTTGGCTTGCCTGATCCCTCAAGCTGCATTTTGTATTTATGCTTTCCTCCTGAAATCATTGTCTGATAATTCCTTCCCTAACAAAACACAACCCTTCCCTCCCCCTCCAGTTCAGATTCAAAGGCAAGAAAAAGTATTTTGTCCACAAGATTATAGATTCCCAGATATGATGAGGGACGCTGTGGTACCTCCATTGATTGGGAAGGCTACGGGGCCAAGGAGCAGACCAAGGAACCAGCTCACCTTGTACACGCCCCTGAAAAAGTCAGTACCTTCTGCGGGGCACACCCAGCTAAACCCAGACCTCTGGCATGCCAAGGTCACTGCAAGGGGCGGGGGGGAGGGAGAAAGGTGATATCAGGACCTTGGAGTCATGGGGTCCATTTGCCATTGGGGCACTTCCTTGTGACTTCATCTGAGAATTAGGTCCTTTCATGTTTGACACCTCCCTTCCAGCAACTGTTTGCACTGCATCCCCCCCACCCCTTACGCTCCAGGATTCACTGTACTGCTTCTGTGTGACTCAGCCCTCCATCCACGTCACTGTGTATTCCTCCCCTTCTGGGGTATCAAAGTGCCGCTAGATCCGCTGTCCGCATGACATTCCAGACAGTCTCCTGCTCCAGGGTCAGGTCCTGTGCCACTTACATTGATGTAAACCAGGCAGTAATTCCAGTGAAGTCAAATCAAGAAAAAATAGTATAAAACTCATGTATGAGGAGAGTGAGCCTCCCCATCTACTGGCAATTGATGCCATGCTCGCCTGCAACCAAGCTTTTAAAGTGAGTGACTAGTCAATAGCTGGGTAAATGCTTGGAACTTCTGATTCAACTTTTCAAAGGAAGCACTATACAGAATGGCTCTGGGAGATATGGAACATTAGCATTGCTACTAACACTGTGGTTAGTATTAGAGAAGTTAGAAGAAAACACATTCCAGATATACAAGGAGGAGTCCGGAGACACCTTAAAGACTATCTGAAGAAGTGGGGTTTTTTACCCATGAAAGCTTATGCCAAAATAAATCTGTTAGTCTTTAAGGTGCCAACCAGCTCCTCTTTGTTTTTGTGGATGCAGACTAACACAGCTACCCCTCTGATACTTTGCTCCAGGTATGGTGACCAAAAAGTAGCAGATGGCGCAATAACTTTCTTGACTTCTCAGGAGTAAAAAAAAACTTTGGATTTAAGGCTCCAATAGCATTCTCAGTTTTGCCACCTTGTGTGACTGTTTTATGAATGGATGTCAAGTATCAGAGGGGTAGCCGTGTTAGTCTGGATCTGTAAAAGCAGCAAAGAATCCTGTGGCACCATATAGACTAACAGACGTTTTGGAGCATGAGCACAAAAGCTCATGCTCCAAAACGTCTGTTAGTCTATATGGTGCCACAGGATTCTTTGCTGCTTTTATGAATGGATATGAGCCAAGATTTTCCAAAGTGGCTGCTGAATTTGGATGCTTCAGATTTTTGTTGCCCAACTTCAGACAACCCAAAAAGGCCTGATTTTTCAGACGGCGGGTCCCCAGCACATCCTGAAATTCAGGTTGGACATACAAAAATGCAGGCATCCACTAGTCTCTTTTGGAATATTTTGGCCACCAAATCTATTGTTCACTATATGATCACGTAACTCAGATAATACAGAGATGAGCATGGTATAAAGGCTTAGATAAATAGTAACTGGCAGTTCTAGCTACTGGGACAGTACACCTCTACCTTGATATAATGCTGTCCGTGGGAGCCAAAAAATCTTACCGCATTATAGGTGAAACTGCGTTATATTGAACTTGATTTGATCTGCCAGAGCACGCAGCCTCACACCCCTGGAGCGCTGCTTTACCATGTTATATCCGAATTTGTGTTATAATGGGTGGTGTTATGGGGTAGAGGTGTGTTCGTATTCTTGAAAATTTCAGCTGTAACTTTTCAATTTGTGTTGATAGCATGATAATAAACGCTTCCCTTATGAAAAATCTTTATATCATTGCCACATGGTGGCTAGGACACTGGAGTGGGATTCAGGAGACCTGGGTTCTAGTCCTGGCTTCATCGTTGGAATGGTGGGTGACCTTGGGCAAATGACTTCCTCACTGTGCTTCAGTTTCCCCATAATTAAAATGAGAATAGTGATACTGACCTCTGTAAAAGTGCTTTAAAATTTATTGCTGAGAGGTGCTATATTAGAGCTAGGTGGTATTAATAATATTAATGATTACAAGATAATTGAGCTTATATCAGGGTTTTTCTTTTAAGCACCCATTTTCACACCCAAATCTCCCTTTAACTTTTGCCAAGAGATGAGGGAGATTTGTTTTTAAATCTGAAGACAATCCCTTTAAGCATTCTTGGATCTATGAAAGGTTGGCAAGAATCAGATATTTTTCCAGGATTTTATTTTTTTTCTCACTAATAACTTAAACAACTGAACAAAATCCTTCCAAAACCGACATGCAATTAGACCTTACTGAGGAGTAGGCCCCTAATTAGGTTTGGAGAGGGGGAATAAAACACAAAAAAATTACATGGGACTGAAAAATCACTTCTAGTTCTGAGCATGCTGAGCTAACACCTGGTAATTTTAGCAGAGTCTAACAAAGCCCCTTTCTTTTTTGTATCATCACAATGCACCTAGATGGCATGACATGCCCAGGAGCTGTAGCTAAGTGTGTGGTTTATAAAAATAAAGACCACCTGGTGCTAAGAATAGGCTAATATTCCCTGGAAAACAAGCCCCTTTTACAAAAAAAATGTCCCTAAGAAAAATTTTTCTTGGAAGTTGTCTAACTTCTGATTTTGCAACGAAGTGTGCAGTTTTAATTATGAGTAATTTTTTAAATTTATTTTGGGTTTTGGTGGACTTTCTCTGCAATGAGGGGAACATGCAGGGCTTTGACATGTAAAATGGCATCAGATACCAGCAAATAATCTAGAATTAGACAGTCACACTTGTTACTGCAGCAAGAGCTTTTGAATAAACTCGACAGGGAACAAATTGAATCAAAAAATAAATCCCATCTTGATGTAACCTCTTACTGCCATTACCCCCTCTTCATCCTCTTTCTCCCTTCACCCTTCTAACCAATTAACTTCTGCAAATGTATTTAAAGAAGTGGCAAGATATTTTTTCACACTGGGTCAAATTTTCCCTTTAATTACACCTTTGCAACCCTGTTGAGGTCACTGGGTTTACACAGTGTAACTAAGGGAAAACTGTTGCTTATTGTTCCCAGGAGAAATAATGGAGGAGGTACCTCAGGAACTGACTCCACAATTTCAGGATTAACCATTTATGTAACCTGATTCCTGGAAGTAGATTTGTGTGCAATAATTCCAATAGTGACACAAAGTAACATGATCTGCTGTAGGTTACCAGATTACCGTGAATATGTTACCAAAATACTATGAACCTGAAATTCTGGGATAACCCACATTTTATCACACCTATATGTTTCTTCTTCTAGGCCCTGATCCAACATCCAGTGAAGTCAAAGGAAAGTAGCAGTGGGTAAACTTCACAAGTTAGTTTCTTTAAATTAAAAGTTTTATATATTGCACTATAAGTCTTACTATTTATCCAGAGTACTTAAAAACAATGAACATTTCCATATTGTTTTGCATTGTCATATGTATTTTCATTTAAACTCAGATGGCCGTCTAAAGACGGCAAGAGTGTTTCATAGAAGTAGAGTATATGCAGTAATCTACTTCTAGAGGGCAGCAAATGACTGCTTTTCAACAACAAGAGAAAATACAAAATTCAGATACTGCATTGCTAGCAACCCAAGGGCCTAATCCAACTCCCATTGTAGTCAGTGGGAATCTTTTCTTCAATACGAACAGGATCAGGCCTCTACTGCTTCCTTCCCCCGCACCCCCTCATTTGTATTTTAAATGAACAAGTGCTGCCTATCAAATAAATTAGACCCCTATTATCAATCTTCTCCTTGTTGTTTGAATGGGGTGAAATGAACTATAGATATAAACATCATGTTTCCTATTAACATTTTGAGGACACAGTTCAGTTATGGAAAAGAGTACATGACATAATTGTAGTAGTATTTATCTATTTATCAGGTCAATAGTTTTCTTTTTTATTTTGTTGTGGCATTTAATGGAATGTGAGTGACATTTTCTTTCTGCCCACACATTGTGACTAAGGACCAGAGTAGGAGAAGTGGGGATGCTCTCTCTTATGAAAATAAATGCAGATCACGTCACAAATAGGGTTTAATGCAACCAAAAAGGAGACAGAAGATAAACAAAAGATCCACTTATATAATACATTAAATTTAATTTATATATAGGTATTTCTATAGCTCTCTTCACTAAAGCCTCTGAATATCCACTGTTCTTAAAAATGTACTCAGCCCATGAGCTTTCCAGGAGCAAGTTTACAAAGTTTTGTAGTGCTGGGAATGCACATTTAGGAGTGACCTTGGTATCTTTGAACTCATTTCAAATGGAAATGAAAGTGCAAGTTGTAGGAATTACACAACTCTTCGATATCAGCCATCCACTAATGTGCCAATAAGTGGTGTCTATAGTAATCTCAGTGGACAGTGCAGGTTCACTTTGATTGGAATAAGGTGATTCCATGTCAGCTAGCAGAGGTAAGGAGAGGATGCTATGTATATAAAATTAAGACTATAAAATGGCCCAGAGTGACAAGACTTTCTCTTCCACACACCTCTTCCACACACACACAGGTGATATGCATGTGATAAAGCTGTGGAGCGATGTGGTAAATTATAAAGACATGACTACCTGCCCTGCTCTCTGCTCAGTAATCCATCTCACTAATATTCTAATCCCCTAAGCAATTTCAAGTAGCCCTCATTAATTTTTTTTAAGCAACCTGTTGGAAAATGTTTTCTCCTTACCTCCTCAAATGTGGAATTTCTTCTCAAAATTACACCTCCCTGAGGTCCAGAATAGGCAAGATTCATGCCTGGAGCAGTAACAGCTTCACTATAGATACAAGTCTTGATTCTCAGGGTATGTTTACATTGGAGCTATAGGGTATATGTTCCAGCTCAAGTAGGCATACCCATGCTAACTCTGATCAAGGTACCATGCTAAAAATAGAAATGCAGTAGTGAGCGCATGAGTGCAGGCTGAACTAATTGCCCTGAGTACATGCCTGCATGATTGTACACAAAGCAGCTAGTCCCCCCTGCTGCTTGCGTGGCTTCAGGTATGCTTTGATTTTTAGTGTGAGCACTTGATCAGAGCTAGCGTGGGTATGTCTATTCAAGTTGGAAATTGCGTCCTCGAGACCCAGTACATAGCTTCAGTCGTTCTATTGCTTTGCTTGGGACAGACTTTAAAGCCATCTTTGTGCTCCTCATATTCTGGGGCTATGCAGGGAACCATCTGGTCCCTGGTGTATGTTAGAGAAATTTCAGGGCTGCTTTGTCATATACTTTGCTTCTTAAGGCCCCCTGTGAGCCCTGAGAAGCAGTGAATACCCATAATGCATCCTGGTTATACCAAATCCCAGTCTTCACTTTATGTTAGGGTCTAGGATCAGTATATTCCTCTAATACTAGCACTGCGCCGGTTGGGAAGGCACACGGGACATTCTTAAGGGGCTGTTTTTCCCAACTGCAGCCAGAGTATCATAAAGAGCCTTTAGTGTCACTGAGAATCATTCCTTGAATGTCATAACTTTAAAGTTATCTCAGCCATACAGCGCTCAAAATTGGAGTGTTAGACTTTTCCCCTTGCCCACATTATATCATTCAGCTCTGGAATGTTCCAATATATAACATCTTTGTGTATTGAAAAGGTATTTTAGATGTAGGCAGCATTTGGATAATCCATCCCCTGACAGCTAGTGATGAGCTGGGAAGGGGAAAAGGCTTCAGGACTGGACTGTGTTTACATGAACACACCCCTCTGCTTACGTATGAGCAGACAGAGCTGTATTGCCAAAGTGATCAATTTTTGGTTTGTATTTTGCTCATAGTCAGATGTGTTTGAATCATGGTTGTGGTGTTTTTCCAAATTAATGCTATGTTCCTTTCCCCTTCTTATTAAAAGTTGTCTTTGCTATACACAGACTCAGTGTTCTGAGTGGGGAAGTATTACCTCTGAGGGTACGTCCATACTACCCGCTGGATTGGCGGGTAGCGATCGATCTCTTGGGGATCGATATATTTCGTCTCATCTAGATGTGATAAATTGATCCCTGAATGTGCTCCCGTCGACTCTGGAACTCCACCAGGGCGAGAGGTGGAAGCGAAGTCGATGGGGGAGGTGCGGCCATCAATCCCGCACTGTGAGGACAAGAGATACGTCAAAATAAGATATGTCGACTTCAGCTATGCTATTCCCATAGCTGAAGTTGCGTATCTTACACTGACACCCCTCCCCCCCCCCAGTGTAGACCAGGCCTGAGAGGTGCCCAGGGGTGGTTTTTAATTTTCCCAGATTACTGGGTGGAGGCCAGTTCTGTATTATATTGTTAAGAGGGACCCTTGGATATTGAACTTGGCCCTTGTTGCTGCCAACCCCACCGGGCAGAAGGATTACACAGGTCATGGTTACAGGTTTTTGTATTACCCTTTAACCCTGCGCAGTTGGACTTGTGGGGACAATTCATCCCTGAGCCCAGGATAATGACCAATGGGAGTAGGATGGCTTATGCTGGGGACCAGTTTGTTCTCAAGTGCAGGCTAGAACAGCGATCTTTCTTTCTCTCAGCAGTGTACACTGCTTGCCCATTTCTCTGGTTAATATTACTTGGGATGCAGTGGCTAGGGTGTTGCAAAGAAGGAGTCATTTCAATCACACTTTCTGAAATAGTATTGAAAATATCTTAGCTCTCAATCTGTCCTCAGTGCTGCATCTCGGGGATTCTGTAGCTGAAAAACCACTGTCAGCAATGGTTCACTGTCCTAATGTAGAAAAGGCAAAAGTGTGACTTTGGCCCATAGTTTCAAATCTTCATAAGGTAGTGAATAAAACATAATGTAGAAAAAACAAGCTTTTGTTGTCTACATCTAAAATTTACAAAATACACATAGAATAGTCTATGTAACTTTTGTGTCAGAAAAAAATATCACACTAAGGTATCCAGAAAAGTCAAAAGAGTTGAAGTATGTAGACTAGCTTTGATATCTTTGAGGTGTATTACCTACAGAACTACTGTAAAAAGTTTGGTGTCCATAGGCAAAAGTTTACTTTTCTTACGTCCCAAGCTGTTGGTTTTATTTTTGATAAGTTTTATATATTAGTGAAAATGATGAGGGGTGCAATGTTGTAGCTGTCGTATCTATTTGTTGGTCCTGTTTCTCAGACTGATAGTACATTTCTGAGTTCTGTAACTTTGCACAAATGTTGCCATACACAGTATTGTAGTTTAGGCTATTGACTACACTATCACTTGGCTGACATAAGGTACTTTACAGCACTGGCTGCAAAACTGTTCCACAGTCCTGCAGCAGAATTGAGTATGATTGTGTGGCTTTCAACTTTAATTATACTTAATAGTTATTACAGGTACAGTAAAAATGTTTAGAACTTTCCATACTTAAAAGTGGTTCTTTTCTAAAAAGTGACTATTTTAAAATGATAGCATCATACTCAGCAAATAAGTTCCCAGTGTTTATTGAATCGTATCTAATTAGTTTACTGACAAGAATAATTTTTTCTACCTTCTACTACAATTAGCAGTGCAGAACCAACATAGCTTTCAAAGAATGAGCTGGATTTTCTCTGGCTTGGAAGTCATCCACCGAATGTTAAGTTTCAAAAGGGGCTAGTAAAATATGGATTTTTCTCAAACAACCAATCCAAGGCTTGCCTACCACGTCCTCCCTGTCCATATTCTCCACAGCCATGTGCTTTGTCCCTGTCCTCTACACCTGGTTCCTTCCCCAAAGTGCTCTTGGTCCAACTCCTCTGCGCTCAAAACAAAAGTTGTAGATAGACTGTCTGCTTACTATTCTGCTATTCACGGTAAATATCCCCATAAAATACAAACACATTACATTATCACAGAGAGAGCTTGTAGCAAGCAGCAACATGAGTTATCAAATCTTTACTGCCACAAGAGTACAAAAATTTGGACTAGAAATGTCAATGATGGGGTGTTCACTGGGGCCAATGATGTCAGCAAATTTCCTCAAACTGCCCAGGCAAGTATAAAGTGGCTACATAGAAACCCGAACATTTTTTTCTTTATTGGTGTGTGGACACTGTAATCCTTCCAGTTTGTACATCTACACATCCACATTAAGAAAATGTACAGTTTTTATAAATACATTCTCAGTGTGGGTCTGCCAAAGACTTAGTGGGTGCCATGCATTACCCTGAGTAAAACTTGACAGACTGAGACCATTTTGACACATCAGTAGTTTGGTCTCTAGCTCTAAGCACAAAAAAACTCACCTAGAAACTCTTTGAAAAAGGGTTGTTTGTGTGGGGTTATATCTTCACAAAACCTAACTCAAAAGAGCTCATATTTAGGTCACTAACTCTATACTGCACCCTCCTGAGGAACACCAAATTTGAAAGGAATCTGACTAAGCATATCTATTTTAGGGGAATTAAAAATGTCAATCTCTAAAACGAAGTCTCATAGACTTAAAGGTAGGAAGGGACCATTGTTATCAGCTAGTCTGACCTCCTGCACATTGCAGGCCACAGAATTTCACCAACCCACTCCTGTAATAAACTCCTAACGTCTGTCTGAGTTACTGAAGTCCTCAAATCATGGTTTAAAGACTTTAGGTTATAGACAATTCACCATTTACGCTAGTTTAAACATGCAAGTGACCCGTGTCCCATACTGCAGAGGAAGTCCTGCAGTAACCTTAAGTATAGTTGCCACTATAATTTATCTTTCTTGGCATGCATCTCACTGTGCCGGCCTGGCCCCTTCTATCCCAGAAGGCTTTTTCCATGGGAGACAGCTGACTTTGTTTTCACTGCCTCACTCCTCTGGAACATCTCTCAATTGGGCCAGTTTCATGTTTGCTGGAGGCTCCCTAGGAGACTAGTCAGTAGAGGCTGAGAGCAACTTCTTCTTGCTCCTTCTTCCCGGTAGTTAGAACAGCCACCCTGTCAACAGCACTGCCCACTGTTGGGGGCTATGCTGGCCAGCTGTGGGCATGCTGATGAAGTGGAGGTTGCAGACACCTTGCTGTCATACTTTTTGCTTTTGAGAGCCCTCTACCAAAGTCTGCACAGTTCTAGAAGGAAAGAGAAGGAGGATGAAGCTTTGGTTTATTATAGTTTCTTTTATGCTCCTTTTGGTTACACTTCCTGCTACAACCCCCTGACTGTGTAAGTTATCCCAGTTTACACTCTCTTACAATGGCTTACATTATATTGCGTCAATTTGCAATGACTTAACAACGTGTAATTTACACCCACCATCTATGTCAATACTGAATTGAGTCAGCAATAGCAGGTTAAAACCATATGGTCCAAGGAACACTGGGCAGAGCTAAGCAGGAGGGACCAGAAAGGAGCCCTCAGAAACTCTTCAGTCCTGCAACCCATCTCCAGCATGGTTTCAAGCAGCATCAGGATTATTGCAAGCTAATGGTGATGCTCCATGCCTTAGCTTTCCCCCTTGCTTTTAGCAGCATCCCTTGTGCTGGTGGCTGGAAGCAGGGGTGATGCAGGAGGCTTTAGGACAGCCCTATGCCACTACAGGATTCTGCATACAGCACTGGAATCTTCAGGAACTAGGATCCAGTTAGTCTGCTTTGTTTCAGTGCCTTGAAAGGTTTTCTCATATAGGGAATTTGGCTTCATTCTAGGCTAACGAGCAGAGAAAGCATCTGGCAGTGACACTTTTCTCAGAGGTGGGGCATGTTAGAAGGAAGGGGTATAGGAAAGGTCATTGCTTGATCTGGAGCATTCCCTGCCCCCCCACCCCCCGGTAGTATTGGAGATCTACTTTGACTACACTCCTACTCACAACAAGGTTCCAAATAATTGAGGAGACATGTATCATTCTATAGTTAATAAAAATATTTTAGTGCACAAGTGTATGCTAGGTACCTCACAACAGCAAGAAGACCTAGCCATGAGAAGCTTGTAAAATGCAGAGAAGACACGATCCTATCCAGAAGGAGCTTATAAACTTATTTAAGACATGACATTACTGGGGGATACCAAGACTGGGTCTGAGAGAGACAGGATGGGATATTATCAATAAAATTACAATGTAATTTAGAAAGGCTAATGGACAACATGATGGAATAAACAGTGTTTTGTTTAATAACTCAAATAAAGTGAGATATGAATGAGGAGAGGGCCCTCATGTAACAGTTCAGCAAGAGTATTCCGTGCAGAGGGAGCAGCCTGACAGAAAGGACAGAGATGATTGTGGGAGAAGAGGACAAACAGGGGGTCAAGGTTGACATCCCTGGTGAACTCAGGAGGCAGAGAACTATGCAATAAAATATTAGGCTATTAGTTAAGGAGAGACAGGGTGACATAGAGCCTAGCAGGTAAGGACAAAGATCTTGAACTTGCTGTAGTGGAAGACGGCAGGAGTCAGTGGAGAAGGGTGTGACCAGAGCAATGATCATTTTGAGGTTGCAATTTGTATGATGTGGAAGGGGTGATATAAACGTCGGAGAGGACAGAGGGGAGGAGTTACAGTAACCATGGCAGGAAATAAAGACCTGGAGAGAGCCTGTTGAACAGAGACAGCTTTAAAATATACAGCGGTGGGAGCAAAATAATGTTTTATTGTGTTTGATTAAATAAATATTTCACATATTATGAGAAACATGACGTACTATGTCACATTTCATTTCATTTGTAAGGGATTGTCAAAGCCTAACATATTCCATGTTGTGCAGCTGAGTAATATCTATTTCTAAATATTACATTTATTCTTTTAATTAAATTCTTTAGGAAGAAAAAAGGAAACAGAAAAGAGTAATAAAACACTTATTAAAATACATAATATGGTACAGTTCCCTAGTCTATTAGATCTCTAAATCACAATTTGAAATTCCCTATCAAATAGTTCATAACCTCAAATACAAAATATACATCATTTTTTTTTTAAAAATAATAGTTTTCTCAAACATGATAAGTTCCTTCATATTATGTAAAATAAAGGAAATAAAATATTGATCTCAGAAATGTTAAATAGTTCAATGGACTGCAAGGTATTAAATCTACAGCTCATTAGTTTTGAACATATGTCTGTAAACCTGAGAATTTTTTCCATATTTATTGTTTGAATAAAGTTTGAAATTCAGAGAGTCAATAATAGCTTATTTCCAACATTGCAATATTTGATATCCGGCCACTGATATTGCCAAATCTACAATTAATATTTCAAATCTAGGAAACAGTAAATCAACTAAAAATACATATTATTCAAAGTGACAACTGCAACAATACTCTTCAGTCATTCATCATAAATTAATGAATTTTGGCAATACATTTAGAGAGGCAGCAAGTGTACTATCTGAATGAAAGCCACGCATTCCTACATTCTAATCTCAGTTTCACCACTGACTTGAGCTTGCAGTAGCAGCCAGGGAATGGCTCCAATTATTATCAGCATCCTACATGAACAGGATCTGTTCCCCCTTCAGCCCCTCCTGCCCCCACTGGAGAATTCTCAGTGTGCAGGCTGACCTTTGAAGCTGTTGGCAGCCACTGCTGCTTCCAGAATTTGAGTCCTAGTGATCAAGGGGCCTGGTTCAATACTCACTGAAGTCAATGGAAAGAGTTCCTATTGACAGATGCTGGATCAAGACCTAATTTCTTAGTTATATGCTGATGGGTATATCTACACTGGAATAAAAGCCCTGTGGCACAGCTGCGGCTGGTGTAGACTGTGGGGCAAAAAATTGCTGTGTAGACATTTGTACTCAGACTGGAACTTGAGCCAAAAGGGGAGAAAAATATTTCAGTGACCAACAAGCAAGATAAGAATTATATTGTAAGAGTGCATGTAAGCCTTAAAATGTCGCTTGGACACACAAATGACTGTAGTGTGCAAGTTAACTGAGGAGATAACATGGTTTCCACATGGCAGTCGAGTAAAGAGGAAAGATGAGACAAGAAGGAGAAGGAAGCAGAGAAGGAGCAAAACTGCAATGATCATTCTTGTTTTGGATTGGGCTAGTAGCTGGTTATTAAAATAATGGATTTGACTCAATAAATTACTTTAGTTTCAAATGAATTTTGCAGGTGTGGACATAAACCACTTGTCATCAGAACCCTTTGACTTTGATTTATAACCTGGTCATCCATCCATTTCTATACATCACCCTCTGTATACTGTACACTTCTGAGATCTTGCCTCCTCAAAATTGGAGAAGTCATTGGAACCACAAAAAAAAAAAGAAAAGAGTTATTTGAAGTTCAGATGGTTTTGTTATCTTGTGTGAGTCAGCTTATGTGGGAGTTCTAGTGCTTTGTAGCACCATTTGTTAACTCTGTGCTGCTGGGGAAATTTAGCTTTTAAAATAAGTGCCTATGAAATAAACGTCTCATCTAACTAAATCAATTTATGTTTAAGTCTTTGGAACAAATCTATTCATACAATCGCTTTGGTACTGGGTTAAATTCCTCAATGTTAAATGTTTTTTTCACATTATTAAAGCTGTACACAGTGTTGCCAGGCTCAGGTCTATTAACTGGTGGAATTTAAAGGTGAATACAGATGGTAAGTCTATTAATAAATGATGGGTAGAGAAGTACACATTGATTCTTAGAAAAAAATTACATGTGCAGTATACTGTGTAATTTTAGATAAAACTAATAGATAAGATATTCAGCCTTACAGAATTTTAATATATACTTGAAAATTAGGCATCATATTTATGTTACAGAAAAAGACAACTGTGGTAGGATGAAATTGCTCTGTTTTGAGAAAAAATATAAATATTCTCACTAAAATAGCAAGTTAAAAAATAGAGAGAGTGCGCATCGTTTGGCTAGGGATAAATGAAAAACTAATTTGAACCAAAAAGAATATCTTTCTCTTCAGTGGAAGGTAATACGACGAGTCACTTTTGAAGTATCAAATTGTCTAATTTCATAACTATGCACAGATGTTGCATGTGCTCTGTGAGGGTATGCAGACTACGGCAGGAGCCAGTAGAATATTATGAAAATATCACAAGTGAGTTAAGACCACCCAGGGCCAGCACTTCCATTTAGGTGGCATAGGCAATCACCTAGGGCACCAGGATTATTGGGGGGCGGCATTTTGCCAGAGGGGGCGGCAGGCGGCTCCGGTGGACCTGCTGCAGTCATGCCTGCGGAGGGTCCCCTGGTCCCGCGGCTCCAGTGGAGCTGCCGCAGGCATTCCTGCGGACGGTCCGCTGCTCCCACGGCTCCGGTGGACCTCCTGCAGGCATGGCTGCGGCAGCTCCACCAGAGCCGTGGAATAGCAAAGCCTCTCTGCAGGCCACTGCGCGGGGTGGCGAAATGGCCATGCGCATAAGGCGCTCAAAACACTAGCACCAGTCCTGAGACCACTGGCCAATAATACCAGACTTCTGTGTAGGATAGACATATTGCAGTGTAGAAACAATCATAAATGACACAACCATAGTCTTGGAATTTTGTTCTAGGTTTCAAATGTGCAGGTAAAGTGAGTTATGTATTGGCTTACTGGTGGCATGCCATTCCATAATAACAATAATATTTTGGGATAGTTATGGAAGGGTTTCGCAGGTAGGGCTGGGGAGGTAATAATTCTTCTTCACAGAGATTTGGTAAAGAGAGGCTGAGGCCACACTTTGATGTCTAGGGCGGCACACTATCAAAAATTATGTTCCACCCACTTCTCAAGTGAATGGGAATTCTGAAAGTGGAGCTTATGCAGGATTGTCCTTAGAGAGGAGCTAAGCAGAAGGCTCACTCATCTGATCCTGAATTTCTTATTCCAGCAAAACTCACATTAATTTCAGTTAGCATGAACTTGCTTCCCCTTCGTCCTCAGATCCTGAACTTCTCTCCTCCAGCATAGAGACTGTGGATTTTAAGAAAGCTCTAGGGCAGCATTAGCCCCATAGATCTCCTGTTCAGGGTGAGACAAGCTTGGAGATGAGGTACTGGACCTGTTCTCCATAAAAATACTAAGTTTTCCCATGAAAGGGAGGGAGACCTCTGAGAGAGGGACTGCCCCTTTGATTGCCATTAAGGCCGACTCCACTCCTTGCTTGCAGCTCCATTTTGGCGTGTAAGCACTTTAAATTTCCTCCTCTGTGAAGAAGAGGAATCCATCCTCTTGCCATGGAGTTAGGGAGGATGTTGATATCATCTCCAAGTGAAGTACCTGGTGTGGTGAAGTGTGTGATTCTGGACTTGGGCAGCAGGAGGGGTTTAGTGGCCATGGTGGCATTATGCAACTGCACCTGAGTGGGGATCTTGCCACAGGTTATGTATGGAACCTCCCTGCTGCAGAGCCCTTCTAGGCTGCACACCTGCAGGAGGACTCCATACTATAGATACATCACATACAGGATCTGACTCAGTGAGCTGCAGTGTTCTCCAAATACTGTTAGGAATTTTAAATGTGATCTCTACAACCATGGTAAAATAACCTTATTTTAGCTGTAGCTTTATAAAAGAAAGCCTTTCCATGTGGAAAAGTCATACAGAATCTGACTTTAGAGATGAAACCAATGAGCTTCAATAGTAATTAAATAGATTTTTATAGAAATGACTCTAAAAACTACAGAGTATAATAGGGAATGGAATCCTTCCTGTAGAATTTTTAAGCTATAGGGTTCAGTAGATAATTAAATCACTGCTGAACAGTTCTAAAGGTTTGTATGAAAATTGTATAGAAAAATGATCAATCTCTCTGTTCAATTCTACAGGACGTTCCCATAAGGACTACAATATTTGTTATCCTTATATGGAAAAACTGCAGACAGACAGGAGTACTACCTTGTCCTGAATTATAAATAGTTAATTTTAGTATGTTTAGCATAATATTCCTTCCTAAACATCTTTTCAGGCATTCCGTTTATCCTGAAAAATTGTATCTGGTTCTTTAATTGCAGTCTCTCTTCTGGAACTGCTGTGATCTAAACTAATTTTAGCAGTTTTTGTCTTAACCAAATGGTCAAAGATGTTTTTAGCTGAATATAGAATGAAATTACAGCTTAGTAAACAATTAGCTAATGACTATATTTATTCTATTTGGCCCACAGACAGTGTTAGGCTATGTTATGTGTTACATTAATTCATTTCTTTGAGAAAGTTGTGAAAATTGTCATTTTAATTACCTACCCTTCTACTCACTGGGGTCTAATGGCTCCATGGTCTGATTTGGCTCCCTAGATATATAGTGCCTGCTATTGCTGATAAGATTTCAGATCAAGTTATAGTATGCAGCTGCATATATTATTTTTTTTGCAAGCATCAAAATTTTAGGCATCTCAAAAAATAAGTAAAGAGGCATCTCCTGTCCCAAAGATTGTATAGTCTACATTAAATATGACACAAGTGAGGGTCATAATAAAGATTCTGAGGGAGTGTAAGGAAAAGGAGAGGAAGAGCAAGGGTGATGGTAATAAGGTAACATGGCTACAGTGAGGCATGTACACATCTTGATTTGGTTACCTACCTTCCCTATTATGTATATGCAAAATGATGGAAATGAGTTTTTAGTAGAGATTTGAATATGGTAGGAATGGTGGCGTAATGAACATGTTTGCATAAGGATGTGCCATATATCATGCTGAAGTTATTAAAAAGTAAACAAAAAATCGCAAGCATCACCAAAGTTTTACAGGCACTTTCATCATGAATGTCATTGTATATATTTCCCTATATGTTATAAATATGGGGTGAAATCCAATTCCAATGAGGTCAATGGCAAAACTCCCATTGACTTGAATGGAGCCAGGAATTCCCCCATATTCTCCATTATTTTAAAAAAGTCTCCTGGAGATTCATAGGAGAATATTATGTAGATTATAGGGAAGGGGAAGAGTGTTCTTATGAAAGCATCTAAGTGTTTTCCAATTTACAGCAAACCTAGACTGATCAAACCCATGTAATATTTTACAGGACCCTGGGATAATCCTTCAGGAATACCTTCAATAGCTCAAGGCTTTAGTTTGTGCCATTGCATGATTAACCTTTGTGTTCACTGTACTTCATTGCTGCACTTCAATGAGGCTTTTGTCACTATCTTTAATCTCCCAAATATACCCGTATTTTTCTTTTCTGCCTGTGTATCAGTAGGAAAGTTCACCCTTCCAGTTTATACCTGACCTCCACACACAGCCTGCCATGGTTTAACTAAACTTGTTTGAACTCATAGCTTTAATTAAATCAATGGACTTTTGTGTGTGGACACTCTTATATCAGATTAAACCTAGTATATGTCAATATATTCCTGGTGCAAACTAAACCAACAAACTAGGTTTAAGCTGATATGAGATTGGCCACGCACAGGCCTACATTGATTTAACTAAATCAGTTTTTAAATCAATTTAAATTAAATCAGTGCAACTTCTGTGTGTAGACAAGCCTTAGAATTTTTTTCTTTTACATATATAGAAATAATAATAGCATTTTTCAGTGTTGTGCAAACAATAAGCCTGATCCTTAGAGTGTTGAGTACCCACAACTCTCACTGAGTTTAATAAAAGCCTCCAAAGCAATAGCCAGACAGGACATCAGGGAGGCGTGTATGTAGTGGGAAGGATCTGATGGTGTGTGGTGCATGGGTAGGATGACAGTTAATTGAATAGCCACCTCAGACAATTGAAAGGCACTTTTATAAGTGTCCTTCATTAGCAAGTGAATATACAGCTGAGGAAGGTTAAAGACCCTTCTATGAAATTCTGAACTAGAGCGCCACTGATGACAACTATTTTAAATGTTTATCTCATAAACATAGCTGCAGATGTGAATTTGGTAAAAGTAATCCACTGGTGACACATGCTTGATGGTTAGTGCTATCCTAGGTCTTTGTTATACAGAATGATGTTGCTCCTTAGAATCATCTGGATCAGTATTAGGTAGAGAATTGATAGGAGTTATTTCAATGAACACTAAGTGCAGTTATTGTTTGTTTATGGTGTGCATGAAACAGCTGGGAGCTCTGACATAGAATCTTTATTACCCTGCTGTGACTGTCATCTCATAAATGGAGTTTTATAATTGGAATAGTATGAGTAACATACATAAAATGATGGTGATTTGCTTTGCTTTTCTTCTTCTTATTGTTGTTCCTTGGGATTTTATAGCCTGCTTGTGTAAAGTGTCTATTAGTAGTCTGTAGGAAGTCCACGCCTATTAAAAACTAATAATAAATTTTTCTAATGAAATTACAGAGGTGATATGATATGAATTTTAATATTTTTAAAACTATTGAGCTTTTTATTTTATTTTGGTAACTTGTGCCTTTTCCCCACTTCCGTGGAACAATAGATGAACTATTCATTTTAACACTGATTCTTGGCAATGTGTGCTACTGTCCATGGTTTACATTTGTCACTGGCCTAAGCAGCCCATTGACTCAGTGCACCTGGTCTCATCTCTCTTAGCTGTTGGCCAAAATATGAGTATAAATGTATACACTGAAAAATGGTAAAATGAAATCTTATCGTATTCCTTTCCAAACTTCAACGGACTTTACTGGACTCGAATCCATATTATTTTCCTTTGGAAAGAGAGCTTGTCTAGAAAATAGAAGCAAACCAATGTCTCAAGTCATTTTTAATTGGTTAATCACAGGTAGTTATTGCATAGTTCCAAGACTTATTAAAATAGAAAGCGAATTGCAATAATACACAGGATCAATTTTGTTCTCATGTACCTGAATATAAATCCAGAGCAACTCAAGATTTATCCTGGGATAAGTGAGAGTTAAATATGGCAAGGAGAGAGGAGAGCTACAGAGCAGACAGAAAGGCTGATTCTGCAATCATGCCACTTGTACATCAGT
The DNA here is from genome assembly GCF_003597395.2 of Chelonoidis abingdonii. NCBI lineage: Eukaryota > Metazoa > Chordata > Testudines > Testudinidae > Chelonoidis > Chelonoidis abingdonii. The sequence continues at coordinate 257,602,139 of NC_133770.1, read as the reverse complement.
GTAACTTCACCGACTTTCAGTGTAAGTAGGAAACTTCGGCCCAGGATGTATATTCAGAAAGTAGAGAAGTGCATGGAAGGAAGAAATAATGGTGCCTGATTTTCCTCTTTCATTGCTGTGTCACCAGTGGAACCCTATTGAGTTTAATGCAGTTATTCCTGTTCTACATTACAATTAGTGAGATCATAAGCAGGCCACATAATTCCTTTACAAAACTGAGTAACTTTTAATTTAAAAAAATCATATTATTTCAAACAAAATTCTTAGCAGATATTGTACACCGTGTCTAAATCCATGGATTCCAGTGCCAAAACCACCAAAACTCTGATAAGTCACAAGAGCCCCCGTCAGAAATTCTTTAAAATCAGCTAAAGAGAAGCAGCTTCTAAGCCCCTCCTCTATGCTGCAACCAGGGTCGGCTCTGGGCCCCAGCACGCCAAGCGTGTGCTTCGGGAAGCATGCCGCGGGGGGTGCTCTGCCGGTTGCTGGGAGGGGCGCCTGTGGGAGGTCCACCAGAGCCGCGGGACCAGCGACTGGCAGAGCACCCCCCGCGGCATGCGCCGTGCTTGGAGCAGCGAAATGTCTAGAGCCACCCCTGGCTGCAACTGCCACCGTGAGGCCTTTCATGTTATGGGAATATGAGTGCCTCACTAAGTGGGAGCTTGCAGGGAGATTTGGTCTTCTCCTGGAGGAAGCCTGATGTCAGTAGGAGCAGGATGGGAATGGATTGGGGAAATTAGATGTATATGTTATATGAAGTAAACAACAATTTCTGAATTACAGGGCTATAATTCTGCAGAGGCTGAGGACTATACAAACCTGTCAAGCTTTGCTTTTTTGGTTTGATATTACTAGAGCTCCTTGAAGGAATTGTATCCCCATAATTCACACTTGTCCATTATTTATTCTTTCTATCACATATATAGTGAATATACATGTAGCATGTGTATGCAGCCTTTATGTATGTGATTTTATTCTTGTGTGTGTGTGCACATTCATGCATTGCACACAAATGCCTTGCAAAATATGGCTGCTACACATTTTGAAGTGTATTCCTGTGATATCTGAGAAGTGAGTAACAAACACAACCCCACATTGTTCTCAGAACTAAATAGATGGAATTTAAAAAGCAAATGTCAAGAAACACAAGAACAAATTACAAGAAATCTTTAAGTATATCAGAAACATGAGATAATTGGTCAGTTTTTAGACTATCAAAGGGAGCAATTAAGGAGTATTAGTACATTGTAGAGAAGCTAAATAATTTATTTGCATCAGTCTTCTCCACAGAGGATGTTGGGGAGATGCTTACATTGGACCTACTCTTATCAAATAACAAAGAGGAAATAATGTCAGAGATTGAGTTTTCAAAAGAGGATATGCACGAACAAATTGACAAATTAATGAGCAACAAGCTTCCAAGACTGCATGGCATAACAATCAAAAATTCTAAAGGAACATAAGAATGAAGAGGTTGAGCTGCTAACACAAATACATATGCTATCGTTAAAATCAGCAAGTACATTGGGGGACTGAATGATAGCAAATATCATAACTATCTTTAAAAAAGATGCTAAGGGGTGATCCTGGGAATTACAGACCAGTAAGCCTTACTTCGAGTAATTTGGTTGAAATGCTAATTAAAAAATGGATTTATAAAGCACCCAGATGACATGATATGACAAGGACAAATGAACACTGTTTCTATAAAGGAAAATCTTGTGTCTCTAAGCTACTGGAATTCTTTGAGCATGTCAGCAGAATAGTGGCTAAAGACAGATTGGATAACATAATTTATGTGGTCTTTCAACAAGCCTCTGATTTCAGTCAGAGTTCTGGTAGAATAAAGTATTAGTTAGGGTGGCTGGACTGAAATAACTAAAATTTAAATTTGTTAGGTTATCATTTACTTTGAGTTAATAGGCCTGATTCTGATCTTATGCTTGTGTAATTCAGGAGTAATTTAGATATGATTTTCTTATATAAACTCATGATTAGAGTCCACTGTATTTTAAACATTGCCTTCTCTCAGCAGTTTTTCAGTCTCTGATTCTCTTAGTTTTCTGTTTCCTCTATTTTTTTTATTTATATTGACTTTATTGCTCTATGTTCTCATCTCTTTTCCAACTAATTGATTTTCCTTTTTGCTTCTTGGATCAATTTCTTCTTGGGGTTTTCATTTTGAGTCTTCTGAAAATTTCTTCTCTGAAAGCTAGTCTAATGCTTGCATAGTACTAGTAAAAGTGTTGCAGGGATGGAATTGCATCAGGAATGTTGGCTGGCAAGTGACAGATATTCTGTCTAGAAAGGTCCGCAGATTGGTCAAATATGGTCCGCTGATTGGATCATTAATTTCCTTGGTATGAACCAGGTATTCACTGGGTGCACAACAAGAAAACTGCTCCATTGTCCGCTCATTACTCTGCAGCAGAATACCGTGCTTTGGTCTGGCTCCATTTATCTCACCTCAAGTTGGTTGACTTATAACTACACTCAACCATGCTCATCATAAACAGGACAATTTGACCCACATCGATCCTGTGGATCCCCATGTTAAGCAACATCATTCCTCCACACATACATCATGAGGGTGCTACAGCCAGAATGGTTGAGAAGTTCAGGGCAAACCCGAGCCTCTCATAACTGACCTGACCATGTGAGTACCTGGCTTTGGTTTGCCATGATGCTCATGGGCCTTTCTGAATCAATTATGAATGGACGAGGTCAATGTATAGCCAAACTTCACACCTGGGGCCAACGGAAAGATCTTACATGTGACTGTGGCCAAAGATGGACAATGTCACACATCACTGATGACTGCCCTCTCACCAAATTTGATGGTGATCTGAGGACTACGTACTTTGCTGATGAGACTGCCACAAATTGGCTGGGCAAGCTATGCATCCAGTAAGAAGAGGACTCAAGATTTACGTCTGTGTGAAGTCAGAATCAGGATCACTTGTGTTCATTTTCTGGAATTGTATAGACAAAGATGTTTTTTTGTCTCTCAGACCTCAACCCTACCTTGCTGGATCAGGGATCAGATTGTGTTACCCTTACTGATAATGAATAGCATCTTACTTCACAGGTAGTCTCTTTGGGTGAAATTCCTGGCCCCAGTGAAGTCAATGTGAGTTCTACCATTGATTTCAGTGGGGCCAGGATTTCACCCATTGACTTCAATGTGGCTACTCATGGTGCAAGGTACTATTCAGTGTCAGTAACGGTATCACAGATGGGTCCCTAAATTAGGACTCTTGTTGATTACTCATAATTAGGGTTGAAATTTCAGATTTAGGGCCTAATTATTTCCTCCTTTACACTCATATAAATAAAGAGCTACTCTCGAGAAATCAGTGGATCAACATTATAGAACTGGTGTAAGCGAAAGGAGACCAAAGTCCATTGCTTTGAAATTTCCAGCTGATATACTAATTGAAGCACTGTTTACATGTGGGGCCAAAGTCTGTATTCATCTGCATCCAAACCCACTGATTTCAAGGGGCTGCACAAGCAGAAACAAGAGTAGAATTTGTGCCATAATCTTTTGTGGACTGGATGTTTAAAAAAATTAGCTATGGAATTCAGAGTTTTTTAACTTTGGATCACTGGTTTAAATCCAGCCCAGATTCTTAGTGACTGAAAATTGTCATCTGACAGCTGTGAGACAGTAGATGGTCCTACTCCACTCCATAGTGAACAGGGGCTTTAGTCCTGTTAGCAGTCACAGCAGAGGTCTAAGACTGAATGGCAGACAGATTTATCAATCCTGTCAAACCTAGTAATCGTCCCTCAATGAGAGAGTTGAGGTACATTGGTAGAGCATTGCGAGGTAATTTGCACTATGAGTTTCCTCATGGTAGATGAAAAGGAGCAGTATTCGGGGTTGTAGATCTACCATCTCCCCTGAGCAGTATATTTCCTAAAAACAAAAAACCAACAAACCAAAAAATGAAAGGTGCACAAGGAATGGTTCTGTGACAAGGTGGAATTTCTATTCTATGAGGTAGGTTTTCTATTTCAATTGCCTGGTTTATGCTTGTGGGACATTACACCCACTTGGACGGTTATACAATCCAATTACATCATTAACCAAGTTTTTATATATATAAAAATCCATAGATCACCACAGTTTACACTTTGGATAATTTTACAGCTTAGTCTGGAACCACTGCAGGTTTTTATCTCAAGAAATAACTAAAAACCTGTGTGTGATTTACTAAATAGTGGCTAACATGTCTCATAGAAGATGAAAATGTAGTTCCAAAGCTGTTGCAAATATGTGGTAATTAAAGGTGAATACAGGCACAAATTAATTTTTCATATTTATAACGGCCAATGAACTAATTAAAAAGTAGATTTGTAATGAGTTTTATTTCTACTTATTTTAAATGCTAGTATTGTTAATTACAATAATCTAACGTCTAACATAGATATCTAACATAGTGAATACCAGTGAAAATGAGGTAGGATCAGAGTCTAAAATAGGGAAAGAACAAGTCAAAAATTATTTAGACAAGTTAGATGTCTTCACTTCAGGGCTTGATGAAATGCATCCTAGAATACTCAAGGAGCTATCTGATTTCATATCTCAACCATTACTAATTATCTCTGAAAAGTCATGGAAGACAAGAGACATTCCAGAAGACTGGAAAAGGGCAAATATAGTTCCCATCTATAAAAAGGGAAATAAGGACAACCTGGGGAATTACAGACCAGTCAGCATAAATTCTGTACCCAGAAAGACAATAGAGCAAATAATTAAGAAATCAGTTTGCAAACACCTAGAAGATAATGAGGTGATAAGTGAGAGTCAGCATGGATTTGTAAAAATAAATCGTGTCAAACCAATCTGATAGCTTTTTTTGACAGGGTAACAAGCTTTGTGGACAGGGGGGAAGTCGAAGGTGTGGTATATCTTGACTTTAGTAAGGCTTTTGATACTGTCTTGCATGACCTTCTCATTAAAAAAAAACTAGGGAAATATAACCTAGATGGAGCTACTATAAGGTGGGTGCATAACTAGTTGGAAAATCATTCGTAGAAAGTAGTTATCAGTGGTTCATAGTCATGCTGGAAGGTCATAACTAGTGGGATCCCGCAGGGATCGGTTCTGGGTTCTGTTCTGTTCAATATTTTCATCAATGATTTAGATAATGGCATAGAGAGTACACTTATAAAGTTTGTGGATGATACCAAGCTGGAAGAAGTTGCAAGTGCTTTGGAAGATAGGATTAAAATTCAAAATGATCTGGACTAACTGGAGAAATGGTCTGAAGTAAATACAGTAGGACGATATTCAATAAGGACAAATGCAAAGTACTCCACTTAGGAGGGAACAATCAGTTGCACACATAGAAAATGGGAAATGACTGCCTAGGAAGGAGTACTGCGGAAAGGGATCTGGGGATCACAAGCTAAATGAGTCAACAGTGTAACACTGTTGCAAAAAAAGCAAACGTCATTCTGGGATGTACTAGCAGGAGTATTGTACTAGCAGGAGTATTGTAAGCAAGATACAAGAAGGCTGATTAGGCCTCAACTGGAGCATTGTGTCCAGTTCTGGGAGCCACATTTCATGAAAAATGTGGAGAAATTGGAGAAAGTCCAGAGAAGAACAACAAAAATTATTAAAGGTCCAGAAAACATGACCTATGAGAGAAGATTGAAAAAATTGGGCTTGTTTAGTCTGGAGAAGAGGGGGCATGATAACAGTTTTCAAGTACATAAAAGGTTGTTACAAGAAGGAGGGAGAAAAATTGTTCTTCTTAACCTCTGAGGATAGGACAAGAAGCAATGGGCTTAAATGACAGCAAGGGCAGTTTAGGTTGGACATTAAGAAAAACTTTCTAACTGTCAGAGTGGTTAAGCACTGGAATAAATTGCCTAGGAAGGTTGTGGAATCTCCATCACTGGGGATTTTTAAGAGCAGGTTGGACAAACACCTGTCAGGGATGGTCTAGATAATACTTAGTCCTGCCTTGAGTGCAGGGGACTGGACTAGATGACCTCTCAAGGACCCTTCCAGTTTTATAATTCCGTGATTGTTCATTACCATAACCAAGAAGCTGTGTAGTCTAGAGAAATGAATAAAGGTTTGGAAGACAGTAAATACTGCATTCTGATCATACTTCTGCTTTGGGCAAGTCTTCTGACTTCTCTTTTTCAGTTTTCTCATGTGCAAAATGGGGATAATAATCCTCATGGCATTTCTCGAAGGTAGGTAAACATGCATTAACTAGTTAGTTTCTGTACAGCACATTGAACATTTGGGGCCATATTCTCCTTTTTGATGTCCTCTGAGGGGCTCACAGTGGTATCAGTCAGCAGAGCATATGGGGCCAGAGTCTCTAATATTTTCTGGCCCCTTTGCATTTCTCTAGTGGCATAAAAGGGCCAGAAAGCTGCTGGATCTCCCCAGCTATGGATTTCCCTGGTATGGAGATACCAACATTGCTGCACTCCCAAAAGTAGGAGGTGGGTGTATTGAGGGTCGGGGGGAGGGAAGCATCACTGGAGCTCTTTTTTGCTCTGGTTGCCCTTGACTGGCAAATAGCCCCTTAAATGTAATAGCCAGCCAATGCAGATGATAGTAGTCCTGAGGCTAATCTGAGCTATCTTGAGGCTGCTAGAAACAGGCCTAGAATTAAGGGGTCATTCCCTTGCAAAAGTGATTTTATTCAGTATAAAAAGGAGGATTTAAGTGTTTCCAAGTAATAACACAGAGAACAAAGTAAGTTACCAAGCAAAATAAGACAAAACATGCAAGTCTAAGCCTAATACATTAAGAAACTGATTACAAATAAAATCTCATCCTCAGAGATGTTCCAATAAGCTTCTTTCACAAACTGTACTCCTGCCTAGTCTGAGCCCAATCCTTTCCCCTGGTACAGTTCTTGTTAGCTGCAGCTCAGGTGGTACCTATGGGATTTCTCATGACTGGAACCTCCTTTATTCTGTTCCATCCTCTTATATAGTTTTGGCACAAGGCGGGAATCTTTTGTCACTCTGGATACCCACCCATCCTTCTAGATGTAAAAGCTCCAGGTTTAAGATGGATTCCTGTACCAGGTGACATGGTCATGTCCTGTGAGACTCCAAGACTTCATTCTTCCTGGCTTGACTCACAGGAGCCATCAAGATTCCAAAGCACCATTAATGGCTCACACTTTGCATAATTACAATAGGATCTCAGAGTTATATTTCATATTTCTAGTTTCAGATACAAGAATGATACATTTATACAAATAGGATGACCACACTCAGTAGATTATAAACTTTGTAATGATACCTTACAAGAGACCTTTTGCATGAAGCATATTCCATTTACATTATATTCACAATCATTATCATCTTTTCATAAAATCATATGGAGTGCAATGTCACAGTGATATCTAAATTTCACTAACATGTTGCTCGTTACGTGGTCTACCCTGCTGATGTATTTTAATGTAGTACTGTTTGAAACAGTATGATGTTAGAGCACGTGGAAGAGCCTTTAGCAATACCAGGGACTGGGTGATTGTGAAGGAGTTTAGGACGACAGGCCTGTGGTATCCAAGGATGTACTGCTAGAGGGAGAAGGGAAATGGTGGCAGGAGAATAGAAGTATGGTAACAGGGAAATGAGTGGTGCTTTTTATAGATAGTGATCAAGTTAATACAAGTGTGATCTACTTGCTTTGTGCCAAAGTTTGGATATTGCTGTGTGGGTAGATGCACAGAGCAGGAAAAGAATCAGAAATAAGACAGGCAGGAAAAAAAATAAGGGGGAGGAAGAATGAAAGAGAGATTCAGGATGAGCTTCAAGTATCTTGACTGGAAAGTGAAGGAAAATAAATGCAGTGCTGGCTTTGTGAAGGGTTTCAGACACATCCAAAACCTTAGAGTTTTGATTAAGGGGAGGGAGCAGGAAAGAGGTTCATCATGATGCCTTTTGTTGTTGTTGGGATATGACCAGGGCCGGTGCAACCATTTAGGCAAACTAGGCAGCCGCCTAGGGCGCCTAGTGATTGGGAGCGCCTAAAAGTCCCCTCAGGCAAGGAGATGGAGTGGAGGTGAGCTGGGTGGGGGGGGGCGCTCGGGGAGGGCTGCCCGCAGTAATGGGGGGGGAGGCGCACAGGGGAACAGCTCCCCACCCCAGCTCACCTCCACTCTGCCTCCTCTACTGAGCAACAGCCCCCACTCTAAGTCTCCTCCAATCGGCACCGCATGCCTGGGCAGGGAGGTCAATTAGAGCAGCGCCAGTGTGCTCAGTGGAGGAGGCAGAGCCGAGGTGAGCTGGATGGGGGAAAACCCAGGCAGGGTTAGCTGCCGTGGTGGTGGGGAGTCTCCCCAGGCAGGGTCAGCTGCCGTGGCGGGGGCGGAGGAGGTCAGGTCTCCCCAGTCAGGGTTAGCTGCCACGGGGGATGGGGGAGAGTCTCCCCGGGTGGGGTTAGCTGCCATGGGGAGACAGAGGGAGTCTCCCTGGGCGGGGTTAGTTGCCGTGGGGGGACGGGATGGAGAGGGGTTAGCTGTTGTGGTGGTGGTGGGGAGTAGCTGCTGCGGGGGCCAGGGCTCCCCGGATGGGGGGTTGAGTTAGCTGCCGTGGGGGAGTGGGGTTAGCTGGGTAGGGGGTGCAAGGTGGAAGTTTCGCCTAGGGCGTGAAACTTCCTTGCACCGGCCCTGGATATGAGTGACCCTTCATTAGGCGCAGGGCAGGTGAACAGGATTACACTATAAATAATTAGTAGGTCAGTTTTGAAACCATAGGATAGTGACAGAGAGGTTTATAGCTGTCCACACACAGTGGGAATATTTTAGTTGCCAAAAAGCTACATATCAAAATAGGGAAAAGAGGCAGAGGGAGAAGACAGAAGAAAGTGGAGAAGGAAAAATCAAATGAATTATGTGCCTGTACTAGGATCATACTAATAAGATTTCCCCTGAAGTTAGAAGTATATATGTGGAATGGAAGGCTGATATAATTGGAGTGACATAAACTTGGTTGTTATTATTAATACGTTAGCTAGAAAATTAAACCACTTGAATAGAATTGAGGGAAAGGATAGGCAACGCAAAGTGAAGGGAGAATGGCATTTCCACAGCAATATGACTGAGTAGGATCCCTGTGGAGGATCATTTAAACTAAAAAAATAAAAACTATGGGCCAAATTCTGCTCTTAGCTGAATTCATTATTTCCCTCCATTTATGTTTTTGAGAGCTGAATTTGGTCTCATCTTTGAACCAGCATTTTTCTTCATTACAATACTGCTACCAAAAAGTGATTTTGATCATGGCTGACTTGTCGAAAGTGAAACAGAACAGTAACATTTCACTGTACATACAGACAGATAATGGGACATCATTATGCAAAGACACATTTTATATTTATTTATTTATTTGCTAATAATAATTTAATAGTATATTAGGCTGGAATGTTCAAAGATTCTTAGTGGAGTAAGGTGCCCAACTGCCAGCAACTTTCACTTTATTCCTTTAGGTCTATTTGAAAATCCCAGCCTACCAATCTATCTCTGTTTCCCCAAAATGTATCTCTCTAACTCATGCTCAGTCTCCCTCATGCTTTCCCTGCATTTCCTGTCCCACTATTCTTTTTTTAAAGTTCTCTAAAAATGCCACTAGATGCTCAATGGCTAGAACACAGGTGCATGAGGAAAAAGGGCACTTAGAATGTTTAGGTGGGCTTACATGGTGCCTATCTACTCTTATAAAAAAACATCACAAGTGCCTAAATGGTGTGCTTGCAAACCTATGTGTATCATTAGGTGCTTGAATACCTTTGTAAATCAGGACCCATGTCTTTAACTTTGCTGTGCTGGTTTATTGTTGTCTTATTCCTTTCTCTCCTTTTCTTGTTCTAGGCATTAAATCTTCTCTAGGAATAAGTGGATCTTGGGGTTCCATGGTTTCTGGGGGAGGAATCTCTGCTTGCTCATTTCAAATACAACCTGGAGGGATGATTGTCATGACTGGAAAGTTAAAATCAAAGGTTATAATCTATTTAGGAAAAACTGAGTGGGCAAAAGGGGAGTGCATTCTATGTCAAAAATGGCATAACATATTTCCAAGTCATTGATAACTTGGAAGAAAATGATCTTGAATGCTTATGGATCAGTGTCCTAATAGATAAAGCACAAGATGGAGTATTAATTGGATCTGCTACAGACCATCAGTTCACACTAGGAAACAGGATGACTGCCTCTGATAATTCGTCTTTTTGCTATAGTTTCTACTAATTTTCCCAGAACTGAAGTTAGGCTTACTGGCCTGTAATTTCCAGGATTGCCTCTGGAGTCCTTTTTAAAAATCAGTGTTACATTAGCTACCTTCCAATCGTCTGGTACAGAGACTTGTTTCAGCAATAGGTTACATACTACAATGAGTTGTTCTGCAATTTCATATTTGAGATCTTTCAGAACTTTGGGTGAATACCATCTGGTTCTGGTGATTTATTACTATTTAATTTATCAGTTGGTTCTAAATCCTTCTCTACTGACACATCAGTGTGGCACAGTACTTCAGATTTGTTGCCCATATCAGAGAGATTCTTTTTGGGCATCTCCCCCAAATTCTCTTCAGTGAAGATTGATACTAGGATATAGACTTCCCCTTCTAATAAATTCATCCCTAAGGGATGTCTTCATCCAGTGTGCTCCTCCACACCAGTCAGCTTTCCCCTAACCCTTAGTTTAAAATCTCCTCTATTACATTTTTAATTTTACATGCCAACAATTTAGTTCCATTTTGGTGTAAGTAGAGCCCATCTCTCCTGTATAGGCCTCTCCTTCCCCAAAAGGTTCCCCAATTCCTAATAAATTTAAATCCCTCCTCCCTATACCATCATCTCATCCATACATTGAGACCTTGCAGATCTCCCTATATTCCTGGTCCTGTGTGTGGAACTAGAAGCATTTCAGAGAATGTTACCATGGTGGTCATGGACTTTAATCTCTTACTTTGTAGCCTAAATTTGGCCTCTGGGACCTCTCTCCTACTTTTCCCTATGTAACTGATATCTACATGTACCACAAACACTGCCTCCTCTCCAATACTGCCTATAAGGTTATCTAGATATCTTGAAAGGTTTGCAACATTTTCATCTGGCAGGCAATTCAACTTGTGGCTCTTGGATCATCGCAAACCCAACTATCTATGTTTCTAATAACTGAATACACTCCTACTATTGCCTATATCAGTGGTCCCCAACCTTTTTGTCTGGCAGGTGCCAGATGAAGGACCGTGGCGGCGGTGAAGCATCTGCCGAAATGCTGCCAAATTTCTGCGGCATTTTGGTGGCGACACCTCTCGATAACGTCACTTGTCGGCGGCAAGTGGCATCATCGAAAGGCGTCACCGCCGAATTTCTGCAGCGTTTCAGTGGCGAGACCTCTCGATGACGCCACTTGCCGCCGACAAGCAACGTCATCGAAAGACATTCCCGCTGAAATGCCGCAGAAATTCAGTGGCATTTCGGCGGATGCTCCACTGCCAGCCAGGATACGGGCGCATTTAGATGCCCCCACGGGTGCCATGGCACCCACGGGCACTGTGTTGGGGACCCCTGGCTTATATCTTTCTAATAACTGGGGTCCCCACCCCTGAAGGGATATCCTCATTGTGAAAGGCTACCATGACATCATTTGGAAGGTAGATCCAAGCTATGGGGTCATTTCTCTCTAATCCAGCTTGATGGTTTCCTGCCCCAAGACTTTCATCTTCCTTAACAGCACAGGGGCTGTTGAACAGATAGTGGGACTACTGTACTATTTCCCTGAAAGTCTTCTTTGTGTACCTCTGCTCGTCCATTTCAGTCACTCTAGCCTCAAGAGCCCATACTTTGTCTCTGAGTGCTGCGAGTTGCTTGCACCGTGCACACTCTTACGCTATGTGCCCATGAGGCAGGTAATCATGCATGTTGCACTCTATACAATAAATGGGGTAGCCTCTACCCTGTTGCTGGTTTTCTGCCTCCCTTTTTGCCCTATTTTTTTTTTTAATGTAACCTAAATTTAGGGAATGTTTGTTAGGCATGTTTGGGTTTTCTTTATTGTGTTTGTTAGTTTTCCTGGGGACTTGGTGGCTTTCTAATTGTTATAATCCTCCAGACGCCTCCCACTGCAGCTGAACTTTCACGGCATCCAAGCTCTCCTCACCTAGGTGGCTAATTTTGTCACAAGCCCTCTCTGCTATAACTGTGCTAGGCCATCCCCACCCCCACCTCCTGGTGGATACTTGGGTACTGGCCTCTCCAGGCTATCCCTTTGATCAAGGAGCATTGCTAATGCTGATCACTATGTTTGGTAAAAAACTGGTCTCCAGGAGGGGTATTATTTAAGCAAAGGAGCCTGAAGTGGAGTCCTTGAGGTTTCTGAAAAGAGCAACGGAGGCAGGTGTGCCTGTCATGCCGTGGCTTGCTGCAGGAGAGCACCCACTGACCCTGTCATTTGTATCTAGAACTGAAGTCAAGGGGAATTTTGAGTGTGATAGGACTGTAGGATTGGCTATAGATTGTAATATTGGTGTTTCAGATTTAGATTTGTCTTTTAACTGAGTTTGCTCCCCAGTACACCTCTACCCCGATATAACACCACCCGATATAACACGAATTTGGATATAATGCGGTAAAGCAGTGCCCGGGGGGGGAGGGGCTGCATGCTTCGGCAGATCAAATCAAGTTCACTATAACGCGGTTTCACCTATAACGCGGTAAGATTTTTTGGCTCCCGAGGACAGCGTTATATCAAGATGTAGGTGTATTAGAAGATAGTTTACTATTGTAGAGTACTCTAAAATATTTCTAATGGTAGTTTTTAGAAACAAGAGATGTACTTCTCCAGTTGATGGCAAGTTCTTCCATAATATTTCTCTTTAATTATTTTGCTCTGTTAAACTGAGATGTAATTGGCGCTTCAAAGTGATAAGATTATTTTAAGAACCTATTTAAAGAAAAACAGTGGTGTAAACCTAACAGAAAAAAACACACTTTTTTTTCTTGCAATATCACAGTTTTTGAATCCATGCCCATATTACAATGTGTAAGTTTCTAATAAAGACATCTCTGGAATACAGCATTGAATCTTGATTATGCTGCTCTTGAGAGGTCAATTCTTTCAGTTATGTGCATATTCCTCCATAAATGTACAAAGTCTTTCAAGTTAAGTGTGTTTAAGAGCTTTTTTATGGAAAGCTAATGCTTTCTGTCATATGAATAGCCCAGGGATTGTGGAGTTGGCCAATGGTGCCCTGGGCATAGAGCAGCAGAAACATTTACAGTGACTGTAAGTGGAAGAGAATGACCAGGGATTGCCCCAGCATAAGAAGTTGCTGAGTAGGGGGGAAAAAAAGGATGAGATTGGACGCTGGGCTATGCCCTTCTCCTGCTTTCTGAAAGGGCAAGGTGCTTTAGCGTAGCTATATGGCTGGGACTATAAACTGAGGCATGCTAGGAGCATTTGCATGTTCTTCTCAGGAAGTGTCCTTTGCCCACCCCCTCTACCCAACAAGATGTTCAGGCCCATGAGCTGTAGTAGGCAGGAGTAAGACAAGGGAGAGATGGGGCAGCTAGAGGCACAGATTACAGTCCTGTTCTCATTTTCCACAAGGATATTTGAGCAAAATAAACACTTTCCTGAACATATCTCTGAGTGGGCCTATTTTGGTGGTGGGGTAGGGATAAATAGATGCATGTTGACACAGAAGGAAACATTCTTGCATGCAAACAAACATGTTGGAGAGCCTCAGATTTGGTTACAAAATCATATGGAAAAACCTAAAAATAACTAATTGTAGCACTTAACCTATTGTTCATGACATCTATTTACAGGATAAGGAATAGGAAAGAGGGATTGCATATGTACTTTAAGATTGGTATGTGAGAAATTCCTGGATGGTTCAAAGAATAGGATCATGAAATATGGAGCCATTTTTCCATTAGTCACCAAACTGAATCTGAATCTATTTGATAGTGGTAGACATGATAATTTGTCAATGGTTTGGTGGCCTGTATGAAATGAGTTAGTAGTGTAAAGTCCAATTCCTAGTATGCAAGTGACAACTGCCACAAAAACTACCAGTATAATGGACATTCATTGACACCCTTGTTGGCAATCTCAGGAGAAAGACTAATGATTGGGTGTGAAGGCTGAGCTCTCCTCCTCTTTAGGTCAGTGTTTAGGCACTTTTCCACACCAGTGGGGAAGACTAAGGCTTTGAGACTTTGCTAAGTATTCGGGAATACTCATGTACAATATATCATCTACACTCAATACATTACTGGAGTGCTCTGTAAATGAGAGGGGTATGTGTGCATAGTTGATAGATAAGGTGCCTGTGATATGCAACAGAGTTTCTGGGTTTTGTAGGAAAAATGAAACTTGTGCACGGCAAATGGTTTCTTGTGTGTAGCTCTCTACATGGAACTCTTAACAGTAAGCCTACTGAACAAGCAATGTTAACACATGATGAGCAGAGCTGCCCAGCCTTTTTCAGCAACAGCAACTTCCTGTCTATATTTACTGCTCATCTTTTCACCTGTGCACATGTTTACTGTACTGTAAAGTTAATTGTAAAACCATCACAATTTCTGCTTCCCACCCCATAAAATAACAAATAGCAAATATACGATTAAACGTATATGAATGAGAACAGAAAGGGTTGTTACAGTTCAGGACTTAGAAAGGAAACCAAGTAAAGAAATATCAAATAAAGGCATTATCCTCATTTAATAATGAGTACCAAACTTGTAAAAATGGAGGCCCTTGTGCCAAAAAAGGCCTACATTTGTGTACACAATTACCATGGTTGCAAGTGGCTGGTTAGGATCTTAACTAGCTAGTGGTACATGTAATTACCTGATTAGCTATGCAGTTGTGGTAATTACACTCACACCTGCAGATGTACAATTGCACATGTCAGCAGGCCTCTCCTTTTTAACAGTTAAGCCCACAGAGTTTGTACAAGTGGGATACAGGCTGAATATTATGTGTGTATATTGTCAACACCCATGAATCTTCTATAGTAACTGTGATTCTGGATGTGCTCCACATACATAACTCCCATTGTTTTCAGTAGGAGTTACATGTGCAGAGCCCTTGAAGAAATGAGCCAATAGTGGGTGCTAGGATCACTTGTCATAACTAGGCCCAATTGTCATAACTGTGAGCTCAGCCCAGCTGAAGTTCGTACTATGTCACAATAACCTATAATAACAAATATTGATGGGAAAAGGTACAAAAGGGAAACAGACTGAATTAGTCCAAACAGAAAGGCCTACTGATGTAAGTCAAGGACTGTGTTAAGATCATGCTTGATTTAAAAAAAAAAGTGTGCAACTGGAAATCAGTGAATCAAAATCAATGTGTCAGAAACTAGGCCCAATTTGACAAAATAATGAGGAGATGGACTATTCTGCCCATGACCCCTTTGTGACTTCTTAAAGAAAGAGACTTTGAGGAGGAAAATTGGCTACTGGAGTGAGCTTCACCATCATGAGCTGCTACCCCCACCATCTCCTGGGACACCAGGCCTCCATCATCCTGTGAGATGTCCTGACCACACCAGGCTAGAGAAAGGGATCCAGATGACATTACCACCTCCAACAGCTCCAGCTGAATCCCAGACACCATCTGGGATGAAATGGGATTGGAGTTTAACAAGAGCAGTAACAGCAGCTCCAACTTTTCCCAACTAACATCTTCTCTTTTTCCTAAAAGGACAGTTATGATTATCTTAAAGATTGTCAAATAAGGGAGAGATTTCCATCTTAAAACTCGCTCCAACAAAAGGGAACAGAGATGTTGTTAAAATGAAAGACTTACTTAATACACCTCTACCTTGATATAACGCTGTCCTCAGGAGCCAAAAAAATCTTACTGTGTTACAGGTGAAACCACATTATATCGAACTTGATTTGATCTGGCAAAGCCCTGCTTTACCACATTATAGCCGAATTCTTGTTATATCGGATGGCGATATATCAGGGTAGAGGTGTACTTTACATTTCAAGTGCTTTAACTCGGTTTCCTTTTCTGTGCTTTTAATAAAAGGCATTTGCCATGGTACTTAGCAGGCTGAGGTCTCTGAATACCAAACCCTGAACTTTAACATTGTTTAATGTTGGGCAATGACTGGGTCATGTTAATACCTTTGACTCTTTGGGCCCATATATTCCATCTAAATTAATACAGTAGTGGGCAGCTGTATGTGAGGGCCAGTCTACACTAGAAGCTGTGCCAGAGCTGGTAGCTATGTTGGTGGGAGAACGTTTCCCACTGACATAGTACTGTCCACATAGCACTTAGGTTGACGTAACTTATGTTGCTCAGGGGGTGCCTTATTCACACCCCAGAGTGACATAAGTTATACTGAAGTAAGTGGTAGTGTAGAACCTGCCTGAGTCGCAAATGTGTTCTCTAAAGGCCCAAATCTGCATCACTAGAACTCCCACAGACTTCAGCAGAAGTTTCATCCACAGAGTGTCTGAAGGATGGGTATAAATAGCAGAGTTCTAACTTAGGGAACTGTTAGAAATTGTTGTGAGGAAGTCCTGGTGAGTTCCCAAAAGTTCTCTTCTTTCAGTGCTTCTGCATCCTTAAAAAGTGTCATAAAACATGGCCTAGAAACCCTGATGCTATCATTGCTTTTTTAGACAAGGAAAAGTGATTACATGGTGCATATTCAAACAATGATTATTTGGTACTTATCTTGCATTATTTATGTGTACGTGCCTCCCATTGAAGACAGTGGAAGTTTTTGATGCGTACAGGCCATGGGAAGGGGGACCAATACAATTAGAAGAAAGAAAATAAAACCAAAGGGGAATTGATTACTTTAGGTATTTTTTTGGCTTTTTAATGAGGAAATGGAATTGTGAAATAGAACTACACTTTGACAGTTTAAAAACTATTATCCACATCTGGTAAGACTGCTAATTTTTATTGCTATTAGCAGAACCATTCCCAGAACAATGGTTCTACAAGATTCAGCGATACTTGGGGATGACTTTGCTATTTGTAGCTATCTTCTTCTTGTTGTTGTTTTTTTGGTTCCTTATCACTCCCCATTTACTGTGGTATTTGTTACTTATGATAAAAACAAGGGAGGAGCTATTGTATATCTCACCACATCTTATCTGATCCTCCTAGGGATCAGCGGAACTGGCAGCTGCCTTCTTAATCCTTTCCTGTGTGTATACTTCAGCAGATGGCAATTTTCACCCAGTATCAATGAGCAGAGGAGGGGTAGTTTACTTTATGGAATGAAAAAGGTTCAACAAAGGAAGGTGTGCAAATTATTACACATTCCATGGGTGGTATGTAATGTTCAATACAAATAGTTAAGACATGGCACTCTGTGAAAGTAACACATTTCAAATATATCACATGAATATGTGTATACCTGTTTAATGTTTTCGATGGAAATGTAGCTTTTCCATCACACTGACCTATTTTTCCTAAGCTATGATGCACTTTTTCTAAGCAACTTGGCTGGAAAAATAAATGTCTACTTTTGATCCTTATTCTTAAAACAAACAAAATAAAAAAAACATTACTATAGAGGGGAAAGACTGTGGTGGTTATTTTTCTTCTGGTTTTTTATTTTTTTTATTTTTCACTCTTTTTGTAACCAAGATACAAGAAAAGGTAACCTTAGCTTTTCTTTTTAGCAGGCACCTTCAAATGTATGAAATTTTCAAACACTGGGCCTCATCTTCAATTTCTTGAAGATGCAAAATTCACATTAAAGACAGTTGCATATTTTCATGTGCAAAGTTTGGAAGATCAAGTCCACTGGGTTGTACAGTATATATGGTCCTTTATGTAGAAGCTGTAAGAATTTTATCATAGGATCATTTTACTTCTCCTATATTCACATATTTTATTTTCATTTGCAAATCCACACTTAGTGAAATACAGCTTGCATCCTAGTGCACAATTCTTTATAGCCTAATCTTTTCCTTTTGAATTAAAGGTATAATATACATTCTAACTCGCATGTAAAATAACCAGTAAGGGGGGAAATTGCACAGGTCCAGATTCTGTCACGCTTATTCACCATAAGTAGTACCTTAGGCCACATACAGTTCTGTTAATTGCACAGATTACTGTTAAGGGTGAACAAGAGGCCAAATTCAGACCTGGAATCAATTGCTATTTGCCTTTCTCATCTGGATAGTTTTACCAAAAAAGGCAGCTACTTGCTTGAGTAAAAAAAGCAAGATTTTCCCTCTGGTATAAACATATGAAACTCCACTAATAGCAGTAGAGCTGCATCCACTGCATTAGAGCTGAATTTGACCCAATGTGAATACACCCAATGTGATTTATTTGTTTTGTCATATCTCTATTTACTATTTTAATTAGAAATAGCTTAGCGTAGATGTCCCTCCTTTTCTTTTTATGTTTATAAAAGATTATCAGAAGTGTGATGGCAGCAGTTTGTTTTCTTGATGCTAAATTGTGTCAATTTTTTTAAATTGCAGCTCATCCTGAAAAGGACATTATGCCTAATTAGACACCTCTGCCTGGATAAACAAAAGGGAAATTGCATGTGAGTGAAATTTCAGTGGAATGCTCTCCAAGAACAAATTTTAAATTATACGTACACTTATTTTTGGCTATCAGTGCAACAAGAATATTTGGTTCCTCTGAAATATATATAAACATTTCACCTATTTATGACCTCAGGCGCACTCGGTTCACCTCCAACGACCAAATGAACCGATAACTGTAGCTAGTCAATAATCCAGGATTTAACTGGCCCAGGAGACATTAACATTAGTGTCTTATGGTGATGTCTAAATTAGCTGGCAGTCAGGTATGTGTACACTAGAACAGCCATTAGAGTGGGCAGATGTGCTAAACTAATGGCTTATGGTGGGGATTGCTGCAAGGGGAGTTCCTGGAGAAAAATGAGACTTTGGGTAATACAAAAGGGTGCTTTTCTACAAGCTATGTTTAATTGTAACAACAATGTATTTTTTACAAAGATTCATTTGTGGAAAAAAATAAGTAAATTATTAATTTAATTAACATAAAATATCTAATGTGGGTATATAAAGTCTATATTGTAATATCATTAAACGTGAACAGTTTTTCTAGTTATGTCAGTACAGTGGACCTAAACCATAAGTGCAATGTGGAGCCATAATGTACAATGGGGCCCTATTCACAGCACAACTAAAGCTTTACACATGTAAGCAAAAATGTCCATGATCTCACTATACCATAGAGAACTAACTAGCATTACTCGCACATCACAAAGAAAACTAAGTGCACAAGTGACATACGTAGCAGCATCTATGCAAATATCAGGCAGAAGCCTAGATTTATATACACTTTACACACCCCTGAGGAAATACCCATTTTATATCATTGATGGAGCAGATGTATTTTCCTGTGTGAACAGAATATAATCAGAACAAAGTGTTCAATATAGTCAAAACAAGCAAATATACACACCATCCCTTAATTTTACTGGTAAACTGGAACGGATCGCAATGTCATATCAGAACTAATTAGAAGCTTTACTTTATGCTATGACTATATATTTGGATGGGTATGTTAGCAAAATCTTATGTCCTTCCAATTGCACTGGAAATCCTTATCCAGACCAAAATAAATCTTAGGTTGTGATTATAATTGGCAGTGATAAAAAGCTCCCAATATGAGAATATGATTACTTGAAAATTGTGATGTAGATTTCCAGTAATTTTTGCCCCTGAACCTTTTAACTTTACTGATATAGAAGAAGAAAAATCAAAACAGCTTTGGAGAAAAAAATGCATCCTTAACAAAGCCTGTTAGCGTTATCAACCCGGTTGTCTATTCTACTTCTGTATCTGTGCATTTTGTAATAGGAAAGTGATTATTATGCTTCAGAATTTGAACTTGTGGACTTTTAACTGTTTTAGTGTCGTATCATAAAAATACACAAAACATGGTACAGTTAATCTCCGTTGTAATCATAAACAACATAAAATTAGATGTATATTTAGAATGTCAAGGCATTTGAATGGATCCTGTGGCACATGCATGGACAATTATATACAGATCCAAGAATAAAACATTTTCTGTGCATAAACAGAATAGAGACATAAGTAAAAAAGAACAGAACATGTGCAGTAATGAATCAAGAAAGAAATTCATCCTTTAATCTTTTCCAGACTTTGGATCATAGCATTTCAGGTGAAGCAGAATTACTCATAGTAATGTCCAGAGCAATGCATAATTTACAACCTGTGTACTGCAGAGATTTTAATCCTCAGTTTTGTATGAGCCCTGCAGATGGATAAATTATTGTTAGTCTTTCTAAGCCTTTGATACTTCACTGACGAGATCCAAAAAGAGGGGGCATTAGTGTCCATAGATTTAAACACAGGATTAGCAAGATGTTACTGCTGAATTCAGGACAAAGGAAGCCAACATCACAAAGCAAACAAATCACACATGCTGTTTCTGGGTATCAGCTGGCAATAATGTTGCAAGGAGCACCCTCATTTCGAGGAACCTGTAGCTCATGGAGTGACACAGATATTTGTCAGTATAATGAAAGCGTAGGAGAATGCCAAATAATATCTTTCAATAATTCAGGTAGCTGAGTTATTGAGAGGTTAAACATAATACAATTATTTCAAATGCCAGATGATATGGCAGCCAATTTTGAGATGTGAATTTTTAATGATAAATGAGTTTCTTCTATTTTCAGCATGCTGTTACTGAATGCTGCTCAGACAGTTTTGGCACACTTTAGATGAAAACCCAAGATCTGTCAGAGACACAATACTAAAGAGCTCATTTACATTGGCTAATAAAAATGAAGAGCTCTGGTTCTAGAACAGATTCTTATTAATATAACATTACAACCAATGAAATGATACAAGAAATGCCTACAATACAAAATGTCTCTCAAGATTATTTCTCAGAACACCTCAGGCCTTTCTCAAAGCCCAGAGCTTTCTAGTTGCAAAATTTAAACTGATGCCTTACCCTGACCAGCTGAAAATGCAGTAATTATGAGCCAGATTCTCAACGGTACATACATCAACCTAACTGCATTGCTGTCAATAGAATTGTATCTAGCTACACAGCTGGGATTTGGGCCCTAAATGTCTGTATTAGGTCAGATTTAGAGGATTCTGTTTAAGTTTCTCCAATTTTTTTCAAGGATTGAGGACTTGTGAAACTGTAATGAAAATTTGCCACCCAGGCATAAAAGCTACTCACTCATGCTTTACAATAATAATTGACAATAAGGAAAAAAATGATTGATTGGTCAGAAGTTGTTGAAAGTCAACATTTTTTCCTTCCTTGAGAACTTCCAACATTTTGGAAAAAAATACATTCCATTTCAGAATGAAAAATAGAAATTTTGCAATTGCAAGTTATGAAAAAATTATTTAGAAATAATTGAAATGTTTTGTTTTGAAAATATCTAAATGAGTCTGTTGCCTGGGAGCTCAAGCCCTGAGGCTCCTGTCTCAGCTGTGGTTCCCAGGGCTCCTTGCTGTGGAGTTGGAAAACTAGACCCCAAGAGCCTTGGCTAGAGTGGGGCTCCCAGAGTTGGTAGTCCCTTGGCTCCACAGAAGGGAGTCTTGAAGGCCTTGAAGTTCTAGGGTGCCTCTGCCAGAGCTGTGGACCCTGAAAGCCCTAAGGTCCTGGCTCAGATGAAGTCCACCAGGAAGGTGTGATTGCAGAGCCATTGGCCATTATCTTTGAAAACTCATGGCAATTGAGGGTGGTCCAGGACGATTGGAAAAAGGCAAATATAGTGCCCATCTTTAAAAAAGGGAAGAAGGAGAACTCAGGGAACTATAGACCAGTCAGCCTCACCTCAGTCCCTGGAAAAATCATGGAGCAGGTCCTCAAGGAATCCATTTTGAAGCACTTGGAGGAGAGGAAGGTGATCAGGAACAGTCAACATGAATTCACCAAGAGCAAGTCATGCCTGACCAACCTGATTGCCTTCTATGATGAGATAACTAGCTCTGTGGATATGGGAAAAGTGGTGGGCATGATATACCTTGGCTTTAGCAAAGCTTTTGATATGGTCTCCCACAGTATTCTTGACAGCAAGTTAAAAAAGTATGGATTGGAGAATGGACTATAAGATGGATAGAAAGCTGGCTAGATCATCAGGCTCAATGAGTAGTGACTAAGTTAGTTGGGGGTTGGCCCTGCTTTGAGCAGGGGGTTGGACTAGATGACCTCCTGAGGTCTCTTCCAACTCTAATAATCTGTGATTCTATGAAGGCTGCCAAGGTGCTGGGTGATGAGCTGGCAGGTAGTGTTCCAACGGATCTCTGCCTGTGTTCCTTCAGAAGATTTGTCAAAATTGGCATGTTCCCACAACATTTTAGATTTAGATGAATCTGAATTTTCTGATAGAAAAGTGTTTCATCAGAAAATTTCCAATGAGTTCTATAACTGAAACAGTGTTAAGGCAGTTAAAGCAATCATCCATGTAGTTGTCTAGTGTGATGCTATTTCCTACCATGTGGAGAACCTGAGTCCAAGGACAAGAAGATCAACCTGACAGTGAATAGTGCAGAAGAGAGACAAAGGGTTAGGGGGAGGTAAGACTGGCAATTGGAAGAGAAGACTGACACCACAAGAGAAGAGACAGAAATAACAAGGACTGTATGAAATCACTACGTGTTTATCATGCCATTTTTGTAACTGTTTTGTCTGTTTTCACAGGGCCAACACTTTTGTATTTTCATTAAATCAGTAATTTGGTTGTGAAAGCTAAGGAAATTCTTGACATTTGCTTGTGTAACCCTTCTGCCCCTCTGAGTTGGCAGCAACAAGGACCGGGTTCAGTATCCAGGGGTTCTGTTTCAATAACACCATGCATAACCGGCTCGAGCCCCCACCCAGTGACCTGGGACACTTACATA
>NC_133770.1:257454129-257578266 GCF_003597395.2 Chelonoidis abingdonii | reverse complement strand
TTCTGTCACAAAGCAGTCCCACAGCTCGGCAGTCTGGGATGGGGTAGGCGTGCCTGTGCAAATATTTGAGATTTCACATTCCAGACATTCTTTCCACACTTCCCATACTTCACCACCAGATGTCAGGGTACAGCTCATCCTGACTCTGCTTACACTTGGTTTAGTGTAATGAAATCCATTTCACTTCAAAATGGTCCTGTTCTTCTTGGATATTATCCAGTTTAATGCAAAATCAGGACCCATTTCCAATTGGCAATGTAATTTAAAAATTGAATTTAGTACTAAATTTGAATTTAGTACAAATATTTTGCAAACCTTTCCTGAAAACCATGATGGAAGAGAGACAAGGACCTTAGAGAAAAATGATAGGCGAGGTTGAGGAGGAAAAAGGAGAAGAGAGACAATGAAGCTACTGCGCAGCTTTTATTTTTCAAAACAAAGGAGAGAGGTAGGGAAATTGCTGATTTAAAAGTGAGAAAATATCTGCTAGAAAGAGGGAGGAGCGGAAAGAGAAACAGAAAGATGAAAAGGATAGAGTGAAAAGAAGGGATAAATACACAACAAAGAGGCAGAAGATTAATGATAATCTGGGTTTTGGGTGAGCCTCTTACTAATGGAGCATGTCTTTAACCCCTGTAAAGGAGGACCTTCTCATTGAACATGTAAACCAGTAGCTAAAGATTTAATCTGAAGCCTATTGAAGTTAATGAGTGTCTTTCCAATGACTAAAGTGGGCTTTTAATCCACTTCAGCTGCAGGAGGTTAGTGGGGACCTGAAGATTCCTCACCCCTTTCTCCTCATAAACACTTGTTATATAAAGTTAGTTAATTAAGTCTGTGGTGTATCCCAAAGAATCATCTCATTAACTCTGCTTGAAATTGTTAGGCCAGTGTTATATGTAGTGTAGTGATAATGGTGGTCAGGAACAGGTTAAATGTGGTGAAGAAGCAGCAAAAACTATTTCACAACCCGTGCCAAAAGGGATGGTCAGCTTGCCTTGTTCAAATTTTCAGCCCAGAGCATGACTTGCAGGATCTGCCGTGAGTGGCGCTCTCTTCTTGCATTCTTCACCAGTGCCTCCAGGTGCATGTGGCAGATGGGCTGTATAGCTTCTGTAGCTTCACCCCTCTCCTTTTGAAGAGGTGTTTCAGCAGCATATGAGGAGGAGAAGAGGAGACACGACCAAGCTGCTCTTCATTGAGCTGGATTCTGGGAGCCGCTGCATGCGCCTTCTTTCATTGCTGGACTTGTCTATACAGCCCTTGCCTGGCACCTGAAGTGCTAGTACTGGAGGAGCACATGGAGCCCTTGGGTGGGAATGAATATGGAATTGACATGGTTTTTTTTTTGCTGTGTGTGTGTGGCAGGGGGGAGATGGGAAGATGGGTCTAGAAGGATATTTTACCCAAGGAGTGAATCATCAACTGGAGCAGAAGAATTCATCACTGTAGAGAATGGAACTCTATTAGGAAAAGAAAATAGTTCAGTCCTGAGCCAGAGGGTAGAATGCTACCTGTCAAATCAGCCACCATACAGGCTTTCCCACCGAAGAATGCCAAGACCCAAGCCTTTTTAATTTATTACATCTGACAAGATTAAACCCTGACCATTGTGTGGTTTCCAATCCCTAAATAGCTATGGTTTAAAGCTAGTGTAAATACTCTGGGCTTGATTCACAGTTACACTAAGGCCCCCTTTACCTTGCTTTGGGATTCGTAAAGTGGGTAGAAATGTTCCCCCAAGAACAACACCTTCACAGGGGGCCTTTCAAGCAGTGTTGATTTGTGTAAGTGATCTGCTCTGGCCCTGCTCCCAGCCACCACAGGGAGAGGATCAGGGACATTTTGGGTGTGCACTTCACAGCACTGACCATTCTTTGCACCTCATGGCCGGTAGGGTGTGATGGGAAGCAAAACATAGTACTGCATGGTCTCAGATTACTTGGAGCACAAATGTGGTTTAAAGCCTCCTTTGTCCTGTCTCTGTCCCATCCCTGCCCCAAGCACAAGGATGGAGGCTGAGAATTGGGATCTTGGACTTTATGTTTTGTCTTGAATTGCTGATCTGACATCATCCTCTCTCTCATGTAATTAATCTCACTAGATCTGCAGTAGTATTATGCACTAAAAATACCAAGAGGAGATCATCTTTAAGGGGACAGTATTGCAAATGTTTTGGTTATTTTTTGTTGACCAAAGCAGAGGGATAAAAAGCCCTGCGTGCGTGTAGCATTCCTGGAAATATAGTCTAAATATTTTTCAAGACTGGACACAAAAGATTTTCTGAAACTTGGAGCCTATACGGCTGAATCTACTTTTCTTGTTCAAATGAAGTGGGCATAGAGTGTAATTTGACAATATAACTAAAGATGAATCAATTGGAGTTGCTTGTAATTCTGGGAATAAGGAACACTGTGAATTTAATTCAGGAGTTTGTCCCATTGCAATGCTCCAGCTTGTATATGTTTTCTGCATGTTTACAGTGTGATTAAAGGGACATTTAAAATCCCTTGCAGGCTAGATTTGTTAGCCACTGGGAAATAAAATGGAAAATCTGGGATCCCTCTAATTACAGAATTGATTTCTGTCTTTTTAAAAATTATTGCCAATCATCCTGTTTTTTAACATAATCAAATCTTGGTGTAGACAAAGAGCCCAAAAGTTTCCATTAGGGCATGTTCCCAGCTCACATGACATGGCTTGTATTTTTTTCCCCTCTCCCAGATGTTGTATTCTGCACACAGGGGCGGCTCCAGGCACCAGCACGCCAAGCGCGTGCTTGGGGTGGCAAGCCACTGGTGGTGCTCTGCCAGTCTCCACGAGGATGGCAGGCAGGCTGCCTTCAGCGGCTTGCCTGTGGAGGGTCTGCTGGTCCCATGGCTTCGGCAGACCTCCTGCAGGCTGCAGGCTGCAGGAGGTCTGCCGAAGCTGCGGGACCAGCAGACCCTCTGCAGGCATGCTGCCAAAGGCAGCCTACCCCCGTGCTTGGGGCGGCGCGTGCTTGGGGCGGCAAAATGCCTAGAACCACCCCTGTCTGCACATGATCATCCACTCTGCATGTACCGCATAGCAAAAATGTACACACAGCTCTTGTGCTGGCCAGTTATAGCCTGAAAAGTGACAATGACAATTTCTGCCACAATCCAGCAATGCATTTAGCACGTGCATAACTTCAAGTATGAGTAGTCCCCTTCAACATCAATTACCTTATGTGGCAAATTGCCGGTATTGTTCTCTGGGTCTCGCGCTTTCTCTTCTCTGGGGTAGGTTCAGGGCGATATTGCTTGCCTCTGAACCAGTTCTTAATCACTCCCCTAGTGTCCTTGGAGGAGGGGAGTGGAGAGGGAGGGACGTTATTAATCACTCCCCTAGTGTCCTTGGAGGAGGGGAGTGGAGAGGGAGGAACCTGGGCCCACCCTCTACTCCAGGTCCCAACCCAGGGGCCGGGGTTGGGTGAACCTCTTGACTAGCGTTTCTTCCCCTGGGTTACTTCCCTCTCATACCCGTCAGCTTGTGAAGGGCTCTCGCCCTCTCTATACAAGCCTGGTGCCCTTACCTAGGGTTTCTGTTGGGCTTCCCAATCCACCGCAGCACTCCTCCAAACCTTCTATTTCTCTCTGGACAAACCTTCCTCTTCTGCAATCTGCACTCTGCTCCAATCCAACCTTTCCTTCAACTACACACCCTGTCTGACTGAAGCAGGGTTTAATATCCCATGACTGGAGTCAGGTGCTCTAATTGGAGTCAGGTGCTCTAAGTGCAGTCGCTGTTCTAACTGAAGTCAGGTGCTCTAATTGAGTCAGGTGCTCTATACAAGCAAACCTTCCTCCCTTGGCAGGGAATAAGGCCCCCTGCTAACACTCTTATGCTGCCTCTGGCCATGCTGTATCACATATATCCCCCCCCCCTGCTCAACACCAAGGGTTGGGTCTACTCGGGACGAGAGGCATGTTGGCGTGAGGCCATCAGCGTTGCCGTGTTGGCTTCCAGCCCTATGCTGGACCCGAAAAATGGAAAGGTTGCAAAGAGAGGAACCACCTCGTCACTCTGGCGTTCTTTCTTGTTCCTATGCATCCACTGGAGCGGGGCGTGATCAAGTCACAAGGGTAAACGCCGCCCCAGGAGATAGTAGCGGAGAGTCTCCATAGCCCATTTTATCGCCAGAACATTCCTTTTCAACAACAGCGTATTTTGTTCCCTGGGGAGGAGCTTCCGGCTGAGGTACACAGATGGGGTGCTCCTCCTCCCCTACCATCTGGGAAAGGACGGCACGAGTCCCACCTCCGAGCGTCCGTCTGCAGGATGAATTCCTTCTCGAAGTCTGGGGCCATGAGTACCGGATGGCAGCATAGGGCTGTCCGCAAATCTGCAAATGCTGCTCCGCCGGCATCTGTCCACTTCACTATCTCGGGGCCCCGAGCTTTTATCAGATCCGTCAATGGCCCCGCTCTTGTGGCAAAATGAGGATGAATCTCCGATAGTATCCAACTATACCCAAAAATGCTCTGACCTGCTTCTTGCGGATTGGTCGAGGCCAATCTTGTATTGCCTCCACCTTGTTCCATTGGGGCTTCACCACCCCTCTCCCTACGACATGCCCGAGGTATTTGGCCTCAGCTAGTCCTATCACGCATTTCAGAGGATTAGCGGTGAGACCAGCCTTTCGCAAAGCGCCCTTCCAGCACTGCTTCCACTTTGTCCAGGTGTGTCTCCCAATCAGGGCTATGTTATACTATGTCGTCTAGATAGGCGGCGCATAGTTGGCATGGGGTCGTAATAACTTATCCATCAGTCTTTGGAATGTGGCAGGGGCCCCATGGAGTCCGAAAGGGAGGACAGTGTACTGGAACAGGCCATCGGGTGTAGAAAAAGCAGTCTTTTCCCTGGCATCCTTGCCAGGGGTATTTGCCAATATCCTTTTGGTCAGATCTAGGGTGGTTAGGTATTTGGCCTTGCCTAACTGATCAACCAGCTCGTCAATGCGTGGTATCGGGTAGGCATCGAAGTGGGATACTTCATTTAATTTCCGGAAGTCGTACAAAACCTCAGGGTGCCATCAGGCTTGGGGACTAGTACGATCGGACTGGACCACTGGCTGTGGGATTCTTCAATGACCCCGAGTTCCAGCATCTTTCGCACTTCCATCCTAATTTCTTCCCTTTTAGCTTCCGGTATCGATATGGTCTTATCGTCACCCTTACTCCGGGCTGGTGACAATATGATGTTGGACTAGTGCCGTTCGACCTGGTTGGGTACAAAATACGTCCTGGTTCCGGTGGATCATTTCAATGACTTCCATCCGTTGTTCTGGGGTTAAGTCAGGAGATATCTTTACCTGCTCCTGCGGCCGTCTGCCTGAGGTAGAGCTCCTCGAGTGACCAGACACGTCTCTCTGTCATGCCAGGGCTTCAGTAAGTTGATGTGGTATATTTGCTCTGCTTCCGGCGGTCTGGTGTCTAACCTTATAATTCACTTCTCCAATGGCTTCCACTATCTCATATGGTCCGTGCCAACTGGCTAGGAGTTTGCTTTCTGTGGTCGGCACTAACACCATCACCCGTTCCCCGGCTGAAATCTTCGCATTTTCGCCGACTTGTAGTATGTCCGCTGTGCCTCTTGTGCTTTTTCTAAATGCTCCCGTACTATCGGGGTTACTCGAGTTATCCGCTCTCGCATCTGTGTCACATGCTCAATAATATTCTTTCCTGGGTTGGGTTGTTCCTCCCAATCCTCCTTGGCGATATCCAATATTCCCGCGTGGTGTGGCGTCCATATAAGAGTTCAAAGGGAGAAAACCCGTGGACGCCTGGGAACTTCCCGTATAGCGAACATTAGATACGGCAAAAGAGTGTCCCAGTCCTTTCCATCCTGTGCTACCACCTTCCGGATCATACTTTTGAGGGTTCGATTGAATCTTTCGACTAGTCCGTCTGTTTGTGGATGGTAGACGGAGGTCCGAATGGCTTGTATACGGAGCAGGGCACATAAGTCTTTCATTAGTTTTGACGTAAACGGGGTTCCCTGGTCTGTCAGGATCTCCTTAGGGATGCCCACTCTGGCGAAAACCTGTAGTAGTTTCTTTAGCTATTGCCTTAGACGTGGGGTTTCTTAAAGGGATGGCCTCTGGATATCGTTTGTGGCATAGTCAAGGATGACTAGTACGTTTCGGTGGCCCCGTGCCGACTTTTCTAGTGGGCCCACTATGTCCATAGCTATCCTCTCGAACGGGACATCAATAATAGGTAAAAGGTACTAGTGGGGCCCGCAAGTGAGGTCGGGGGCTATGCAGCTGGCATTCAGGGCAGGAGCACAATAACGCTGGACTTCTGCTCGTATTCCTGGCCAATAAAACCTTCTTAGTATTCTATCCAGCGTCTTGTCTACCCCTAGATGTCCCCCAAATAAATGACTGTGAGCTAACTCTAGTACGGCCCTTATGTGTTTCCGTGGGACTAGGAGTTGCTCTACTTCTTCCCCTCGTATTTGCTCTATTCTGTACAACAGATCACGTTTGAGCACGTAATATGGCCTTGGGCCTTTGACTTTTCCTTCTACAGGCACTCCATTTACTTCCACTACCTCCTCCCTCACGTTTGCATATAATGGATCTTCGGCCTGGTCCTGCCCAAAGGTCTCACGTGCAGTGCTGAACTGACCTAATTCCAGGGGGCCTATTTCAACTCTTCCCCCTGGGGTGCTCCCACTTGGGCCAGGAACCTCCTCTGAGTCCTCCGTGACCCGAACCTTCTCCTTGTCTCCTGGGCGGGTTCGCCTACCCACAAGGGAAGTCTTTTGATTAGCTGCCAGAATCCTGGTCCCTAACTTTTTAGCCGCCCTTCGTTCTCGCTAGCCCTGCGGGTTTTCCAGGGGATGAGAACAATTCTGGAGCAAATTCAGCAAACATTGGGGCGAGGCTATCTTTAGTTGCCTCTGTCTCAACCTGGGGGTTGCTACCCTCTCCTGCCTCTATCGGGGTCAGTAAGTTCTCAAACCCAGGGAAGTCTCTCCCAATCAAAAACAGGATAAGGGAGCTTGGGGACTACTCCTGCAGAAACTCTGGTGGTATTCCCCTGGATTTCAATCCGTACTGGAATTGTAGGGTAAAAATTCACGGTGCCATGTACGCATGTTACCCCTGTGCTTTTGGCCGAGTTAGTTGGTCTGTTCCCACCAACTTTCCCGAGACCAACGTGACAGCACTCCCCGAATCTATTAATGCTATGGTTTTTATACCATTCATTTTTACTGGTCTGGTAAATCCATGTGAGGTCAATGTAACCCCTACCAGGTTGATCAGGCCACATTGCTCCCATAACTCCCCAGATTACACTGCATAGGCACCTCCTTGTTGGGACATTGGGCTGCTATATGCCCCCCAATCCCCACATTCATAACACCGTCCCCTCATTCCGTTATCACCCCCTGCCTGGGGCTAGTTGGCCGGCCCCCCACCACTCTTTCCAAACCCCCAGGTCCCTTTCTGGCCTCGAGCCATTCCTCACTGTCGTTCCTCCCGTTATAGTTTTTTCTAGAGTCTCGACAGTCCGGGGCCTTGGGTTTGGGGTTGTCTTCCTGGGTTGCCGTGTCTCCCCGCTTGGAGTCTGGAACAGTTCGCGGGGCTGCCAGTTGTCTTTCCACGAGGGAGACCAACTCATCATAGGTAGAGGGGTCATTCTGACCCACCCAAGTCCTGAGTCCTGGTGGTAACCCCCGCATATACCGGTCCAATATTAGTACCTCCATCATCTCCTCAGAGCTATGGGCTTCAGGGCGCAGCCATTTCCGGGTCAGGTGGATCAAGTCAAACAACTGCGTTCGGGGTGTCTTGTCCTCCATATATCGCCATTCATGGAACCTCTGGGCTTGTAGTGCCGTTGTCACTCCGAACCTGGCCAGGATCTCTGCCTTAGCTGGGAATAGTTTGCTGCAGCTTCTGCAGACATATCGTAATAGACCTCTGGGCTTCCCCACATAGGAATGGGGCAAGGATACCAGACCATTGTTCTCGGGGCCAGGCCTCCCGCAGGGCTGTTCTCTCAAAAGCCAGGAGGTATGCTTGCTTCCACATCATCCTCCCTGGTCATTTTTTGTAAGTAATGGCTAGCCCGTATGGTCCGGGTCCCTTCCCCGTGGTGATTCTGTTCCATAAGGGTCTTCATCTGGCTTATTAGGTCTCTCAGCAGGGCTCGGTCCTGAGCAGCCTGACTCAGCAGCAGCTGATTAGTCTCTTGCTGCAATCTAGTCGCCTCTTGTTGGGCGGTTTGCCTGGACCCTGGTAGCCTCCTGCTGGGCCGCGGTGCATGTATAAGGGCCTTGACCACGTCGTCCATCTTAAGGGTGGGAGGGTTATGTCTCCCCCTGGACTATGTCCCCAGCGCGCAGATCCCACCCCTGACACCACGTGTGGCAAATTGCCGGTATTGTTCTCTGGGTCTCGCGCTTTCTCTTCTCTGGGGTAGGTTCAGGCGCGATATTGCTTGCCTCTGAACCAGTTCTTAATCACTCCCCTAGTGTCCTTGGAGGAGGGGAGTGGAGAGGGAGGGACCTGGGCCCGCCCTCTACTCCAGGTCCCAACCCAGGGGCCTGGGGTTGTGGTGAACCACTTGACTAGCGGTTTCTTCCCCTGGGTTACTTCCCTCTCATACCCGTCAGCTTGTGAAGGGCTTCTCGCCTCTCTTCTATACAAGCCTGGTGCCCCTTACCTAGGGTTTCTGTTGGGCTTCCCAATCCACCGCAGCACTCCTCCAAACCTTCTATTTCTCTCTGGACAAACTCTTCTCTTCTGCAATCTGCACTCTGCTCCAATCCAACCTTTCTCCTTCAACTACCACCCCTGTCTGTCTGACTGAAGCAGGGGTTATATCCCCGGTGACTGGAGTCAGGTGCTCTAACTGGAGTCAGGTGCTCTAAGTTGGCCACAGCTGTTCTAGTTAATCTAAAGCAAACCTTCCTCCCTTGGCAGGGAATAAGGCCCCCTGCTAACACTCTTATGCTGCCCTCTGGCCATGCTGTATCACACTTATTATCCATTCCTGTTTTGATGGAATAGGCAGTTTGTCTAAATTTCATAGGTATTTTAAAATCAGGGAGACTAGTAGAAATAAAAGAGGCAGAAACCAGTTGTTTTTGAGTCACTCCTGCAATCCTTGTTTTTTCAAGTGGGTGAAAGTTGACTCTGATGCTTTAAAGCTAAGAACCTATCTCCTGAAATATTAAATAGATTTATTTACATCCTTACATAAAGGTGTGTTTTCATCAAAATCACTTTTCTGTGTGTGAGAATTTTAGTGGTCATAAAAATAGTGTTAATTGTGATGCTGGTGTATGTGATAAAAATGCCTGTGCACTGGGAACTTTAAGGAAACGACTAAACTCATTTCTCACAGGTCATTCAGCACCCATTGGATGATAATGCTTTTCAGTTACTGTTGACCATGAATGAAGCTAATGAACCCCAGAGATGAGAGGTTCTACATCCTTTAACAGTCCTATGCACTACCCACATTCCCAGTTATGAAAGATTATTAAGAAAACACAAATAAAAAAGGAATCAGATAAAATTTTCATTACAAGCATATTTTCTTGAAATGTGTTGAATGAATTGATAACTTTCTTGCTTATTTTCTGCAGCACTATTTGAGTCCTTTATTGTAGTTATGTGCATTTATCTGAGCTACAACTAACTTCTGGCTAATTATGCAGATGATATGTGAAGTTCATGCAAAATTCCTTTTCTCATTTCAGTTCAGTGCACAAATAATGGCAAAACTAATACACAGCTGTAGACTTGAAGGTAGAAGTAGGTTGTATGCTGCTGACATGCTCTGATTTACATTAAAGGGTGGAGAGAACTTTCTCCTCCCTCTTCTTGGATTCCCTAATCTATTTTACAAAAATATATTGAACACCTCAACCGACTTTTAAACAGGGAACTGGGTATATTGGGTCAAATTCTCTGTTGGCATAACTCTATGGAAGTGATTTTGAAATGAATTCATTGGAATTACACCATGTTAAAATTTGGTCCAGTGTATCCAGAAAGAGTATTAGGATCTTGTTTTCAATTTAAAAAGTTGTACATGTTTTCTTTCCTCATCTCCCAAGAAGCCAGTTAACCCAGACCATCTGTGTTCTTCCCAGTGGACTTGCTTCTCCATACCAGAGTCTTCTGCTCAGCCCAGCATTCCCAGTGAGAACACAAAGGGCCAGATTTTCAAACATTGGCCTCAGTTTTTTCCACCTCTTCTGATAACACACCCTCCTCCTTCTTACCAATTACCAACACCTCCTACTGTCATCTTCCAGGGCTTTTGCAGTGCTGCCTCTCTCTGTGTGTCTGTTCTTGACTGTTACTACATCACCCCATCTCCTCTGCTCCTCCCCAGTGAGGCCAGCCTTGTCCATGCATTTGTCAACTTCTCTCACAGACATCTCCAAGCCTCTATTTTGCCCTTTGTGCATGGGATGTGCTCCTTGAACAACTGCTCTTTTTCCTCCTTAAGATCTTTCCTCAATAAATATATAATATAATAATAATAATAAAATAAATATTTTAAGAGCCACCCCTGCTAGAGGGAATGTAAAACATCAGCCAGTTAATGGAGGGGGAGATGATTTAGAGGCATTTGTTCATCTATTGATTCAAATGATAAGGAGCATTGTTTGGATTCTGGAAAACTGACAGTGGATGCGATGGGGTTAAATGTGAAGTCTGGTGGGCCAGGGAGTGAGGAAAGGGAGAACACCACAAGAGCAGGGGAGAACAGAGATGTTTTAATCTTTTTTAATATGATCCCAGTTACAGGTGCCTGTAACCTGAACTCACAATCATAAAGGCAAGAAGACGAGGGCAGCCCTTTAGGCAGTGGGATTATCTGAAAGATGGAAGCAGCAGTGTACTGGCAGGAAGGGGACATGAGCTCTCATATATAACAGCACTACTAAGTGATAATAGTTATCCTTACTCGTATGCTCCCATCCTGCTCCTCCCTCTTTGTTAGTACAACAGCCAGCAGACTTTTGGAGGTCCTGCATCAGTCTCTTTAGGACTGATCCAAAGCATACTGAAGTCAATGAAAAGCTCCCAATGGATATTGAAAGGGCCTCTGTGCTTCACTCTCACCTCTTTCTAATCCTGTGACAAAACAACAACACAATCATTGAATGGTCTTTTTAGAATACGTAATTTTCTTGGCATGGAAATTTAACAACAGTGAGATTTTTGTCTTGCAGAGCAGTAAATTGCTTCATTCTCAAAACAAGCCTGGAAAGTCAGCAATATAGCAGAGGCCCTGTCTACAGTACAAATTCAGCCATGTCAATTAATCTGGTTTCATCTTGGTTTTCTTCAAGTTCCATTGCTACAGGGTTCTATTTTGTGACATAGTCTGGATCTTAACCTTGTTCCGTAACCATGTAAAAGGCCAGATGGTCTTTAACAAGGCTTTAGCCTTCTTATAAGCAACAATTAAAGTCTATATTAACGTTGAACCCTGTTTTACCTGGGTTTGGGTAAAGATGTGCTGTAAGCATATTCCCTGATGTGGCTGTATTTGTGTTATGGACTACCTTGGAAATCTCCCGCTAATCCTCACTTCTAGCCCTGTTTTGGCATGCATGCTCTCAAAGTAATTTCACTGCTACCACCAAAGTTACTTTGGGTTGACACCAGTGTAACTGAGAGCAGAAGCACAGAGTTTAGTTGTAGAGCTTAATTTCTGTGGAGAAGATGTCATTGTGCACTCTGAAAGTTACTACATGATGCAAAATGATTGCATTAGAAACCAGCTATCATGTCAGTCACTTAGCCTCAGCTGTGTCAGGTTATGAAATAATGTGATTCAATTCTCAAAAATTCCAGCTTCTGATACTGTTGCTTGGGCTGAGTAGCATCTAAATCCATGGATAGTCCCACTGAAACGGGTAAGACTATTTTCAGAGTAAGATACCCATCAACGTTAGTAAGGGTCTCAGGCATTGGCTCTAAACTGTCACATAGAATATATTTCTGAAAAGAGAATAAAGCAAGAAGAAAAGGCAATGAAATAAAATGGCTAAAATTGCAGTACCTCTTGCTCGGTCACACAGTTGTACTTTTCATTATGTTTCCTGTCGCCTTTCACAAGGCCAATGACTCTGCATGAACTGCTCAGGGGTTAATCAGTTTGGTTTACTTAAAAATTCTAAACCGCGATAATAACATTTTAGCACCTAAGAGGAAAGATTGCTGGTGAAAAACTGAAGATACATGATTTATCGCTCCCCTCACAAATAAAATTTATTCATTGCATCCACCAGCCATCACACAGATGGTCAGAAAATTGGCTTTGTGTAGGGATGTGGATTCAGGCATGAATATTAATATGAAACAGATGTAAACGCATATTAATATGCATTTGCTTTGCATGGACTGACATTACAATATTTTCATTAAAGAATCCATGTTTGAAATGGAAAGTATAGGTCACCTTTTAAAAAACATAAAATAGTATGGTACAAAGTATTTATCATTCCCTAAAACAACATCAGTAACAAAAATAAATAAATTAATTAATTAAAGGAACAGTGCCAAATTTTTAGTAGAATATTGTGGATGCAACACAATAATGGATATATAGAAAGATCTACTTATTTTGATTTGCTGTTAAGTCACATTTTCTTCCTTTTTCTTTATGGTGCACATGCTGTTATTTTATCTGTAATGAATACAGCAGTGTTCAGGTGATATATGTAGAATTATATATAAGGATAAAGCAAAGTTAAACTAAATTAGTTAGATTTACTAAACTAATTCTACCTGGAAGCACCTCTTCCAATGTGTTACTGTTTTTCCAATGGCAGTAATTCATAAAAACCATAAGATTTATGAAGATACAGTACTCTGAGTGTTTTCTGTGTGAGACAATGTTTATGCTTACATCAGTGTTGGTATCTGCATAGAGTTAGTATCTGTTTATGGTAACATCATAAGTTCTCCCAAAGTTGTGATGTTCTAAAATTCTAGTCGTGGATATTTGCTAACACATTTGCAAAAATTTTGTAAAAAGTATAGTTTAATGGGGAAAATTGAACAATTTTATTTGTGAATAAAAGCATCTGTGTGTTCCAATTTGTAGTCAGTTAGATCAGAGTATTTGAATATACAGGTTTATAATGATAATCTGAATGTACAGTACACTGAAGCAAGGTTTAATGGTAGTATCTGATGAGTATTCTGATCTCATGCATTTTTGTTGTCTAGATATCACAGGAGGAGAGATGGATTGAAAATGTGTGCATAGACCGATTTTATAGGGTTAACAAAAAAGATAAAGCTGGTTTTCCTAAAGAAATATCAGATTTGTTGATTTCTGAAGTCCTAGTGTCCATTTACATATATGCTGGTATCAGGGGGGCTCTAGTGTTTTTGCCGCCCCAAGCATGGCAGGCAGGCTGCCTTTGGTGGTTTGCCTGCGGGAGGTCCACCGAAGCCACGGGACCAGAGTGCCCCCCACGGCTTGCCGCCCCAAGCATGTGCTTGGCGTGCTGGGGCCTGGAGCTGCCCCTGGCTGGTATGTAAAGATGCAGTGGTATGTCACTGTTTGATATATTTTTCCATCACATGGCTCCTGTTTGCCTACTGTGCTCAATTTTACTCTAAATGCTATGTTATCATCTATCAATTGTAAAACAAGACAATGTGCTTAGTGCTGTACAAGTCACAAACCAATACAGTGCCTGCCCCAAAGAGCTTACAATCAAAATCACCAAGATAGTGGTTTTAACTTGCACATATTCTACTGCTAAGATTGTGTTATCTGCTGGAATACCATAAATCTCCTTGATCTTGCTCCACCTTGACCAATACAGACTTCTTTCATTAGAAACCTAGAGCTGAGGGAATAATTTGTAGAAAATAATGTATATTATCAACTAAGACTCTTTTTCTTTGCTAGTTATCCATGAACTTCCTACAAATTTCGGGAATTTATTAATAATTTCTATAAATAATTATTGGTCTGTAGATTGTTTGCCAGCAAGTTGTCACAAGTATTGGAAAATGAAGATTCAAGCTGTTCTGGTTAGCTTTGATTGAACATGTTATTGCTTCTCTTTCTGATTGGATGACTATAACTCATACAATCAGGTTTCTGTTGTGAACAGTAGTGAGAGTTCAAAATTGATTTTCTAATATCTCTAATATTTGCTTCAAAACTGCTTCTTCTGTGAACATTTCTGCCAGTAAACTCATTCACAGATAGTGAAAACGAAAGAGATGGGAGAGGTACCTGCAGCTATGGGTTTGTCTGGCTACTAAGCAGCTTCAGACTCTGCTACCATGGATCATTCAGGGCATCAGGTGTGTAGGGTGCAAACAAATGTCACTCGGAAAGATGGATGGGTGTGGAAAAATTAACATGGGTCTGTAGCCAGTGAGCTCACCAAGTGAATGATGAGATGCAAGCAGCTGAGACTCATGAAAGTCCCCAGATGGGCTAGGGAGGTCAGGGGTTGGAAAATGAACTTGTCACCATGGCTGAGAAGGCCAAGAGTATGGTTGGATGTATGAAGTCATGGAGCAGAGTGATCAGTAAGCAGGTCGGGAATTTGACATAGTAGTGTCCCGCAGAGGACTTGTGCCCATTAGAACTTGGAACTGTGACTGAAAGAGTTTTCAAACACAGTTACAGTCAAACACAACTGTAAGATGGTTTGAGTCCCCACACAGCAGAGTTACACAAATGTTTCATCAGTGTTAAGAATCCTTGCAACATACAATTAATATTTATATGGAGCCTATTGCCATAGCAAAAAGCATAGGTGTAGGGGGTGGGATCCACAAAGGGATGTAGGCGTTGCAGCGCTGAATGTCATAGTGCTTAGAAAATCAGAGGAATAACACTGCAATCCACACAGCCAAGTTAGGTGTGCAGGCTAATGAACATGGAGAGATAGATGCCTTAGAATAGGATCAACAAAAGCCAGCAGGCTACGTTGCGGAGCTTCTTAAACTTGCCAATGGGAGATACAAGGAAACAGGTTGTATGCTAAGCTCTCAGAGGTATGCTCCTAAGTCTGGGATGCAGGGAGATGCCTAGCTCTGCTACCAATCCACAGATGGGAACCTGTTGCCTGGAGTCAGAAGGCTTAGACATTTCTTGAGGGAATAAATTAGGCTCTTTCCACACTCGACACAAAACAGGGATGGTGGTGGCAGCTGCCTTATATCTTTTAGCCCAGTGATTAGAGCACTTGCCTGGGATGTGAGAGATCCAGGTTCAATTTTCCCTTCTCTGCTAGAAGAGGAGAAAGGATTTGAACAGAGGGTCTCTCACCACTCCAGAGTGTGTGTAAACCATGAAGCTATGGGATAGTCTGATGTAGGAGTGCCCTCAGTCTCTCCTATTGAAGTTATTCCACTTTGAATAAATAACACTGGTCTACAATTTTTGAGAAGTCGTCTGCTTCAGAGATAAAATGTGGTATTTATTATGTATTTTGATGTGCTGAATTCAAATATGACAATTAAAACAACTGATTGGCTACTGTTTCTAAGATATTTAAGTTTTTGCATTTTATGTTATTAATGATTGTGTAGATAGCTAGAGTTTTACATGATATTGTCCCTTGAGGTTCTTTTCATGTGTTTAATGGTGTTACTGGTAATGATTTCACCTGTCCTGTTATGTATACACTTTAAAAACCAGAAAGGGTTATAATTAAATAAAATTTATTATGAAACAAAAGAAAGGAGACTATTAGTTATTTAGTTCCTTTGTGTCTGCTCGGCGGGCTGTTCTCGGTGTCTCGTTGTAACATATCGAGCATCTCTTGTCATGTCCAGGCAAGTATCTGCAAGCATTGAATGGGCTCCAATTGTGCGCGGGCCCTGATAGCATTTCTCCTTGTTTGCGAATGTCTGGTGAAACGCTCGCCGTGCTCGTCGCTCACTGCTCCGCAGTTCAGTGAGAAACAATCTAGATGAGAATGCAAAAATGTATCTTAGTGACAGTTGCAACCAAGGCTTTGTATGCCTTGAGGAAGTTTTCCACCAACAACTGCTAGTTGTCTGTCTTGTTGTTTCCAGAGAAAATTTATTGCCACTAACTGGATGCTTTTCTATGCTGTCTTTTCTTGCCATGCAGTGCATGGTCAATGCATCATCTCGAAGAAGTTCATGAATCTGAGGACAAACAAAGAACCACTTTCTTTATCTTAACTTCACTTACACTTGGAAATTTTCCACAGAGGTACTTGAAAGCTGCATGTGTTTTGTCAATGGCCTTGACAATTCTTCATCATAACCCAGCTTGATGTGTAAGGTGGTACAACATTCCTTGATTCAACAAGTGGTGGATGCTGAACACTTTTCCTCCCCGGCCTCCAATGACTGTCAGAGCTGCAATCGTTCTGATGTAGTGGGAATCTGCTGCACGACTATCCATTCGCAGAGAAAACAGCAGTACTTTGTGTATCCAGTCCTGCAGACCAAGCAAGAGGCCACAACCTTCAAATTGCCACAAAGTTGCCATGTGTGGGTCATAGTTATGCACCTCAAAAGTTGTTTCATGTATATCATGGTTCCTTCATATGGACTGCCATGACCAACTGGAATATTGGCAAAACATTGCCATATGCAGCAAAACAGCTTTCAAGACTCGTCTTTGATGATCAATGCAGTCTCCACTCGATCTGACTGTGAACAATGTTGAGGCTGCTCACAACCATCGAGTTGTTGCGGCTACACGATCACCTTCCATGAAGAAGAATGGGACAAGATCCTTTTGATGGTCACGGAACCTGGAAACCCTACATCACCTGTCAGGAGATTCCACTGCTGTAGTCTGGAGCCCAACAGCTAGACTAGAGCCAATCAACAATTTTAAGCATCATTTTCATTCTCAGTGACCCAGAATTAGTAAAGTTTGACTACATTTATTTCGGAAGCATTTTGGCTGTAGAGCAGTGTAATGAAAGAAAAATTGCAGCAGGGAGACTGGAACTGGGATTTCTCAGCTCCCATGTAAGTGCCCTAATCACTGGATGGCAGAATCATTCCCCCTCTCTTGCTCTGGCCCAGATACTAATGACATCGACAGAACCCTCCCTTTCTCTGATGGAGTGAGGGGCAGAGGTGAGGAGAACAGGATTCTCACAGTAAGTTGCACAAGCCCCCGAAATGTACCTTTGTACAACATTCTGAGCTAATTTGAAAAGCCCTACAAGAGTGTGAAGCATTTATTAATAAACATATCGGGGTGATTCATTTGTTAACTCTGCCAAAGGTGCAGGCCCAAGAACAGGAAGTCAGTGTTGCGCTTTAGAGAGACCCAAGCAACCTGTGTAGACACCACTCAATGAAAACATAGTGTGTTATAGTGGCAGCATACAGAGGCCCCTTCAGTAGTAACTACCCTCACTAACTCTCCTTGGTGCCAGGTTGCCTTCTTACAGAAACATTCTTTTCCAGCATGTATCTCTGGTTTTAACCATTTAAATCTGGCAGAGCAAAACAGCTGTGGCCTGGAAGTGGCCATTTTGTAACTGGTTGCTTACTGAATTCTCTTTTTCCTTGCTAGCAAGTCTGATGCATCAATCTCTTTGTGACTTCAACGACTAGAAGACAAGAGACCTGAGAACTTAAAGCAATTCTCCCCAACAGCCCTATTTTGGTCTGACTATGTCTGTTTTTGAAAAAACACATCATGTAACTGCTGCACTAGTCAAGTCCCTGGGAGGGACAGGCAGCCCAGCTGTTCGTCAGCCCACTGCCCTTGTCCTTGTCAGCTTTCTTTCTTAGCTTCAGGAAGCTTGCTCCATCTCCAGCATCTGCATCTCTACCGGGCTCAACAAGAGGCTTCCATGGAGACTGAAAGCAGAGGTCAGTCCTTTAGGGGAAACCGTAAGTGGGAGTAGATAGGGCACTACAGGAGGAGGAACATGGAAAGGTGTATGATGGGAACTAGGAGTCATGGGGGAGCGGTGAGGGAACAGGAGCAAAAAACTTTTGAGGGACAAATTTTCAAATAAACCAGATGTCTGAGGGCTGCTGAAGGACTTCATGTTTACCCTGGTGAATGTGTGATTTCACTCGCTTCCCCTTCTTGCCCTTTCCAGCATCTAAAAGGAAAATAACCTAAAAGTCAGCAGAACGTGGACAGAAATGTAGGGCCAAATCCTGCAAACATTCACTCATGCTTAAATTTACTGACATGAGTAGCCACACTGAAGTTAATTTAACTGCTTGTGCTTAAAGTTAAGCACTTGTGTAAGTGTTTGCAGGATTGGGGCCTGAGTGACTCCCCAGCACATTTGATCATTTTTAATAAGGGAGAAGTTGTAATTTACCAAACAAACTTTTATTTGTAAAAGGGGCATTTTGTTTGTGGCCAGCATAGTTTTTTCATTTGAAATTTTAATAATAATAATTGATAAACATCTGCCTCTTATATAGTACTTTTCATCAGTATACCTCAAAGCACTTTATGAAGGTGATCAGTATCATCATCCCCATTTTACAGGTGGGAAACTGAGGTACAGGGAGGTGAAGTGACTTGTCCAGAAGGTAGTAGTAGAGTCAGCAGTAGAATCAGGTCTCCTGAAACCCAGTCCAATGCACTATTCTCTAGGCCACAGTGACTCCCTAATTGCTACCTTTCTGGTTGCTTTGTGTTTTAGCTGTAATTTTTTTTGTGCTATTAAAAAAGGACGTATTTATAACTAGCCTATTTTTTCAAGTATAAATTGAACACTTGTTTGGTGCTTGTTTGCTTTTATTTTTAAAAGGGAAAATGTATCTTGACAGACTATTTTATCATTTTAAAAATGAAATGATTTCCAATAAACATGGATTTTCAATAGAAAACTGGGAAAAATTGGTTCAAACTAGGTTATTATAATTTTTTTTTTAAAGAAAGGAGAACCTTATAGTTAGACAGCATGGAATTACTGGTTATTATTTGTGTGAAACATTAGGTCTCTTTCCTAAAGACACAACTGTAACGTATAGCATTTTTCAGGGCTGCCGAGAGGATTCAGGGGGCCTGGGGTCTTCAGCGGAAGACCTGGCACTTCAGCGGTGGGTTTTGAGGTGGAAGGACCCCCCACCACTGAATTGCCGCCGAAGACCCAGAGCGGAAGAAGCCTGGGCCCTGCGACAGTTTTCCGGGGCCCCTGGAGCGAGTGAAGGACCCTGCTCTAGGGGCCCCAAAAAATTCTTGTGGGGGCCCCTCCAGGACCCGGGTCCTGGGGCAAATTGCCCCACTTGCGCCCCCCTCTGGGCGGCCCTGGTATTTTGCATAACAATTACATATTTGTTTTATCAGCTGCACATCCCTCCCTTGCAAAATTCCAGACCTACTGCTGCACTCACATCTATACAGCACAGGATGTTGCCTACAGAATGACACTCCAGACTAGAGCTGAGTGAAATGTGGGGGAAAGGAATTCAGACACAATCTTGTGAATTCTGAGTTACTTTTTAATGTAAGAATGTTTATAGCTCTTTTTTATTCACTGGTTTCACAAACATTGCAGCAAACAGAGAAATGGGCATTCTGATGAAATACCTGTATTCACATCTAACCAAGAATATGTGTGTGTTAATATGGAGATTCTCCATTTTTTGTTTGTTTGTAAAGTTTGAGTTTGGAAGCTGAAGCATATTCCCTGTAGCTTAGGTGACCAGTCCCCCACCAAGAATAACAAATAGACACGCTAAAAAGAACGGTTGTTGTTATATTGTGGTAGGCGATATAATGAGACGATTCAGAACAGCATGATAAGTGATGATCATGTGGCTAGTGAACAGTTTGAGAACATCCCATAGGCTGGGATATATTTTGCATAAAGACAAAGTGTTAATCAGCCATTTACAAATAACTCATACAGCTGGAAGGATCAGAGTTTACCTTTGGAGAATTGAAACCAGACAAATAAATTAAATTAATCACATAAGTAGCTCACTATCTACAGTTTTCCGAGTTCTGCTCCAGACAGTGTTTCTGAGGAGATTTAATTGGCCAGTCTCAAAGAAGTGGTTGATCAGATTGCTGCAAAAGACTCTGACCACTTGTCATTTGGATCCATGGTGCAAAGGTGTGTGTCCTGTTGTTTCTGGTGTTGCAAATGCCCACAATCCTCTCACTGATTCCTAATTCAGTAGTTATGTTGGACACTGAAGAATCGAGCAGGGGAAGGGGTAACTTCCATGAACCCACTTTTCTTAGCATAGCAGCAGATTCTTCATCTGTCTCTGTCTACATAGGGAGCCATGGGAGAGTCTCTTTGCATGGGCTCTCCAAATCTTGCCTACTCAGTGAGCAGTGGAACTGCACTATTTCTGCAGCCACAGAGGAGAGGAGAGGACTTGGCCCTTCCAGAACACACTTCTATTTCCCACGTGGTTTGTGCTAAAGATCTTGTCAGTGGGCGGCATGAATAATTGTTGGCCATTTCTCAGTAAGGAGTAGAAAAGGTAGTCAGGACCTAACTCTGAAATTAATTGTTTGCTTCACTTTATGCTGTAGGAGATTGCATCTGCTTATCAACAGGGCAGTGACACCAATGTAATCTTACTTAAGGTCTGCAAGTTTTTTGGCTGCATTGAATGAAGTTGCAGTGTCACCTCGAAAGCTATTGCTCACCTGTCTTCTAGGCAGTGTTAGCTTTGCAGTAATATCTCATCTGAATGATTAATTTTATAGTGTTAAATTTACTACATATCATGAAGCACCTGTTCTGTATTCAACTTGATTGTTTCCTATAGGTATGCTGCCCTTAGGAGCATTTATTGAGAAGTACAACTTAGCCTTTCTCTTTTTGGAAGATGATCGCTACCTTGGAATGTTTTCTGCATGGGTTGGATTTTCTATAGCTCAATCCAAGTTGCAACTGGAGAAGACAGTTTTTGATTCTCAGCAGGAGTTATTGTCTATCCAAAAACGTCAACAAATTTCTGTGCAGAATTCTCATTTCTCCATCTGTGAGGAATTTGGGAGGTTAATGTTGAATCTGCAGATTTCCTTAGATAAACATATTAAAAATATTGTTTAAAAGAACTTTTTGTTATCTGAAAAATACAGTGGGAATGAAATCCTGCCTGACTTCTGTGGTTTTGGAGACAGTTTTACCTGCTTTTGTTGTACTTACTTTGGATTGCTGCAATTGTGTTTTTTCAGTTTTGCCAATATTGTTAATGCAGAGGTGCCTTTGGCCCAGAATGCAGCCCTAAGAATGATTCTGGTGGTCCCTATAGGAATAAGCATATTTTTTTTCCTAAACTCAGCGTGTTCATATTTCAATCTTGTCGCTCTAAAAGAGGCTTAATGACTTAAGCTCAAACTCATTGGCAGAGCTTCTTTTTTGAGAGTGGAATGACTCAATGAACAACTTATTACTAATGCCAGGCTTTGTCATCCCTGAAAGCTGTGGTCTGGTTCTTCTCATGACCTCTATGTTTTCTTGGCATAGGATCTAGGTTCCAGACTGGGGTGAGGGGGGGGCTCAGAGCTTCAATCTTTTAGTTTCTAATTGATGTTTTCCCTCATACTTCCTCCCATCCCCCAAGTATCTAATCCTGTTACCTGTAACAACCCCTGGCTGCAACAGGACACACCACAGTTGTCAGCCACATACTGTCCATATGCCAATCGTCAGAATACAAAAGCTTATCTGGTCTTTTCAAAATGCCTAGGGTGAGAGATTTACAAATAGCTAAGTAGCACTTGTACAGGCTGATCTATTCTGCTCACTTTTTTGGCAAAATTCTT
The DNA here is from genome assembly GCF_003597395.2 of Chelonoidis abingdonii. NCBI lineage: Eukaryota > Metazoa > Chordata > Testudines > Testudinidae > Chelonoidis > Chelonoidis abingdonii. The sequence continues at coordinate 257,556,517 of NC_133770.1, read as the reverse complement.
CATTTGAGGAGTGAAACATGAGGGTATTTTTAAATCAGTGGATTTGGCTAATGGATCGGGCTATATCATTAAAAGACATAATTTTGGTCATGACACTTATATTGTAAAGCTTGACATAAATATCCTGAAACAAAAAGTATCACATTTGAAATGTGCACTGGAAGATACTCTTGTAGAAGCTCATGGTTTTTTAGGTCTTGTCTATAGCAGTTTCTTTGCCTTCACTATTAATTAACATTAATGTAAAGAAACATAGTGCACAGATATCAAACACCCAATTGCTAGAATTTAAATTATACATCTTTCTTCTTTTTAATAGCGAATTTGCTTTTCTAACACTACCAGCAGACACTATAAGCAAGCAGGGCCATAACAGCATGAAAAGGGGGTGCTTCAGAAGAAACTTTTATTGTGCAATGCAGAAATCAGTCTTCAATCACATAAGAGTCCCCATAGTCACTAAGATCAGGCAAAGCAAATGTTTTCTACTGATCTTTTTACGTTTGGTTTTAGATTCAGTTGAGAATCCAAGCTAAACTGTTTTCATCTCACTGAGGTTTTTGGTTGAAGGTGGTGAACCAATGTGCATTTCCTCTAAATGTATAGGTTCTCTGTTGCAAAGGGAGGATTAATTTTACAGTGGCCATTTTACAGTTAGGATGTGACTGATATTAATCATTTTTAGTGTGGAATAAGATTTGTATTGATCTGCAATGTTTGAGATAAGAAATATGCTGTCATAGGTTGCCTGTACACCTGGTTTACAGAATAAAACAGCTGTGTTTTTTATTAAAGTAATTTTGTTTCTGATTGTGTAGGCTTATGCTGAAAGTTCAGTTACTAAAATAATTAATTAAAAATAATTGCTTGTTACTATTTTAACATTAATTCACTTTCCAGAACCATTCACTTTGTTGCATGCCTTCATGTGATCATCCTAAATCCATGAAATAAGGTAATCCTAGATGCAGGCTGAAAGTACATATTGTTGTAAACAGTTTCCAAAAATCAGTGAAGAGAGAGTAGATGAATATAAACTGATTGTACAACTGGACTCGTAAAGTCAAATTATCGGTTAGGGACAAGGGCATTCCTAATTTGTCTGAGCAAAGACACAATGTACATACGCAAATAAAATATTTGTGCAAACACACTTGGCCAGATACGTGCCTACCAGGCTGTGTGTCATTTGATTTGGAGACAAGGTGGGTGAGTTAATGCGTTTTATTGGACCAGTTTCTAGAAGTTGGTGAGAGGGACAAGCTTTCGAGCTTCCGTACATATCAGGTAGGCATGCACCTGCGTGTGCTTTACTTTGAAAAATCTGCCCCACAGTGTACCACATGGGTAGTGGCAATGTAAGGTTCTCAGTGTGCCTCGAAACTGATGTAGTTGGGGTGGCTTCACCCCTTGGGGTATAAGTCAGTTCACTCTCCATCCTAGTATCAACAGAAAGGTCAAGAATTATCACCAACAAGGATGCCAAATGTGATGTGGAAAACTGCACACTAGAAATGTCATTGAGACCACCAATGGTTTTCACAAAGGCTACAGAACAGCTATAAACTACTGGTAACTGCTTTGGGCAGCATCAATCTGGACTGAATTAAAATGAAATCTCTCTCGGTGGTTTCTCTCACTCCCTTTAGATTCTTTCTTTCGCTTAGACCCTTTAGACCATGTTTTCTGGTCTTTGGTTTTAGACAGATGAACAGCAGGGTATTATAAGTCGATTGTATTCCAAAGCCCATCTGCAACAGTCATTGGGACATCCAAATGCTGTGTCAGTATAATGTTTTGCGATAGATGTTAGAATTGAATCACAAATAGACACCATATTATTAATTGCCTGGTTTAAACCCACAAAGACAAGGAAACTTAAAGACAATGTAAGAATAATAAAGTGGTATGGAGTTGATGAAAACTTACAAGTTTGGGACTAAAGTCTTGTCCCCCATAAATGCTGACTTTGTACAGGGGAATTTATGGGATAGAATCTTCCTTCCTGTAGCCATAGCACAAAATAACTGTGTCCAGTATTGCAGCCTCTGGGATGTGGTAGCAACAGTAGCCTGCTGCGTTGATGGTCAGTGGATCTGTGGATTGTGGACTTGCTAGCAGGGTTGGATTAAGGTTATGAGGGGCCTAAGGCTAATGGGAGGGAAAGCCTAAGTATGAATTACATATTGCCAAAAAAATTATGAAGTCATCAAACATTTGTCTACATACATATTTACATATTATTTATGTAAAATTAACACATTTATTCTACTTTGCGTGTAGTTCTTCAAACAATTTTTTCCCCCTAGCTTTAGCTGTGGCAAAGTCATGAATGACATCATCATAATTCAAAGACCTGATGATTTCATTCTCAGTTCTCAAGAGGGACAAAGCACTGAGATGCTCTTGAGTCAGGGAGGATCAGAGGACATTTTTGACCCCTGTTAGAAAAGAGAAGGAACATTCTCCACCTACAGTTAGTGATCATTAGTGACAAATACAGATGTAAGGCACTTTCAACATTTGGGAAATATTCTATCACATTGGATTCAGTGATAACTTGTAAAAGCAGCAGAGAATCCTGTGGCACCTTATAGACTAACAGACGTTTTGGAGCATGAGCTTTCGTGGGTGAATACCCACTTCATCAGATGCACCAACCCACGTGGGTATTCACCCACGAAAGCTCATGCTCCAAAACGTCTGTTAGTCTATAAGGTGCCACAGGATTCTCTGCTGCTTTTACAGATCCAGACTAACACAGCTACCCTTCTGATAAGTGATAACTTGGTACATCCAAATAGATTTGCTTTCATCATCTTTTCTCTCTATATCTGAGAGTGATATGAGTTCAACAAATTGAAGAAATTCTTTAGTAAAATCAACTGGGAAATCTTCAGGGTACTTTTGATACAGACATTTGATACCTTCACTGACTTCAGAACTTGCAATGTTAAGCAAAAAAATTGTCAGTACACTAAAGGGTTTGTCAATATTTTCGTAAGCCTCGATCCAATGTTCTAATGAAATCTTCAGTTTGTCGATGATTGTGATGAAGGTATTAACTCTGAAGGCCTCTTCGTCACTGAATGAGGGAGCATTTGCATCATTGCATGTCTTCTGTCTTTTGTGGCATTTGGCTGACTTATACTTTTGGTTAGCAGTCCTTGAAGCCCCCTGAAATTCATACTCATCAAAACTAACCCGCATATGTTGAAGAAAAGTTCCAAGACTCCTCATTAGGTTTATAGCAGTGGAAAGGTCAATTGGAGCACTTTGCTAGCTTAGACTGCACCTGCTGAATGGCTGAAGTATATCAGTTCCAGACTTCACACAAAATACCAGTTTCCAAAGTGTGCATTGCATCACTCAGGATCTTCACACTTTTTCTTGTTGCTGATTTTTGAGATTCATCATCCTTGATGCTCTATAGTTGGGGTACCCCAGAACAGCTGCATTCACAGCTGCAGCATTGGAACTCCACTGCGTCCCTGATAGTGATTTGGGTACTGGGCATCTCTTTGGTAGTGAATATCTAAGAATCATCCAACAACTGGTTGATGCAGAGAAAAAATTGTACAACTCTTGAACAAATCCAAAAAAGGAAACTGGTTCAACACAACAATCTACAGCAGACTGGCCAACAAAGTTGAGTAAGTGTACAGCACATGGAATGTAATGAACCAAGCATTGTGCTTTTTTATCTTTGCCAGCATCCCTGAATATTTGCCAGTGCCACTCATATTACAGTCAAACCTTGCAATAACACGCCCCGCCATAATGTGAAATCGCATATAACGTGATCATAAGTTGGCTCCCCTTTAAGGCCTAATACCAGTGGTCCCCAATGCCATGGTGTTCGCCGGGACATTGATGTGTCCCTGCCTAGCACCCAGCAGGAGAAAGAAGCTGCGGTCCTATGCCTGCCAGGGACAGAGAACTCCGAGGCTGCAGGCGCCGGTGCTCACTGTCCCCGGCAGGCACGGGGCTGCGGCTTCTTTCCGGCTTGGAGAAAAGCCATGGCCCCGCGCCTGCTGAGGACAGAGAACTCCAGGGTTGCAGGCACCGGTGCTCTCTGTCCCTGGCAGGCGCGGGGCCGCGCCTCCTCTTGAAGCCAGAGAGAAGCCGCAGTCCCGCAGCTGCCGGGGACAGAGAGCACCGGCGCCTGCAGCCTCGGAGTTCTCTGTCCGCGGCAGGTATCAGGCCACGGATTCTCTCCCCTGCTAGGCACTAGGCTCTAGGGGCACTAGGCAGCACACATCAATGCATCACATTGAGGACCACTGACTTAAACTGACTGGCTTGAAACTCTGTTATACCGCGACCCTGCATTTATTGTGATGGAATTTTTTGGACCCAAAACATCGCGTTATAGCAGGGTTTCACTGTACTTGCATTGTCATAGCTTTGGCCATGACAAAGGCTGATGTCAATCCCATTTATGGTGAGGAAATGGAGTAGGTACGAGGCAAGTTTCTCCCTTGTGTGGCTGGTGATGTTTATGAAGGTCATGAAGTGCTCAGCTGGTCTGTTTGCACATAATGCAAGATGACAGTCAGCTGATTTACATGTGACACATCTGGTCTTGAGTAGACAGACAATGAAAAAATATCTCTCATCTTTGATCTCATCTACAGTGGCTAATAGTGTCATCTTTGTGACGAATTCATTGCACTGCAGGCTTATAGTCTTTGATATGATGTATGGCCTTTTTCACAATTTGTGTGTTCATTGATGTGCTGTGCTAAGAAAGGGTCAAACTTGGCAATTGGCTATTAGCTCTAGAATGCCAAGGTAATTGCCATTGTATTTTGATCCAACAGTCTCATCTGAGCCACGGAATGGCAGGCCATACTCAGCAGGAAAAACTATGGTTTCAATTATGCATCTGAGAACATTCTTCCAATAAGCACGAGCTTCCAAAAACTGGTTTTCCATTTGGGTATCAATTCTGCCACTAACTTTCTTTTGTGCATGGTAGCTGCTAACTGACAATGTATGCTGCTCACTCATTTCATGATTGGCAGTGTATGCAGTATTCTTCCAATCATTGAAGCCTTCGCAGATCATTCCCCACTTTTTGGTATCAGAAAACAGGCGGCAATAAAAACAGTACATTTTCTTCTCAGAAGGTGAATAGATAAGCCACTCTTGCTTGCCAAACTGTTTGTTAGGCTTTGCATATTCAAACATTGATTTGGTCAGATAATGATTCTGATTGGTGTACTCTCACTTTATCAATGAAAAGTCAGCATCTAGATTCTGGCATTTCTGTGGGCCCTTCTCAGTCCAATATGCAGTGAGATCTTGAGAAGTGATGTTTCAGTTGCCTGGATTGTTGGAGAAGGATATTTTTGTATTACTATCACTGGGAAAATCTTCAGAGGAGAGGGGTCAGACGGCAGCTAGAGAAATCACAGGAGGCTATTCCTTTTCATCAAGCGCAGGCACAGCAAGTTCACTTGGGCTGGTATTTGCCTGAACTTCCTCACTACCAGATTTAGTAGGAGCAAAAAATGTTAGGAGAGAAGGAGTACCTTTCAGCATTACATCTTGTCTTTGCTGTCTTTCTTTGGCCTCCTTCAATTTCTGCCATCCTCCTTTCTTCAACATGGTTTCTACTGTTTAGTGTATGCCAACTGTGTACAAAGTTCAAGATTGCTTGGGCCCACAAACATTTACTTAGCCCACAAAGACAAAATCACAACCACCATATATTGAATTCACAATCTTGATGGATTAATTTGTACAAACAAAACAATATCTAATGAGACAAAAAATTTCAGTGGCCCCGCTACTGTCACTCAGTTCTTACTTCAACATGTAATGGAGGGCCTAAAAATAGGAGCACCTAAAAATTAGGGCCTAAAGTAGGGCCTAAAAATAGGAGGGACTAATGCTATAGTCTTATTAGCCTATGGGTTAATCTGGCACTGCTCACTAGCCATTCCTCTCCCCACATCCAGTGTGCTTCCTTGAAGCAAATCCCTCTGGAGAGCACTCTGCAGCATTTCCAGGGTTCACAGTCACTCTGCGTGTCCTTTCTGTAGTACATTCACCCAGGTATGGAGCCACAGTGGTAGAGCCAGTTGGGAAATGATTTTTGTTGCCATGAAAATGTCAACAAAACTTTAAAAAAGATTCATTTTGTTCAACATTGTCATCAAAAGTTTTGGGTTTTCAGGTTTCAGGTTTTGCGTTTTCAGTTTTTCAATAGCCATCCTCAGCCCCCAAAATGGAAAAAACAGTTTGAAGAAACAGTTTTGAACAGCTCTGTGCAGTGGGTTCTGGTGGTTTTTGACTTTTTCAAACAAAAGAGAGGTGAGGATTTGCCCTTTATTTGGCGAGGCCTGTATGGAAGTATGCCTGGGATGAAGGAATCAGATTGCTTATACCAGAACAGAATTTGGTCCTTTTTTTTCCTCATTGAGTTCTGTTGTATACTTCCTCTTCTTCCACCATAGTGAATGGAGTGATATGCCAGGAGCAGTGTTTGTGAACTCGGATAAGGAGCTATTCTTATTGTGAATTCAGTAAAGAGACTGCTGAAGCTGATCCCCTATCTCTAACAGCTTTATTTCTATAGTTCTCCTCAAAAGACCAAGTCCAGCTCAGGTTCACATTGGCTTTTGCCAGCAGACACCCAGTTCCAAAGCCCCCAGGGTCAAAAGTTCATCCAGGGACATTGTGATGGAAGAAAGTGGTCATAACCTTCCCATTCATTAGGGAGACTGATAGAGGGCCTTTGAGGACTGAAAAGTGAGTGGAGCTGGCCAAGGAAGGAGAATGATCAACACTGGTAAAAGGATGACTTGAGTCAGTTAATTTCTTCAGCAGCCTCAACTAGCAAAACCCCTTTTCTCCAAGGGCTATGCTCATTAATTTCTCCCTTGCTATGCTATTATTTGTCATTTAACTCTGCAATTGTTTTATTTACAGCAGGCAAGTGACATGTTTTGGGAAAGAGTATGTATGAGAAACATTATACAAAATAAAATATAATATGGTAACATTAAATGAACATAAGCATGGCCATACTGGATCAGAACAGTGGTCCATCTAGCCCACTTCAAACAGTGGCCTGTGCCAGATGCTGCAGAGGGAATGAACAGAACAGGGCAATTTACTGAGTGATCCATCCCATGTCATCCTATCCCAGGTTCTGGCAGTCAGAGGTTTAGGGACACCCTTGGCATGGGGTTGCATCCCTGACTATCTTGGCTAATAGCTGTTGATGGACCTGTCCTCTAAGAACTTATCCAATTCTTTATGAACCCAGTTTAAAAAAGCTTTTTGGCCTTCACAGCATCCCCCAGCAACGAGTTCCACAGATTGACTATGCATTGTATGAAGAACTACTTTCTAATGTTTGTTTTAAACCTGCTACCTATTAATTTCATTGGGTGACCCACTGGTTCTTGTGTTATGTGAAGGGGTAAATAGCACTTCCCTATTCACTTTCTCCACATCAGTCATGATTTTATAGACCTCTATCATATCCCTCCCCCTCCCCCAGTCATCTCTTTTCTAGGCTGAACAGTCACAATCTTTTTAATCTTTCTTCATATAGAAGAAGTTGTTCTATACCTTTAATCATTTTTTTACCCATCTTTTTTTCCAATTCTAATACATCTTTGTTAAGATGGGGTGACCAGAACGGCACACAGTATTCAATGTGTGGGAATATCATGACACTATATTTTCTTTCTTATCTATCCCTTTCCCAATAGTTTATAATATTCTGTTAGCTTTTTTCACTGCTACTGCACATTGCACAGATGTTTCAGAGAATGATCCACAATGACTCCAAGATCTCTTTCTTCAGTGGTAACAGCTAATTTAGATCCCATAATTTTATATGTATAATTGGTATTATGTTTTCCAATGTGCATTACTTTGCATTTATCAACATTCAATTTCATTTGCCACTTTCTTGCCCCATCACCCAGTTTTGTGAAATCCCTTTGTAACTCTTCACAGTCAGCCTTGGACTTAACTATCTTGAGTAATTTTGTATGGTCTGAAAACATTACCATCTCACCTTTTACCCCTTTTTTTAGATCATTTATGAATATGTTGAGCAGCATAAGTGCCAGTACAGATCCTTCAGGGAGCCCACTATTTACCATTCTCCCATTTATATCTATCCTTTGTTTCTTATCTTTCAACCAGTTACTGATCCATCAGAGGGCTTCTCTCTTCCATGACAGTCTACTTTGCTTACAAACCTTTGGCGAGGGACTTGTCAAAGACTTTCTGAAAGTCCAAGTACATTACATCCACCCTTGTCCACATATTTCTTGACCCCCTCAAAGAATTATAATAGATTGGTGAGGCATGATTTCCCTTTACAAAAGTCATGTTGACTCTTCCCCAACTTATCATATTCAATAACGTTTCTAATAATTCTCTTCTTTACTATATTTTAAACTAATTTGCCTGGTACTGAAGTTAGGCTTACCAGCCTGTAATTGCCAGGATTACCTCTGGAGCCTTTTTAAAAATTGGCATCACATTGACTATTCTCCGGTCATCTGGTACAGAGACTGACTTAAGAAATAGGTTATTTATCAAAATTAGTAGTTTTGCAATTTCATATTTAAATTCCTTCAGAACTCTTGAATAAATACCATCTAGTCCTGGTGATTTATTACTGTTTAATTTATGAATTTGTTCCTAAAACTCCTCTATTGACATCTCAATCAGTTCCTCAGATTATTCACCTAAAAAGAATGACTTGTGTGTGAATCTCTTTCTTATCCTCTACAGTGAAGACCAATGCAAAATATTCATTTAGCTTCTCCACAATGACTTTGTCTTTCTTAAATGCTGCTTTAGCACATTGGTCATCCAGTGGCTTCACTGAGTACTGTATTTGGCTGGCTTCCTGTTTCTGATGTATTTAAAAAAATGTGCAGTTAGTTTTTGTGTCTTTAGTTGGTTGCTCTTCAGATTCTTTCTTGGCCTGCCTAATTATCATTTTAAATTTTTCTTGCCAGACTTTATGCTCCTTTCTATTTTCCCCATGAAGATTTCACATCCAATTTCTAAAGGATGCCTTTTTTCCCTTCTAATCACCTCTTTTTATCAATAAACCTAAGCCCCTCCTCCAAACACCATCATCTCATCCATGCATTCAAACCCTGCAGTTCTGCATGTGGAACTGGAAGCATTTCAGAGAATGCTATCATAGAGGTCCTGGACTTTAATCTCTTATCTAGCAGCCTAAATTTGGCTGCCAGGACCACTTTCCTACCTTTCCCAATGTTATTGGTACCTACATGTACAATGACCACCAGCTTCTCCCTAGCACTCCCTCGTTTGCTGCTCCTTTTCGCTAGCTTCTCCGCTCGCTTACAAGATGGGTTTTTAAATCCTTGTTCTCCCTGAGTTAACCCTTCCCCCTTGTGAAGGGATCCTAAAGTGATTAGGAATCAAAGGATAGCAGGTTATAGAACCTCATTAGAAAGCTTTCAGCCTTGACTAGCATGCCGCTAGGCTCAGCGCACAGCCACCCAAATGACTCACACTGTAAACTTCAATCAAGCAGGCACACAGCAAACAAACAAACAGACAATAGCAAACAAACAGACAACAAACTCATCCCAATATAACACACTGAGCCAAATTCTAGCTTATTGTAAACTCTGTGAGGTTGCTGGAGTTTCAGCAGGTGACAGCATGGCATTTTGTAACTATATGATATAACATGTTTTTCTGGCAGCCACTATATGGAACTTCCTGCTATTCCCAGGTTTATTATTTGTATATAGGCTATTTGTATTAAGTCATTTGTGAAGAGACTACAGTGTAGTAAATGTTGACTGAATGATGACTATCAAACATAAAGTGTAATTAACATAGATGGGTGTTTATTGCCAACAATGGCATGAAACAATATTATTCCTCTATTCAGTGCCTGCTTTATGTGGGGCCCGATTTGAATAGCGGCGGTCTTGGGCTTCAGCGGCACTTTGGCAGCGGGGAGTCTGCTCCGGGTCTTCCACAGCACCGAAGGACCTCACTGCGTTGAAATGGCACCGAAGACCTGGAGTGGACCCCCCGCCGCCACCGAAATGCTGCCGAAGACCCAGACACCACCCCCTCCGGGTGCTGGGTGAGTAAAAAAAACATTAAAAACATTAAAAAGGCGCCTTAGGTATGGGGCCCAATTCCAGGGAATCGGCCTAAAGCCGGCCCTGCCTCTATTTGTTGCTAACTCTGATATGTTAAGGAGTGTCATATCATATTAGAACATTGTTGGTGCATGGGGAGTTCAGTGTGTGCCTCCAGGCTTTGAAAACAATTTAGACCAGTTGTATTTTTACTGGCTGGCAGGCACTAGTATTTGTGTCAGTATCATGTTCCCCTTAATTCTTTTGTGATTTAGGTAACCTATTGTCTATACATTTAGATATCGCTTAAGTTACTTTAGTGTGCAGGGGAGCATTTTATTATGGGAAACTAATGGTGAACAGCCATTTTATGTTATCATTGGAAAAATTATACCAAACAGGATACTCATAATATGACTTTTGCACTGATGTGTTTGCAACCCTTCTGGCAGGTGGAGTTGGCAGCAACAAGGGCTGGGTTCAGTATCTAGGGCAGGGGTCGGCAATCTTTCAGAAGTGGTGTGCCGAGTCTTCATTTATTCACTCTAATTTAAGGTTTTGTGTGCCAGTAAGAGATTTTAACATTTTTAAAAGGTCTCTTTTGATAAGTCTATAATATATAACTAAACTATTGTTGCACGTAAAGTAAATAAGGTTTTTAAAATGTTTAAGAAGCTTCATTTAAAATTAGATTAAAATGCAGAGGCCCCCGGAGTGATGACCAGGACCCAGGCAATCTGATTGCCACTGAAAATCAGCTCGTGTGCCACAGGTTGCCTACCCCTGATCTAGGAGGTCCTCTTAAAAATAAAAACACAACTGGCTTGAGCCTCCACCCAGTAATCTGGGAAATATTAACACCACCCCAGGGCACTTCTAAGAGGCAATACTTCCCAACTGCAAGCGCGGAATCTGTGTATAACAAAAGAGAACTGTTATTAAAAGGGAAGGAGAACCAATCATTAGCTTGGGATAACACCACAACCACATTCAAAAGCATGCAACCATAAACAAAACCCGACCCCACAGTATGTTAGGCAGTGTCCTTTGCCTCAGTTTCCCACCTTGAGGTTTGAAAGTTTAACAAGTGTATGTCTCTGACATATCATTCCCCTCTCCCTCCATTGCGTGCCAGTCAGAATTGTCTGTTCTTGGTTAGCGAAGATGCCAAGTTCAGACATGCATTCACAGGGTTTCCCCTCCCACTCCAGAAAGGCGGGGGGTGGGCATTGAGCAATGTCTTTGTGGTTGCTGTGTGCCTTTGTAACAGCTGTTTGCTGCTGCCTTTCTCTGCTGCTGCTGGTTGCTTGCTGCCATGGGTCATGGGCTACCCCTATTGGACACTCAATGCCACTTCTGTAATGCCATGTTCTGAGGTTCCATCACTCAACCCAGGTCATTAGTGATTTCAGCTCACTGCCTGTACAACCTCTGCATTGTTTTTCACTTCACCACTCTCCCTACAGCAGGTCAAAGGTGTAGCCCCTAAACCTGCTTGATTTTGATTCAATTTTGGTAATCACTGAACAGAAACAATGACTCCTAATTGAGTCTAGTTGGCTCTGCTTTAAACACTGGAGAGGGAAAGGTTAAATAGTGCCTAGGACTCTTTGGGCAGAAGTCATACTGCCAGGTAGGAACACTTATGCTCACTCCTTCTCTCATCCATTGGGATTTGGCATCCCTATTACCTGCTTAGCCGGTGAGATTCAGTTTAGGGTGATCCCTCAACCAGGGCAGGCTAAGTACAGTTTTGCTGCCCTTTACTCATATAAGAAGCTTAACAAAATTTCATTATGCCCGCACTCAAAATTTTTATTAAAGCTAATGCTAAAATTATCTAATACACAGGTTAAGGAATGAGTTTCTGTACATCTGGGTATAATGCTTAAAAGTACAAAGTTTGGTTTAAAAGTCATAAAATACATATAGAACATAATCTGAAATATCCCAAATTAAGATTAATAAACTTAAGGATAGATTTTAGATATTAGCATCCAAATATTTGGGTACATCACTCATAAAAGAGTATATTAAGAGTAGCCTGTGGAAAACAAATAAAACAGTGAGTGTAAATTCTCCCTCAGTAACTGAGAATTTAGGATCGGTAGTCCCTCAGTAAATACAATCCATCAGAGAAGTATTTTTCTCAACTTTGCTTCTCAATGGCACTCCAGATCATCTTTCCTGGTATTTCCAATGATTTGTAGTCCAACACTAGGAAAAAGTGATCTTTTTGGCAAAGCAGCTCCATCATGCTGTGTATCTAAGCAGAGGAAGTGTGTCTATGCAAACACAGTCCGTTCCTGAAGTCTCCCCCCCCGCCTCCTGCTTATCACTAAATGTCAGGGGACAGCTCATTTAGACCCTGCTTACACATGTAAGGAAGAATTTACCTCTCAAAACAATGAAGGATAGGTCAAAAGTAAAAGTAACAAAGTCTTAAAATTAAACATGAGTATGTGGATTCCGTAGTCACACAATGAATTGTTTCTTCAATGCCTGAGGGGCAAATGATGATCTTAGAATTGTCATCCCTCTGCAAATGGATTCTGATGCAGCAATACTTCAGTAATGTACTCTGCCCTCTGGAGATGGAAGAGTTTTACATATTTGTATGGAATAGGCTTCACTGAAGCTTTCACTACTATTCAATTTAAGAGACACAGGGTGCAGTAGCAGAGCTGGGAATAGAACCCAAATCTAGTGACTGTTAGCCCTGTGACTTAGGGTTTACCTATGGTTTGAGCTGGAGGAGCAAATTTCAGCTTGAGGAGACATATCTGCACTAGCTTTGGCTGAGGTAGTGCACTAGAAATAGAACATGTTGCGAGTGGTAGGAAAGGCTTATTCTCCTTGGTACATGCCTAGCACCTAGGATGTGTACGTACATGGAGCAGTGAGTCCTGCTTGTACTGCTGTGGCTATGCTCTACTTTTAGCTCATTAGCTTGATCAGAGCTAGTGCAGGTATGTCTCCTCAAGCTGGAATTTACACCTTCATCTCAAAGTGTAAACATAGCCTAAGTCACAGGGCTGGGAGCCACTAGTTCTTCTTCGAGTGATTGCTCATGTCCATTCCAAAAGATGTGCGTGCGTGCCACGTGCACGCTTGTTGGAAGTTTTTACTCTAGTGGTACCTGTCGGGTCGGCTGTGGAGCCCCCTGAAGTGGAGCCTTTGAGCTAGTGTATATAGGTCCCTGCCAGCTCACTGCCTGCTTAGTTCCTTCTAACTGCCGGTGATGATCATTGGAGCAACTGGTCTCTTGCTTTTGCAAGCGCTTCCTAATGGTTTTCCCTGTATATAGTTGTTATCCTTCATCTTAGTTAGTCAGTCAGTTAGTTCATTAGTACATTTAAGTTGGGGGGTCCCCCCCCGATATTTTTCCCCATTGCTGGGGCATGCCCTGACCCCAGAGATTCAAGCCGTGTGATGGGGTAGTAAGACTATGACCTGAGGAGATCCGCACACTGCATGTCTAACGTGCCTGGGAGAGGATCAATTGCAAGACAAGTGCACCATCTGCAGAGGCTTCAAACCCAGAACTAAGAGGGAGAGAGACTATCGCCGGCAGTTTCTCTTGATGGAGTCCACCCTCCGGCCCCAACTGGCTCAAGATCTGGTACAGGCAGCCTCAGTGCACAGCGCACTGGCCTTGATGTGGGTCATCTTGGCACCAAGGAAGGATCCACATAAGGAGTATTGGCACCATTCCCCGTGCAGAAGGCCAGCTCATCGGTGCGGCACCAGTCACAAGCCCCGGTGCCGCATAAGAAGAAGGCAGAACAGAGCTGCTGTGCGACCAAGAAGAATGGACAGGACTCCAGCGTGGTGTGTTCTACGTTGGGACAACAGAAGGCTGGTGCATTGGTCCTGGCACCATCGACTCCTGCCTTGAAGAGGGGTCTGTCAAGTCCAGTGTTACAACATAAGAACAGCCGTACCAGGTCAGACCAAAGGTCCATCTAGCCCAGTATCCTGTCCACCGACAATGGCCAATGCCAGGTGCCCCAGAGGGAGTAGACTTAACAGGCAATGATCAAGTGATCTCTCTCATGCCATCCATCTCCATCCTCTGACAAACAAACAGAGGCTAGGGACACCATTCCTTACTCATCCTGGCTAATAGCCGTTAATGGACTTAACCACCATGAATTTATCCAGTTCTCTTTTAAACGCTGTTGTCCTAGCCTTCACAACCTCCTCAGGTAAGGATTTCCACAAGTTGACTGTGCGCTGCATGAAGAAGAACTTCCTTTAGTTTGTTTTAAACCGGCTGCCTATTAATTTCATTTGGTGACCCCCTAGTTCTTGTATTATGGGAATAAGTAAATAACTTTTTCTTATTCACTTTTTCCACATCACTCATGATTTTATATACCTCTATCATATTCCCCCTTAGTCTCATCTTTTCCAAGCTGAAGAGTCCTAGCCTCTTTAATCTCTCCTCATATGGGACCCATTCCAAATCCCTGATCATTTTAGTTGCCCTTTTCTGAACCTTTTCTAGTGTCAGTATATCTTTTTTGAGGTGAGGAGACCACATCTGTACGCAGTATTCGAGATGTGGGCGTACCATCAATTTATATAAGGGCAATAAAATATTCTCAGTCTTATTCTCTATCCCCTTTTTAATAATTCCTAACATCCTGTTTGCTTTTTGAACTTCTTCTACACACTGCGTGGACATCTTCAGAGGACTATCCACGACGACTCCAAGATCTTTTTCCTGACTTGTTGTAGATAAATTAGCCCCCATCATATTGTATGTATTTTTGTTGGTGGACTCTCCAGTCCGGAAAGTAATGGAGGATGAGGACCTGGACCTCCCCTCCACATCAGACATTTTGAGGCCATCCGGGACTTAATTGCCATGATGGCATAGTCCCCAGCATCCTATTCCTGTGCACCAGCTTAGGTGCAGGCGAACCAGCTGCTGCACCACTTCTGGCACAGTCTGTGGCACTGATGGCAGCACCTCCTATCTCACACCAGGGCAAATGGACCATAGGGTTCAGACCCTGGGCCTCCCATATCGAGCACAAGGTCAGAGACACCAATGATGACAGCTCCCATACCAACAGCAGCAGTGACGATGGATGTCCCTGAGCAAGTCACCAGGGAACCGGAAGGGCAGGAAGACCCTGTCCCACCTCGAGCCTCATCTTCTTCCTCATCACTTTTACCACATCACTTCTGGGAATGGACATGAAAGCCCACCAAGACCCTCTTAAAAGAGTGGCCCAGAACCTCAACATGACGACAAAGGAGGTGGTGGAAGACTCGGACACTGTGGTGGACATACTAGCCCTGGAGGGTTTCTCCAAGGTGGCACTGCTACTTATAAAAAACACTTAGAACACCACAAAGGTGCTCTGGCAAACCCCGGCCTGTATACCACCAATGGCTAGGGGTCCACCCCTAAGAATAAAGTCACTAAGAATCTGGACCTCTTCGGTTGAAAGGTGTACTCGACCAGGGGGCTCCAGCTTTGAATCTCCAACCAGAAGGTGGTACTTAGAAGCTATGTATACAGCCTATGGAACACCTTCTCTAAATTTCAGGAACTGCTTTCATCTGAATCCCCTTAGGAATTCACTGAAGGCTTGGAAGAGGGCAGGGTGATGGCTAGAACCTCCCTCCGGGCTGCTCTGGACTCTACTGACTCAGTGGTGCGAATCATGGCTACGGACATAACAATGAGGTGTAGCTCATGGCTACAGGTCTCAGGACTCCCAAAAAAGGTCCAGAATACCACAGAGGACCTTCTATTTGACTGGGAGGGGATTTTCACTGACAAGATGGACTCAACACTGCAAGGTTTCAATGACTCGCAAGCAACCGTCAAGTTTCTGGGAATTCTCACACCAGCACCCCAGAGAAAACCATCCCCCTCAAGATTCTATTCAGGTCACCCCAGGCAGGACTATAACTGAAGGAGGGGCAGAAACAACAGGAGGCGTCCCCTGCAGTCCTCCTCTAGCCAGAGTCAGGGCTCCTCCAAGCAGCACCCACCCCCGGCTCTAAGCCGAACTTTTGAAGGTACGCCTGGGGATGGAGCGCCAGCCCAAATTCCAGATCCTTGCCCTTCCTTTGTGAATTGTCTGTCCCACTTCTGCTGTGCCTGGGCCCAGATTACTTCAGATCACTGGGTCCTGAGCATGGTAGGGATGGGGTATTTTATTCAATTCTATGCCCTCCCACCCGCCTTACTCATCCCTCTTCAGGGACCCTCCTCATGAGCAACTCCCCTCATGAGCAATCACTTCTCACACTGGGGGCAATAGAGGAGGTTCCTCAGGGTTCTTCTCACAATATTTCCTCATCTCCAAGGCCAAGGGTGGGCTCAGGCCTATCCTGAATCTGCAAAACCTTAATACGTTCATAAGAAAGCTGAAGTTTCGTATGGTCTCTCTGGCCACCATCATTTCTTCCTTGGATCTGGGAGCCTGGTACACCACCCTTGACTTGAAGAATGTGTACTTTCATATATTAATTATTCCAGCACACAGGAAATTCTTGAGATTCGTAGTCAGTGGCCTGCACTATCAGCTCACCGTACTACCATTTGTACTTTGGACTTTCAGTGGCCCCGCATTTCACTGGCATTTGTGCAGGAAGGCTGCCATGACTGCCATGCACTTTGTGAACACGGCAGGCTGGGGCTCATTCTGAATGTGCCCAAGTCTACACTAGTCTCCACCCAGAAAACAGAGTTCATCAGGGCTCTTCTGGACTCCGCTCAGGCCAGAGCCTCACTACCCGAGTCCCAGTTTCAAAGAATCAAGGGCATCATCGACAGCCTCAACCGGTTCCCAGCTACCATGGCCAGAAACTGCATGAAGCTTCTGGGGCATATGGCTGCCCGCATGTATGTAGTGCAGCATGCCAGGTTACACCTTCGCCCTCTCCAGGCTTGGTTGGCAAGGGTATACAGACCCAGTCGGGACTCTCTGGACAGACTGGTTACCCTTTCACCCAAGAGTCTTGAGTCCCATAGCTTGTGGCTTCAAACTCAGGTGATCTGTGCCGGAATACCCATTGCCAAACCTCAGCCCTCACAGTTGCTGGTCACAGATGCATTGCAGACGGGCTGGGGAGCACACCTGAGCAGTATCAGAAATCAGGGTTTGTGGTCACAACCAGAACTATTGCTGCATATCAACGTCAGGGAGCTGAGAGGGGTTCGCCTGGCTTG
This sequence comes from Chelonoidis abingdonii, assembly GCF_003597395.2. Classification (NCBI taxonomy): domain Eukaryota; kingdom Metazoa; phylum Chordata; order Testudines; family Testudinidae; genus Chelonoidis; species Chelonoidis abingdonii. Next base: position 257,539,204 of record NC_133770.1, on the reverse strand, counting down.
CCAGACATTCCAGGCCCATCTTGAGGGCAAATGTGTCTCAGTACTGATGTACAATACCACAGTGATGTTCTATATAACCAAACAGGGGTGCTCACTCCTTTCCCCTGTGCCTGGAAGCTCTCTGACTGTGGGACCTCTGCATTGCACACTGCAGCCAGCTACAGGCCTCATATCTGCCGGGAGCACAGAACAAACTAGCAGACCACCTCAGCCACTTGTTCAGCACTCACGAGTGGGCAGTTAGAGCGGACATTGCCCTTTCCATCTTCCAGACATGGGGCTATCCTCATTTAGACCTGCTTGTGACATGGAGCAACAGAAAGTGTCAGCTGTTCTGCTCCTTTCAGAACCACAGCCATCGCTCCATAGTGACACCTTTCACCTACCGTGGACAAGTAACCTGCTATATGGGTTCCCGCCATTCCCCCTCATACACAAGGTTCTCCTCAAGATATGGCAGGACAGGGCTTTTGACAGCACTGGTTCACCACGCTGCTGGAAAGGCCAATGGCCCTTCCTGTGCTCCTGGACTTCATCACACAGGATTACAGCCAACTACAATACTCCAACCTGGAGTCCCTCTACCTCATAGCATTGAAACTCCATGGCTGAACCAGCTTGAACTGCAGTGCTCAGATTCTGTTAGGGAAGTTCTTGGGGAGCAGGAAGCCCTCTACTCACACAATGTACCTGGCGAAATGGAAGTGTTTCTCCATTTGGTCCCTAGAGAAAGGGACCTCTCCGTAGCAAGTTTCTAGTCCTCTTGTGCTAGACTACCTCTTGTACCTGAAGTCACAGGGGTTGGCGATAGCATCTATTAAGGTGCACCTGGTGGCCATCTCGGCCTTCCACCAGGTTGTGGTGGGCAGGTCAGTCTTTAGCAATCCCATGGTGGGCCGGTTTCTTAAGGGCATGGATAGGCTTTACCCCCAGGTGAGGCAGCCCATTCCTCAGTGGGATCTTAACCTGGTCCTTTCCGGACTCATGGGTCCCCCTTTTGAGCCCTTGGCGACCTGCCCCTTATCCTGCCTTTCCTGGAAGGTGGCCTTTCTGGTGGCCGTAACCTTGGCCAGAACATTGACTTCCAAGCTCCCATACACGGTCTTTTACAAAGACAAGGTGCAACTATGCCCTCACCCAGCATTTCTACCCAAGCTAGTATCGCAATTTCACGTTAACCAGGACGTATTTCTACCGGTATTCTTTCCTAAACCTCATGCCAGCAACAAAGAGCAGACGCTCCATTCTCTGGATGTCAGGTGTACCCTAGCCTTCTACATTGAATGCACAAAGCCGTTTCGTAAGTCACCACAGCTTTTTATTGCAATTGCTGAGAAGATGAAAGGGCTTCCCATCTCGTCCCAGCACATCTCATCGTGGATCACGTCCTGCATCAGAACTTGCTATGACCTGGCTAATATCCCAGTCCCGGCGTTGACAGTGCACTCCACAAAAGTGTAGGCTTCTTCCTCCGCATTCCTCACTCAAGTCCCTATTCAAGACATATGCAAGGCAGCAACGTGGTGTTCCATCCACACTGTCATGTTGTACTATGTCATCACTCAACATCTGAGAGACTATGTGACCTTCAATAGGGCAGTACTGCAATTAGTAACTCAGTGAACTCCGGGTAAGAATTTGTTTTCTGCTATATGTTCTCCTTTAGGTGCAGTGATTTAATTGTGATCTGTAGTTGTTCTACAAAAGTATGGTACTGTGTAAGAATAAATAAAGCCTTTGACTATATTGAATATTGGTAAAACATTCATGATCTAAATACAATCTGTCTCACCAAATGAAAAGGATAAAACACCTTAGGCCTTGGGCCTGCAGTTGCTTGCGTCTGGGTGCCAGGGATATGCCTACACAGCCAATTGCAGGATCAGGCCCTTTGAAATTAACTCCTGCTTTTCAAGATAAAAGTGAAGTGGGACAGCTTGTTCTTTTCCACTGACAAACCCATGGGAGTGAGGACAAGATGTGAGGGGAAACTCCACAAGGTTTATTTTAAATTCTCCTGTTGAAATGGATCTATATATAGCATTTATATGGCCCCAGTTACCACAAAGTAAGACACCTCACAATCTTCAATGTATTTTTCCTCACAACACCCCTGTGAAGTAAAGGAATTCTATCCTCTCCACTTTACAGGTGGGCAAGTGAACCATAGAGAGAGTAAGTGACTTACCCAAGGTCACACAGGAAGCCTAGGGTCAGTGGTGATTTAGAGTTAGTGGGGCTCTGTGCGCAGCTTCATTTTTGCACCCCCTCCCCGGGACCCAGCCAAGAAAAAGAACATTCTCTTATTCCCCCCCGCCTATTTTTCATTCTTTTTTTTCTTCATCCTCCTCCTATATTATAAGTAATAGGAAGTAAATGAAAATAAAGTGAGGTACTTTGATTGGGGCAGAGGGTTGGGGTACAGGAGGGGGTGGGGGTGAGGATCAGGAAGGGGGTTTTGGTGCTGGGTGCGGGCTCTGGGCTGGGGGAGGGGGTTGGGTTAGGGAAGGGGCTGGGGGGTAGCTCCCAAAGTGACCGGCACACCCCTCTGGCAGTGGCTCCTAGGCGGGGGGTGGGGCAGGGAGAGATTTTTTCCCCCCTTTGTTCCTTTGATGCTAAATTTCAGTGTCATATATTTGTGGGTGATGGGTGTAAGGTCAGGCTGAGGAATGTAACTGAGTCTATCTATTTCTGGGTTTTCCTAGTTTCCCATATACTTTGTATAGAGTCAGTTTCAAAATTACTACATTTTGGTGGTTAGGGCCTGTGCTCTTCAATAATTAAGCTACTATCATAAAACAGCTACACGTTGATAACTTAAAAGAACCAGAGTGAATGAACTACTTTTCAGAACCTGCATGACAATATTGAAAATTAAACCCAGTTAATAGAAAAAAATGCTAAATCAATGGCCATAAAATTTAATGGGTTTATAGCAGTCTTAACACAGTAGGACTGAATTATCATGTTAATTTAATTTCCATTTCTAAATGAACCAGAAGGCACAATAAAGGTCAATTAACCAACTACCTTCCCTGTCTTCTTTTCTTTTACTGCCAGTTTTAAATCACACTCAGCCCCAAAGCATTCAGCCCTCTTCTGGAAACTCATTAGTTTCTCTTAGAGATTCAACAAAAACAAAGCACAAACTAACAAACAGCCCATGTGCTGAAAACAACTACTCTGATTGCTTCCCATATGTTATAGCTATCACTGTATCTATATAAAGACAAATAAACAGTATGAAGAGTTTTGTATGTTGATATTAACTGCTACATTCTTATTTCTTAAGGTGTTTGCCCAAACAATGTTCCTGATATGATTTAAGTCGTCTTCAAACATATCCCTCATTCCATTTTCAAATAAGCACCTTTGTGCTCTCTCCCATGCTGCCCCTCATACTTGATAGGAGCTCCTCATCAACATCCACAAAACTAATTTCTCTTATCAAAACCTTCTGTAAAACTTCCCTTTATCATGATGCCTACAAAAATCTTGACAGTAATTAGGCAGCTGCTGCTCTGATACCACCGCCTATCATTTTGACCAATATTTCTCATTGTTTCCATGTAGTCCCATATTGATCTGTCTGACTCCATCTTTGTTTCTTGTCATATATTTACACTGTAAGTTTTGGGGCAGGACTGTCTTTTTGGTCTATATTTCTATGTCACCTAGCACAATCAGGTCCTGGTTCATGACTAGAGCTCCTAGGTGCTGTAATACAAATAATGCATACATTTATTCTTATTAAATATTTCAAATGAACATTTTATCCAGATCCATAAAATAGTTAACTTCCTAAATTTGATACACACTCAATCTCTATCTTGCTAAGACAATGTGGATTCTGCCAGACATTTTAGTGGCATGGCAGATGAGTAAGGTTACATGTTACTTTAATGGGCAGTTCCACAAGATGTAACACTTTTTTGCCTGCAAGTTCAAAAGAGTAAACATGGTGAAAAATGCTTGAGTGTCTCTGTTTGACTTTGGATTTCACGTGGAGAAAGACCACTGTAAAAATGTCCTAAGGATCTGATGGGGTAAAACTGATAGCGTTCTATAGAAATTAGTCTAAAGCCCTGTAAAATGTAATAGGGAATGAGACCATTTATATAGTTTTTTTAAAACCTTCCAAAACATGGCGATAGCAAGGATATAATTTTCTGTTAAATTCTGTAGGATGATGCAAAAAATTTATAGAAATAATCGAATTCCCTATGAAATCCTGTAGCTTTTTTCCATAAAGGCAATAATGCCATATATTCACATACTAATCTGGGTGAATTCTTAAAAAAAAAGTGCAAACATTTGTTTTCCTGAAAACCTGCAAACTTGCGTTGATGGTTTTCCATGTACATTCATATGAGTGATTTTTTAAAAAATGTTCAGTCTCTGAGATCCAGACATACTGATCTGAATATTTGTCTGTTAGAAGGCTTATGTTGGAAATGTCTTCATGGCTAACTTGACATCACTTTGATTTCTGTTTGTAAAAGTTTGAAACAAAATCCTTGTGACCTAGCTGACCAATCAGAGACCAACTATAGCAAAGAATGGTCAAATAACCAAAGTGAATATTTTATGTGCAACCCCACCCATAGGCTGAAATGTTTGTGTAAAGTGTTCATAAATTCATTGAACAATTCAGAATAACAAATTTGTAATCTCAAAATCTGTTCAAGGAAGCTTCATGAACAGAAAAAAATGTAGTGAATAAACTACTTGGAAGGAACAGTTTGTCCAGCAATAGTGTTTGAATTACTCTTTCAAGAGAGGCAACAAAATGAATTGTACAGTCTAGATATTTCCAGTATGTCTGCAAAAACTAAGAGAAATTGCTCATTAACATAATGTGAACTGAACAAATCCTTAGTAGCTAGAGGAATTTCAGTCAGCAAGTACCTCATAGTGTCCTTGGCTCACACGTGAGCTCTAACTCCAGTGAATGTCGTCGGAAGTGATACATGCAGAGGTAAAAGTAAGCCAGTCTGGTCTGGTGTACTGGTAAGAGCCGGTACACAGCCAACCATACTGGCAGGGCTGCTGATGAGGGGGGGCCAAAAGGGGCAGCTTCCCCGAGGCCAGGCAATTTAAAAGGCCTGGGGCTCCTGGCAGTGGCTGGAGCCCCTGGCCCTTTAAATCGCTGCCAGAACCCTGGGGATCCCAGCCCCACCGCTGCCACTACCATGGGGCTCCAGTGGCGCTTTAAAGGGCCCGGGGCTCTGGTCACTGCTGCGGTAGCGGTGGCGGCAGCTGGGAGCCCCGGGCCCTTTGAATCACCGCCAGGCCTGGCAGTGCTTAAGGGCTGTCTGGGGGGGTCTGGCCTCAGCCCCGCCCCTTCCACTCGAGGACCTACCCCTTTCCCCCCACCTTGCTCAGGACTTCTTAAGTTTCTTTCACTCCTGGATACATGCAAATTTTGGGCAATACATGGCCCTAAATATTTAGGCCATAATTTTTTTAAGTGATTTTGGTGACCTCAGTTTTTGGGTGCCTAACTTTGGACATCTTAAAGCAGCCTGATTATAAGAAAGTGCTTATTCCCCCACTCTAAAAACCAGGCCACTTTAAGCTGTCTCAAGTTTGGCATCCAAAATCACTCATAACTTTGGAGGATTTTGGCCTTTCTATTTCAGAGCCTTATTTCAACTTTCTGCACAGAAGCTGCAGAGCGATATTACTTAATCTAAGGCAATACACTTTTATTCTATCAATTTATCTAGTTGGCTAGGCAGGAACGGCAGCTTTGCAAAAGGGGACACAGGCCCAAACTTTACAAATCCTCAATCAGACCCAAAGAACAGTTGTCCTTGGTTTGCCCTCCCACTTCCAACTTTTCTGGTAACACATTTTATTATTATTAATATTATTATTTTATTTTAATTTGCAGACATTGGGTCTCCCACTGGGACTATGCAGATCTGTCTCTACTGGTGGGGGTAAAATGGTCTACCTAGAATTTACTGTTTGGGCAGTTTTTCAGCCCTCTTTCCGTGGGAGCATTCTGCATATAATGCTTGCTCCTCTAACCAGCCATGCATCCCCATATCTATGGGGATCCCAGTGTTTTGTCTTCATGCTGAGGGATTGTCATGGGCTCAAGAGTTACAGATAAAGCATAATGCAAAATCACTATTTCTGCCCACTTCCACTTTTTTACATGACATGGGAGCCAAGAATTTAAGGAAAAGTCTATACTTAATAGGATTTTCACTGTATAGTATCAATTATCTAAAGAACTCTTTTTGGGTCTGAGGATGCTGACCTGAGGGAGATGAAGAAAGGCAGTTTAAAAATGAAAAGAAAGTAAGGGACAGTCAATGGTGTGTGTGTGTGTGTGTGTGTGCGTGTGCGCGCGCGCGCAGTCACCAATCATTTGAGACCCAGGTAACTGCTGGGAATCATCTTTACTTTCTGAGTTCAAGACCTATGATGGACCAGTGGAAAGGTTTAACTAACCATTGTTAGGATACGGAATCCTTTCCCTCATGAGTCTTAATATCAAAAACAAAAGGCTAAACTAGTGACAACTAAATTCCATCCAATAAAATTTGATATAATGGTATAACATTGCAAGCTGGTTCTTTATGGGGTTATTTCACAGTTAACGGTGTCATCCAGTACTGGCCACTGCCCAAGTTAGGAACCCTGTTTACATGATCTAGATTGAGGAAGATCAGGGGCTTAGTCTGTTTCAGTTACTTCTATAACTGTTCCTATTACCATTCATAGAATCCTAGAATATCAGGGTTAGAAGGGACCTCAGGAGGTCATCTAGTCCTGCCCCCTGCTCAAAGCAGGATCAATCCCCAGACAGATTTTTGCCCCAGATCCCTACATGGCCCCTCAAGGATTGAATTCTCAACCTGGGTTTAGTAGGCTAATGCTCAAACCACTGAGCTATCCCTCCATAGTCACCAACCTGTCTCAAAGTAATCTGTAAACCTAACTTAAATGGAAAATGGTTGTTTTTTTTTTGCATTTGATCATAGACAAGATGAAATGTAAACAGGAAAATGGTTGAAGATACAGACACATTTTAATAGGTTCTTTCACTAATTATTTTCCCTCCATTACTTCCATGCTCTTTAACATGAGACCTGAGTGTACAAACTTCCTTTATATACTCTATTTCTATTTCTCTTTATGTGAAAATTTCCTGACCTTTAGAACCTTGTAATTCTTCAGATTTCCTTCCTTTTTATTTATGGTTGCTCATTTGTTCATTCTTATAAATATATATATATATTTTTATGAGCAACTTAATTTCTGCTACAGAACATATCAGTATAAAATCTGTTATTTTCCCTTTCTCAAACTGGAACTACCATTGGATAAAATTGGCAGTGGCTTGTGATGTTTTTTCAGGTGTGTTGTAGTCTTTCAGCCAATTAGAGGAGGAGCTTGTACGTTGGAAGTTGTGAGTAAATTCTTTTCTCTGACCACCTTCAGGGTTTCCCAGAAATATTATTTCTTTGAGATCAGTGTAAGGATATGTGGATATGTGTTTGTTTTCAGCCAGGTCTGTTGGAAAAATTGGAGAAAGATGTTACTTGATTTCCACTCAGAAACCTCTATCCATTTTTAGAGCACAGTTTTTTTCAAGGCATAATCTTAAACATTACACTTACACATCCTGAAAAGGTTACTAGGGGAACAAAACACCATTACTAATGGTGCTGGAAGTGAGTCCAGACTTTGTAGACAAAAATAAACTGATGTGCAGGGCTGGCTCCAAGTTTTTTGCCGCCCCAAGCAAAAATTCTTTTCCCGGGCCCCCTGGCCGGGCCCCAACTCTGCCTCTTCCCCACCCCATTCCAACCCCTTCCTCAAATCCCTGGCCCTGTCTCCTCCCCCAGACGCACCACATTTCCCCTCCTACCTCTCCCTCCCGGCAAGCCTGGGAGGGAGGGCAGAGAAGCGGAGTGGCAGCATGCTCGGGGGAGGAGGCGAAGATGAGCTGGGGGGGGGAGTGGTTCCTCTGCCTCACTCACGGTTACTTCCTGTAGCCCTCCCCATGCCCCCCACTGCCGCAGCTCACCTTTGCTCCGCCTGCTCCCCTGAGTGCGCCGCCACCGCTCTGCTTCTCCCCCCTCCCTCTCTCCCAGGCTTGCCGCAAAATAGCTGATTCGCGCGGGAAGCCTGGGAGAGAAGGGGGAGAAGCGGAGTGGTGATGCGCTCTGGGGAGCAGGCAGCAGTGGAGCAGAGGTGAGCTGGGGGGGGAGCGCCCCCCCAGGATTACTTCCTGCGGCCCTCCCCGTGCCCCCCACTGCTGCAGCTCACCTCCCCTCAGGGCTGGCTCCTGGCTTTTTGCACCCAAAGCAAAAAAAAAAAAAAAGGCTGATATGCCTAGTAAGGGAACACACCAGAAGAATGTCTATCAGGAGCGGCGCCAAGGTTTTTGGCGCCCTAGGCGGGGGTCCTTCTGCGCTCCCAGTTGTTGGCGGCAATTCTGCAGCAGGGGTGGTCCTTCCACGCTCCCAGTCTTCGGGGCACTCCGGCGGTGGGTCCCGGAGCGAGTAAAGGACCCGCTGCAGAATTGCCACCGACGACCCAGAGCGCGGAAGGACCCCCCGCCGCCGAATTGCCGCTCTCCCAAATCCTGGTGCCCTAGGTGACCACCTAGGTCGCGTAAATGGAAGCGCCGGCCCTGATGTCTATATGACAGGGGGTTCTGAACCTGGGGTTACAAACAGGTCTCAGGAGGTTGTGACTACCCTGCCCTTCCCATGCTAAATGAGTGAAGGCTGCATCTGGATGAGAGTGGTATCATGGCAGGGAAAAAGGGGTTTCAGAACGGAAGAGGCTGAGAACCATTAATATATTTAAATGTGTCTACAGCCCCATCCTGCAATCAAATCCACATGGACAGACCTCAGAGGGGTCCATTTGCAGCATCAGAGCTTGAACAGCACTCAGATGCTACAGTGGTGGGGCTATCACAAGACCTCAGACACATATCAAACATACTGATGATTCTTTACTATTATTTTGTTACAATTTCAGTGAATTTAGCACTATTCTTTTTTGCTCTTTTAGCCTTAAACGTTAAAACAAAATACTGACTCAACGTCCATGTTATAACCTACTTTGCAAAGACAATGTCTAGGCACTGGGGGGTAAGAAACCATAGTATTGACTGAAAAACAGATGGTATGATAACATAATATACTTTTGTGCAGGGAGGTGAGCCAGTTCACTGCTTTTTTTCCTTGCCTCACATCCCCTGCACAGACATATAGAAGAGGGACACAGATGACATCTCTGGGCCTAATGGCCCTTTTTCTATTTTTATTTCTCAGCCGGGGGTTGGCTGCTTACATTTTTATAGTCACTTGTCCTCTTCAACTCAAAGAAGGGCTTCTTTTTTTAAAAAAAAGAAAAAAGCAGCTAACTGTCTTCCTTCAAAAAGCTTCCTGTCTTCTGAAGGTCTTTAATGGATTTGGATACATTGTTTCTCTGTTCTTCATAGTGCTGCTTTTATTAGTATCCCAACTATATTTATCTAGAGGAGATGTTTATTAGACACAGACATACATTACTCAAAAATAGACTTTATGCAATAATTTTTACCTTAGCATCCTGCAATCCACAAGGGTACGATTCAATATAAAAATGATGGCTGGTTTATGAGCTCTGGAAGCCCACACACATTACCCAACTCAGAGCTCCATTCTCCTGAGATTCCCCACAGCTTTGTTCAGGTTTCCAGGGTCTGAGTCAGATGTATTTCTCTTCTGAAAATCAAGCCTTAAAACATTAAAAGTATTTAAAATACCCACCTTAAAAATGTTGTTATATTTCATCTCGGTGTATTTGCAGCTATTAAAACAATAAGATGAGGGGAAAAAACTATTTCTAGTGTTTTAAATTTTGTTTAAGGCACTGAAGTACTTACATGATGGGCATGAAATTAATTACTATAATAATAACAATGCACCAGTGTATTTATTTGATTAAAAACATACAGTACTTCTTGGAATCAGTATTGGATGAATTCTAAACAGAATTATTACAGTCTTAAATAAAGCTGTACTGTAGTACAATAGTGAAATATGAGAGCCACATACATTAATTGAAGTCTTAAATTAACTAGAATTTTGCAAAATAGTCAGCCTGCTTAAAATGGTGGCCTTTTACTTTAAATAAAATATTAATCTTTTTACATATTGCTTTTAATAACCTTACTACTTGATTACATCAGGCATCTGTCACAACTTGATCTTTATTCAGAGAGACATTTACTTATTTTCTAAGTGTTTAAAGTTACAATTGTGCAACATTTCTGAAACTTTCTCTCTCAGGTAAGGTTGATACCTAGATAGCATTACTGTGGTGATGGGTACAATGCATAGAGTATGGAATATGACTTTACTTTTAACTGATTACTATAGAAAATTGCTGAGCACTGCTCACTATGGTATCTGAGGACTATCTACATAATGAATATCACATATTTTGTTACACATCCAAATCTAACAAGCGACATTGCTCCTAATCCTCTCAACCTGCAAACAGAGCCCAGCCAACAAAAATGCACCATCGGGGAAAGGATATAGGCAAGAGATGTTTGCAGTGTTGTTGTAGTTGTGTTGATCCCAGGATATTAGAGACAAGGTGGATGAGGTAATATTTTTTTATTGGACCAATTTCTGTTGGTGAGGGAGACAAGTTTTCAAGCTACACAGAGCTTTTCTTCAGGTCTGGGAAAAATACTTAAGTGTCACAGGTAAATGGCAGAGCAGATTGTTTTACACAAGGATTTAACATGTTGTAAGAGGCCATTCAAGGTGAAGTGGGCAATTAACACCTCTGCAGTCATAGGATAAAGAAGGGTTAGTGGGTTATAGATTGTTGTAATGAGTCATAAATCCAGTGTCTTTACTGAGTTCATGAGTTTTAGTGTCTAAGTTATGAATGTAAGCTCCCAGGCGCATCTTTTGAAGGTGGGGAACATTGATCCTCATAGCAGTGGAGCTATGTCTGCAGCTTTTGCATCTGTTGTTATGGCACGGTCTGGTGCTGCTTTCAGCTGAGGGGTCCTGTTTTGTGGGGAGCTTGCTTCTGATTATGAGCTTGGTAAGGTTGGGGGTGATTTGAAGGCTAGAAGAAAGGGTGTGGGAAAGATTTCTTTCAGGATGTAGTTTGCCTTTTGTATAGGCTGTAATAGTTTAATGATACCCCATATGGGTTCCAATGTGGTTTGGTAGGTGACAACTAGGGGTATGTGGTTGGAGGTTTTTTTTTTTACCCTGACATAGGTTCTCTCAGGGTATTTAGGTGGCATGCTCCATGATGCAATCTATTTCTCTTGTGGAGTTTCCTTGGTTGGTGAAAGCAGTTTTAAGTATGTTAAACTGTATCCCCTGGACTTTCTCCTCAGAGCATCTTCTGTGGTATCTGAGTGCCTGGCTGTTTCTTGGTGTGTTTGGGGTGGTTACTGGATCTGTGAAGGTAAATGTGGGAATCTGTGAGTGGATGAGTGATGGTTGCAGAAGTTGTGGTGGAAATTCTTGAAGGAGTTTAGGGTGTCTGTCAGGGGATGAAAATATCATCAATTTATCTTTGTCTCTCTAAAATCATGACCAAGACACACCTGGATACTATGGTGATGGGTGGCCTACAAATATCTAAGATAGATAGATATGATATAAACAGGTACAGAAAAGTGGTCTCTGAGATAGCTAGGTCATAGCCCATTTTAATAATAATGAGCTCAGATTTCTGCAAAGATTTTTTTCCAGAAGGATCTGAAAATGCTTTGTAAACTACATACTATCTAGGAATCCATTTCACCTAGTAGTGGACTGCAGCTGCCTCTGGGATGAAATATGGCAATGTTTCCTTTGATTGCATTCCTAGTCTGAAGTTTTTCATTGTAAATAATTGTCCTGTTGTACTTCTCTGATTCTGAATACCCTGCATGTCAGAGAATATGCCTGCATTCTGTGTGCTTACATTTTAGCATGAAAGCTGTCTTTTTGTTTGTCGCTGGAGACACTAATGCTGTAAAGACACAGAAATGAGCTTGTCTTAGGCCTTGGCTACACTGGCGCTTTACAGCGCTGCAACTTTCTCGCTCAGAGGTGTGAAAAAACACCCCCGAGCGCAGCAAGTTACAGCTCTGCAAAGCGACAGTGTAAACAGTGCCCCAGCGCTGGGAGCGCAGTTCCCAGAGCTGCAAGCTAATCCCCACGGGGAGGTGGAGTACCTGCAGTGCTAGGAGAGCTCTCTCCCAGCGCTGGCACCACGACCACACTCGCACTTCAAAGCGCTGCTGCCACAGCACTCCCGTGGCAGCACTTTGGAGTTTCGAGTGTAGCCAAGCCCTTACCTACCTTCTGTTTTGCTGGTTCTGGCCACTGTCTTTGTCTTTGCTTACCTTGCATTCTGCAGTGTTGTCTGCACGGAGTGTTCTCTCTCTTCACTTCAGTATGCAACTATTGTTTATACGGCCCTGTAGTGAAATTGCTTTAGGGGAACTGATGGTGTGCAGAATAATGTCTTCTAAATCCCGTGTATGGTTGATTTAATACAGGATGGTGTCTGGCTCGAGGTGTAACATGATTATCAAGAGTTAGCCATAAAAAGCCAGGAGAAACTTTAGAGAATTGACAGGAAAAAATAACTTTGAAAGTAAATAGTCTCATTTACAATGCTGGCCACCTCCAGAAGGTTCAGTGGAGCAGGCGGGCACAGAGATGAGCTGGGCCTGACTGTGAGGATAGGGAGTGAGAAAGAGAGAATGCACAGTCTTTATCAAGGACTAGGTTTAAAAAATAGAGGAAGATCAAGTTGGCAGGCATGGGAGGTGAGGAAGAATATGTGCACTTTTTTTTTTTTTAATGCAATGGGATAAACTAGATGCAGGACCGGCTCTGGGCACCAGTGCAGGAAGCAGGTACTTGGGGCGGCCAACGGAAAAGGTCAGCACGTCCAGGTTTTCGGTGGTAATTCGGTAGTGGGTCCCTCAGTCCCTCTTGAAGGGAAGGACCGGCTGCTGAATGAAGCGGCACAGTAGAGCAGCTGCCGAAGTGCCACCAATCGCGGCTTTATCTTTTTTTTCCTCTTTGCCGCTAGTCTAATCAGGGCGGCAAAAAAGCTGGCACCTGCCCTGATTAGATGAATGGTTTCTGGGGGAAAAATAGACACATCATCTGGTCTTCTTCGATAGAATGGTAACACAAAAGGGAATTCATAGAACAATATCCTTAGAAACTCATTGTGTTTGTGTATCTACATTTTGGAAGGATTCATACAATAGGAACATGGTGAATTTTACATCATCCAAAGCTAGAGAGACAGACCTGATCCTTGGCTTCAATCTGTTCTTTCAGCCTGCTCTGTGGGCACAGGAGATGGGAAGCTAATATTAAACAGCAGCTTAGGGTTCTTTTTGTGCAGGAGAATCTCTGGGTGATGAAGAACTGCAATAGTTGACGTGGTGCCACCTGTTCCCCCTGGAGTATTGTGGGGAGGAAGAGATAGCGTGGCTAAGATATGGTGTCCTCTAGAAATTCTGAACCAGAACAGCTCCAGGTGGCCGGTTAGTGCCAGCTCTAATAAGAGAAGCTGTGGGGCCACTATAACTGAACCACCCTCAGGCTATACCCAGTATATGAGGGATAGAAAGCGAGGAAAAAGCTAAGTGTGCCCTTCATTCCTCTTCAGATGCACTGAGCACTGCTCAGCAGACCTGATGACCTGGCCCATAGTATGAAAATAGTGGCAATTCCTTAAAATGATCATGTTTTGACCATCTCTACTGACAAAAGTATATTTAAAGTGAAGGCTCCAGAAACTGATTACATGAGCAATAACAGTGGAGTCATTTTGTGTGTTCAGCATAGGGTGATCAGATGTCCCGATTTTATAGGGACAGTCCCGATTTTTGAATCTTTTTCTTATATAAGCTCCTATTACCCTCCACCCCGTCCTGATTTTTCACACTTGCAGTCTGGTCACCCTAGTTCAGCAGCTGGAAGTATTTTTTTTTCATGCACAAAGGTTAGTAACAATGTACTTTTAGTCTGAATGACTTGTTTTAGATTAGGAAAAACACCCTAATGAGAACAAAATCAAGGTAGTATAATGTATTTCTCCTCTGTTATCAGACTGAAGTCCTTCAGACTTGGAGTTTTATATGGAAGTCCAACAGGTCCTTCAGCTTACTCAATCTATCCACCATAACTTATAATTAAGGCTACGAGCATATCACGGACGTTGCAGAAGTAATGGTTTCCATGACTTTCTGAGATCTCTGTAACATTGGGGGCCTGCAGCAGCCCAGCCGTGGTGGCAGTGGGGGACCACCCCACAGCTCCCAGCCAACCTGGCTCCCCAACCCTGCAGGGCAGCATGAGACCCCACCCCAGCTCCCACCGTCAGGGTAGGGGGATCCCTTGGAGATCCCCAGCTGCAGCCACCAGCGGGAGACCCCGCAGATCCCAGCCCCAGCTGGCAGTGGTGGAACCCCGCAGTTCCCAGTCACTGCAGGTGGCGGGGGACCCCCACCCCCAGCCCTGCAGTCAGGGGTCCCTCCCATCTCCCAGCCACTTGGAAGGGGTGATGGGCTGCAGCTCCCTGCCCCGGCATGCAGTGGGGCAGGGTGCTGGACCTTCCTTCCTCCTCATTTTGTCAGGGATGTTTTTAGTAAAAGTTGTCATAGGTTTCACCCCCACTCTGAACTTTAGGGTACAGATGTGGGGACCTGCATGAGAACCCCTAAGCTTAATTACCAGCTTAGATCTGATTGCTGCCACCACCCAAATCATTTAAAACAGCTGTTTATAAGTCATTTGGGAAACTTTGTCTTCCCCACCAAAATCTCTTCCTCTCAAGTACTGTAACCCTTCCCTGGGTAACCTTGAGAGACTTCTCCACCAGTTTCCTGGTGAACACCGATCCAGATCCCTTGGATCGTAAAACAAGGAAAAAAATTAATCAGGTTCTTAAAAAGAAAACTTTTAATTAAGGAAAAGGTATAAAAGAAATACCTCTGAGAGATTAGCATACAAGCTGCTCTCACAGACAACAGATTCAAAACACAGAGGATGTTCTCCTGGGCAAAACCTTAGTTACACAAAAGAAAACCCAATTTGATTATCCCTCTAATGCAAAAAGACAAAGTCACAAAAAGAAATAAACATAAGCTAATTTATTCCTTCTCTAATTCTCACTACCCTGGGTGATTCCTTGATCTTTTCACTCCAGCACAGAACTTAATGAACAGAACAAAAGGAAAAACTTCCCTCCTCCCTCTTGAAACATCTTGTCCATCCATTGGTTGCTCTGGTCACGTATCAGCTAGGCTAGGTGAACTTCTTAACCCTTTGCTGTCTGTTTATGACACAGGTCGTGGCTTCCCTGAATTTTTGTTTATTGCCCCTGATTTTACTAAAAATATTCATGAGAAAATTGTAGCCTTACTTATAATAAGACTTTGCTATAGGCTGGCCTAGCTGGCTGATGTTGAAAGATGCCACCATAAAAGGGAACTCAGTTTGAACACATCCATAGTCCCTTTCTCCTAGCAAAAAGATGTGGCTCCCATTGCTTTTGGCTGTCCCTTTGACCTTCTCAGGAGTAGCAATCTGGATATCACAGCTCCAGTTCACTTCAGTGAGAAGATTTTAGTTGCACAGAGGGCTAGGAAGAATTCTTGGAATCCAGGGTTCCTGTTAGGGAAACAAACAGGGTAAACCTATCCTGTGTTGTAAAGACAGGAGTGAAATGGAAAACGTATTGCTTTCATGCTAAATGACTCTCTTTTATAAGGCTTTTCCTGACATGAAGCTATTGAATGCCAGCTCCCAAATGCATTGAAATTCATTGTGAAACTTCATTTTTTTGACATACAGTTCGCTGTAATGAAAAAAAATCCATGCTTTTCAAGAAGAGTTATTTCAAGCATGTTATTAAAGAGCAGGATAAAGAAAAATATGTACCCATAATGTTATAATTATGGATGAGGTCTTCTGCCCTAGTTTAAAGTACCAGACTCTTGAGGCTTTGTAATGAAGATGGGTTAGAGTCTGTGGCATTGTGGCAGCTTTCAGGGATTAAAAAAGGTGCGGCACATTGATCAAGTGCTCATTGCCCTTGCCTCATCATCAGTGTCTGAAACTAGCTTAACTTCATTCTTTGGTTTCTAAACTCAGCTGCAACAGGCAACATAAATATATTCTTCAAAGTTCTATGTGACTCTAACGGGCAAGTCCTTGCCCTGCCCCCTTCCCCGAGTCCCTTTTCCTACCTCTCCACTTCTCTGAGGCCACGCTCCACTCACTCCATCCCCCTTCTCTCTGTCACTCACTCTTCTTCAACCTCACTCACTTTCACTGGGCTGGGACAGGGAGTTGGGTGCCGTCTCTGGGCTGGGGCCAAGGGGTTTGGAGTGTGGGAGGGGCTCCGAGCTGAGCCTGGGGCAAGAGGTTGGGGGGCAGAAGGGGGTTCAGAGTGCAGGCTCTGGGAGGGAGTTTGGGTGCAGGATGGGGCTCAGGGCTGGGGCAGGAGGTTGAGGTGCATGAAGGAGTGTGGGCTGTGGGAGGAGTTG
This sequence comes from Chelonoidis abingdonii, assembly GCF_003597395.2. Lineage (NCBI taxonomy): Eukaryota > Metazoa > Chordata > Testudines > Testudinidae > Chelonoidis > Chelonoidis abingdonii. The sequence continues at coordinate 257,522,643 of NC_133770.1, read as the reverse complement.
GGGTGCAGGAGGTGGTGTGGGATGCAGGGTGCAAGTGTAAGAGGAGGCTGGGGGTTGGGGTGCAGGAGGGAGAGCGGGGTGTGGGCTCTGGGAGGGAGTTTGGGTGCAGGGAGCTCAGGACTGATGCAAGCAGTTGTGGGTAAGAAGGGGTTCAGGGCTGGGACAGGGGGTTGGGGTGCAGGAGGGGGTTAGGTTGTGGGGTCCGGTTGGGCACCGCTTACCTCGGGCGGCTCCCGGGCGGCAGAGTAGCAGGGCTAAGGCAGGCTCCCTGCCTGCCATGGCCCCATGCTGCTCCTGGAAGCGGCAGGCATGTCCGACTGTGGTTCCAGGAGGGGGGGGAGGTGACTCTGTGTGCTGCCCCCACCTTCAGGCACTGCCCCCACAGTTCCCCATTCCCGGCCAATGGAAGCTGCAGAGGTGGTGCCTGCAGGTGAAGGCAACGCGCGAAGGCCCCCTATTCCCCCACCAGGAGCCACTGCCAGACCTGCTGGCCGCTTCCAGGAACTGTGCATGGCCAGGACAAGCAGGGAACCTGCCTTAGCCCCGCTGCACCACTGGACTGTTAGCAGTCGATCTCCTGGTTTGGCTGCAGGAGGGTTGGCAACTCAAGACTGAGACTGATATTGACTCTCAGAGGCTCCATGATTGGTCAGTCGATCGCGATCTACCAGTTGGTGACCAATGCTCTACTGCATGAGCTAAAAGCCACATGGCTGTTAGCTAAGGCTGTAGCAGACTCATTAATCTCTAAGTGGTGTCAGTGACAATACATGGGACAGAGCACCACACCCAGGAGGTGTGTGAGTTACATAAGTGCAATAAAATAACTTATACAGAACAGAAAATAATAGTATGGGTCTGCTGTTTTAGCAGAAAAGTCTGAGGTCTGGGCCTATTAATCTTGAAGGTCTCATGGGCTTGTGCCTCAGGGAAATAAGACTCTGTTGCTGTATGGCATTATAGCAGGTCTCAAAGTCCTCATCATTCCAGCATGATATAATTTAATTTAATTTCTTCTGCAGTTGCCTCTGCAATTATTGGTTAAGAGAAGTAAAAACATATTGTGACTTTAAGGCCCAAGGCTATCTCAGAAATGCTGTGGAGTGAGACTGCCTCATGGGGAGCTTTGGGAAGCACTGTACTTCAGAGAGTCCACTTGCCTTCTGGAGCTCTTCAGAGCACAGAGAGTGTGCTTACTGCACCACATTTTAGGAGGGTGCAGCATACATTGTGCCCCCCAAGGCTGACCAGATTCAGATTTTGACACCTGCCTCCACAAAGTTTGAGAGAGTTGACCTGAGGTTTTAGTTTGGGCCCAGCTCTGGGTTAAACCTTATAGTTTTATAAAAACATATTGAAGTTAATAGTGAAATGATTTGGAAACCGGTTTATAATCTCAGCACTGGGTTTTCTCATTACCACTGTTGCAGTGGTTTTCTTTGTTTGTTTGTTTTTTGCCAGCTAGATGGCTGGTTCCAGCACTGGGCACTGAAATGCCAATTGTAATTCAAAACTTGAATCGCTTATTTATTATTATCTCGGTAGCTCCTAGTGGCCCCCGCCCCACTGTGCTAGGCACTGTACAAACTGTGACAAAGTTCATCCTCTACCTTGGTGGGTCCTGCGCTTATTGGCAGATTTGTTCACCTCAGTGATCTTCCCCTCTTGTGGAACCCACAGTCTGGGTCAGCTCCTCCTGTGTCTGATTAGGAGTTGGGAGGTTTGGGGGGAACCCAGGCCAACCATCTACTACGGGTTCAAGACCAGGGCCCTGAGGATCACAGCTGTCTATAGTGCCTCCTGTAACAGCTGCATGACAGTTACAACTCCCTGGGCTACTTCCCCATGGCCTCCTCCAAACACCTTCTTTATCCTCACCACAGGACCTTCCTCCTGGTGTCTGATAACACTTTTCCTCCTCAATCCTCCAGCAGTACACTCTTTCAGTCTCAGCTTCTTGCTCCCAGCTCCTCACACATGCTCCTCTCTGCCTGACTGGAGTGAGCTCCTTTTTAAACCCAGGTGCCCTGATTAGCCTGCCTTGATTGGCTGCAGGTGTTCTAATTAAAGTAGCTGTCTCTACTGCCTTCTAGAAAGATCTTAATTGGCTCCAAGTGCCTTGATTAACCTGGAGCAACTGCCATTTGGCTACCAGAGTACTAGAAATTTGTTTAGCCTGGGGCTAACATACCTGTTTCTCAGTACTTTACTGTAGCCATCTGGCCTTGCCCCATCACAAAACATATAACAAAAAGATAATCCCTCCCATGGAGAAGCTGTTCTCTAGAGAGTATCTTCACAGCACAGTTAGATGTAGTAATAACTAGAGTGTTATCCCTAACTTGACCTGGGTGTCCATAAACCTTTGAGTTTCAGAGCAGTGGTTCTTAAACTTTTTTACTGGTGACCCCTTTCACATAGCAAGCCTCTGAATGCACTCCCCCCACTTATAAATTAAAAACTCTTTTTTATATATTTATATATTTAACACCATTATAAATGCTGATGGCAAAGCAGGGTTTCGGGTGAAGGTTGACAGCTCGCAACCCACCATGTAATAACCTCGTGACCCCCTGAAGGATCCCGCCCCCCAGCTTGAGAACCCCTGTGCTAGAGGGTGGGACTGGAAAATGGGATGGATCTCTCAATAAATTGCCCTGTTTTGTTCACTTTCTCTGAAGTATATGCACCAGTCTCTATTGGAAGACAGAATACTGGGCTAGATGGACTAGTGGCCCATGGTGACCATTCTTATGTTCTTATGACTCCTGTCCAAATGCAAAAATGTTTATCACAAGTGAAATGGTGCTTTAAGCTCAAGCTAGTTAACCTGTTGATGGAGATTGGTTGAAGCTCAAGTGATGTTGATGTTTGTGCTAGTAGTGCTGTGGGGATGCAATAATCTGAGTTACAACTCATTGTCAGCTAATTCAATCATTCTGGTAATCCAGTCACTTGGTGCTGCAAATCAGATCACTTTGTGTAACTCCTGTGTTGTTCTGCGGTGTGTTCACTCTTAGTGTATGGCTACACTTACAGTTGTACAGTGCTGTGAGTTAAACCCGCCTTCATACAGCTGAGTAGGGAAAGCACTGCAGTCTTTCCACACTGCCAGCTGCCAGCACACTGTCGTGGCCACATTTGCAGCATTTGCAGCTGCATTGGGAGCTGTGCATTATGGGTAGCTATCCCAGCATTCAAGTGGCTGCAACGTTCTTTTCAAATGGGGGGGATGGAGTGTGACAGGGAGCATGGGCAGAGAGAGAGTGGGTTTTTGGAGTGCTGAGACTGTGTCAGCACACTGCCTTGTAAGTTCAGACCGCTTTCCCTTCCCCACTCCCTCTCACTCACTGAAAGCAAACAGCAGCTGTTTCTTTTTTTCTCATAGACCAGATAAGCTCACTAAAATGGACCCCACACCCACCCCCCACACTGCCTCTCTCTTCCAGCAAACATTAGCTGTCGGTACTCCAAACAGAGCCCCCTGCCTGCCTCTCACTCATTCAAAGCAAACAGTAGCTGTGTTTGTTTTTTTGATAAGCAGCCCCCGAAACAGAGCTTTGAAAGGGCACTTCCTCCTCCAAAGTTCACAACAAAACAAGAGAGGACGCTTCAGTTAAAAGGATTATGGGGAGTTTCCTGAGGTCAATCAGTACGTAATAATGTTACTCCCCATTACACTGGAGCAGCAGGGTCTCAGCCAATATGCAACAGCTGTTATTCCTCTCGGAGAGGTGGAGTACCAGCAATGCTGTAGCCGCGGAGACACAGCGCTGTACCTGCCTTGCCAGTGTGGATGGGGAATGACGTACGGCGCTCTGGGAGGCTTTATTGCGCTGTAACTGGCAAGTGTAGCCAAGGCCTTACTCGAGCTAGACTAGCTTGAGTGCAGTACCTTGAGCTAACTGTTGCAGTGAAGACACTCCCTAAGTGGTGTAGTGTCTGCAGTACCAGGAGAGATTAACTGGAGCGTCAATGAGAAGCAAAGTCAGAAAAGTAATGGACATACTTCCCTGATCAATTGTATTTTTTATCCTAAATTCTCGATCACTGACCGACAAGCTACATTCATTCCTATATTTGCTTTCTAGAACCAATTCTCTGTATAATTTTTCATGAGTGATGTACCTGAATATTTGGATTCTAATATCTAAACTGTATAGTTATATTTATTCACATGAATTTGGGTTATTGCAGATTATGTACTATATCTATTTTATGACATTTAAACTAGATTTTGTACTTTTGGATAATATAAGCACTACACCCAGATGTACAGACACTTTTTCCTTAACCTGTGTATTATATAATTTTAACATTAGCTTTAATAATTTTTTAATTCATGGTGAGAAGAGCTTCTTACCTTACAAACTTTCCAGTTGCTGGGATGTACAAAACAATTGCAGTTATTCTTTAAAACAGAGGATTATGGATGATTTATAAATGGGTGAGTGAGAGATTCAGCAAAGTGTTGGATGAGCTCAGTGCTTGTGATTACATCCAGGGAGATTTCACATTTTGATACCTGTGTGGTGAGCTTGAAATCAGGTGACATAAGCAGTTCTTTTTGGGGGGACACAGAACTGAAAATTCCATTTAGGACATATTGATCATAATGAAGCTCAGGGATGAAACCTGAGCATGTGCTCTAAAGTGTCCCTTTAACATGGTTCCTCCAGGTCAGAGGTCCTCACTCACCAGCTTCTGCACCCTGGAATTTTAGAGGGGTAGCCGTGTTAGTCTGGATCTGTAAAAGCAGCAGAGAATCCTGTGGGACCTTATAGACTAACAGACGTTTTGGAGCGTGAGCTTTCGTGGGTGAATACCCACTTCGTCAGACGCAGTGGGTATTCTGCGTCTGATGAAGTGGGTATTCACCCACGAAAGCTCACGCTCCAAAACGTCTGTTAGTCTATAAGGTGCCACAGGATTCTCTGCTGCTGGAATTTTAGAGAGCCAGACTAGCCAATCTGTGGAGCTGACCCATGAGGCAGCCCCAGGATTTAATGTAAACTCCAACAAAGAATTTGAAAAGTGTGGTGAACTGGGGAGAGTTGTTAGCCTGAGCTGCAAGGATGCCAGTTGTGCAACAGGAGGGACAGTTTTATTATCTTAATCCTTGGTCCGCAGTAGTTCACATCACAAACCAGAGTAGATAGCTGCTTATAAGTAACCTCCAGTGCTAGAGAAATCCTGGATTGAGTCACCATCACGGCTGAAATTGTAAATCACATTTTGGTTCTTGCTGCAGAAAGCATCTAGATTAGGGAGAGAGGCAGGGTAATGTAGGAATGCTCACATGGAGGTTGGCATAACATACTTGACTTGTGCACCAACAAACACAAGAATTTTTCAATATTCAGCCCTGCAACCTAATGAGCATAACTGTTTATGTAACTGAAAGAGCAAAATGGCAGTGACAGACTGAAGAAGACAGACCCATATACAGGACAAGGTTCCTTTCATGTTCCTGTGCAACTCCACTGGACACAAACCCCTGAAATACTTGGAGCTTTTTCTTACTAAAATTGGAGAGGCGCCAGTAACCCTCAAATCTGACCGATTCTGTATTTGGTGTGGTGAAAGGCTCAGATATGAAACACTTGATCCAAATCCATGTATACAGTTCTGGTTACAGGTGGCATCCAAACTCATAAGATGTCTTTTATATGTTTGGTTCACATGTTTCTGAAATCTTATGAGACTGGTTATTTTGAGTGGGTTTTGGTTTAAGATGATGGAAATCTCCAAGGAGCAGCTGCTTTCACAGGATTGCCCTAATTTACGATGTCAGAAATTTCGCCAGAACAGACTGAAAGACTGCAGCAATGTTGAATCCAAGTCTGAATTCTAGACCTGAACCCATCCATCTCCAATTAAAATAGATTCTATTTGACATCTGTTGGCTGTTTTATGGCCTGTGGGCCATATCCTTCTACTGGTGGGTAGATATTTACATCACTAAACCACCACAACTGCGACACTCTTATGGAGATGGAATCTGAATTCCCCTCTCACCATTAGAGATGGCCTGTCCAAAAGAGAACTGAGGAAGCATGCACTGCTACTGCCTCATGCTGTATCTCTTCTGTGGATAGACCTGTTTCAAACTGGTATCTTTCATAGAAAGTGGAAACATGGACAAATTGCTAAGGATGAGTACCAAAGAATTGTGCAAGAATGTAGGGACAAAATCAGAAAAGCTAAGGTACAAAATGACTCATACTTAGCAAGTGGCTGGTACCAAGTCCCTGTGGCACTTGGGAGAGGGAGGGCAGAGGGCTTTGTGCGCTGCCATCACCTGTGGGTACCTCCCCTGAAGCTCCCATTGGCCGCAGTTCCCCATTCCCAGACAATGGGAGCTGCGGGGGGCAGTGCCTACAGGCGAGAGCAGCACATTGAGCCCTATCCCTCCCACTCCCTTCCCCAAGTGCCACAGGGACATGGTGCCAGCTGCTTCTGGGAGTGGCAATCCTGTGGGCCAGATCCAAAGCTGTGATGGGCTGAAACCGGCCCGCGGGCTGTAGTTTGCCCACCTCTGCCCTAGAAGAAGATAAAAGGGTGATAAGTAATTACCAACATGGATTTGTCAAGAACAAACTGTGCTAAATCGACATAATTTCTTTCTTTGACAAGGTGACTGGCCTAGTGCATAGGTGAGAACCTGTAGATGTGCTATATCTTGAGTTTAGAAAGGAATTGATGCAGTTCTACATTCTCATAAGCAAACTAGGGAAATTACTGTAAGATGGGTGAAAAACTGGCTGAAAGACTGTACTTAAAGAGTAGTTACCAATGATTCGCTGTCAAAATGGGAAGACATTATCTAATGGGGTTCTCTATGGTTCAGTTCTGTTCCAGTACTATTCAATATTTTCATTCATGACTTGGAAAATGGAGAGGCGATTATGCTTATAAAATTTGCAGATGACACCAAGCTGGGAGAGATTGCTAGCAGTTTGGTGGACAAGATTAGAATTCAAAATGACCTTGACAAATTGGAGAATTTGTCTGAAATTAACAAAATGAAATTCAATAAAGACAAATCCAAAATACTACACTTAGGAAGGCAAAATCAAATGTGCAACTACAAAATGGGGAATAACTGGCTAGGCCAGGGGTGGCCAACCTGAGCGTGAGAAGGAGCCAGAATTTACCAATGTACATCGCCAAAGAGCCAGAGTAATATGTCAGCAGCCCCCACATCAGCTCCCCCACCCCACTCCCAGTGCCTCCCACCCACCGGCAGCCCCGCCGATCAGCACCTTCCCACACCTCCCAATCAGCTGTTTTGTGGCGTGCAGGAAGCTCTGGGGGAGGAGTGAGGGCATGGCAGGCTCAGGGGAGGGGGCAGGAAGGGGTGGAGTTGGGGCAGGGCCTGTGGCAGAGCCAGGAGTTCAGCAATGAGCAGCCCCAGGCACACTGGAAAGTTGGCACCTGTAGCTCCAACCCCGGAGTTGGTGCCTATACAAGGAGCTGCATATTAACTTCTGAAGAGCTGCATTTGGCTCCGGAGCCACAGATTGGCCATCCCTGGGCTAGAGAGTAGTACCAGAAAAGGATCTGGGGGTTATAGTGGATCACAAATAGAATCTGAGTCAACAATGTGATGCAGTTGCAAAAAAGGCAAATATTCTGGAGTATATTAATAGGAGTGTTGTATGCAAAACACAGGAGATAATTGTCCCACTCTACTTGGCACTGCATCCAGTTTTGGGTGCAACACATTAGAAAATATATGGACAAACTGGAGAGCGTCCAGAGGAGAGCAGCAAAAATGATAAAAAGTTTAGATAACCTAACCTGTGAGGAAAGGTTTAAAAAACTGGGCATACATAGTCTTGAGAAAAGAAGACTGAGGGGGGAACCTGATAACAGTCTTCAAATTTGTTAAGGGCTGTTATAAAGAGGATGGTGATCAATTGTTCTCTGTGTGCACTGAAGTTATGACAAGAAGTAATGGGCTTAATCTGCAGCAAAGGAGATTTAGGTTAGATAATAGGAAAACCTTTCTAACTATAAGGGTAGTTAAGCACTGGAATAGGCTTCTAAGAAAGGTTGAGGAATCCTCATTACTGGAAATTTTTAAGAACAGGTTTGACAAACACCCATCAGGGATGATCTAGGTATACTTGGTCCTGCATTAGCACAGGGAGATGGACTGGATGACCTCTCAAGGTTTCATCCAGCCCTACATTTCTATGATGCTAGATTTAAAAACTATCCTTATATAATCAAAGCTAGGTTCTGTTGCCAGATCTGTGTGTGAAGTATTACTGGAGGCATATTTGATGCTGTACACAAAATGGACAAACCAGTTGAGGATAAAATTGGAGGCAACTTGAAAAAGAATCTTTCTCAAGGTTTGAAAAAAAATCTGTTAACTTAAACCCTGCACCCCAACATTTTGTTTGCGGGTCTAGATCTCCACTGCCTCGCACCTGCAAAATGGGTTTAAACACTACTGATTTAGCATATATATATATAAAAGCACTCAGATATCATGGTGGTGAGCATGATATAAGAGCATAGATATAAATTTTTAATCTAACGGGGTCCTTTCAGGAATGATTGCTATTTATAGTGTTATATTTTAATTCAAATCTTTACATTTTCTGCCAGGGAACTTAACCCTGATCTTTAAATATCCTCAAAGCTATCTTAAACAAACAAACATTTTATATCCTACATACCTAATATAGGTTACTTGAGAATTGGACCTTTGTGTTTGTAATTTCTGATGGGCAGTGAAGTGAGATTTTGACTTGGTATCTGTACAGACACTTGTGACTCTTAATGTGAGACAAATGTACTTGGTACATTATACTTACAGCAGCTCTATATTATCTGTAAGATGGGTTTTCACTACCAACAAGATCAACCTTCAAACTTCTTAAATGGTTTTTAATTTGAGTTTCAATCTATCTAGGTCGGGTACAGTATTTTTAAAGAAAATATATTATACTTTACACTTACCTGAGAGCCTTCCAAGAATCATAAAGCACATTACTAACATCAATGAGTTAGGCTTCACAGCAACATTTTGAGATAGGGCTTACAATATTTCCCTGTCTTACATCTGAGGAAACAAGTGAGCAGAGGATTTAACAGAGGCCTATGGAAGAGCCAGTATTTAACAGAGTCCAGTTTCCTGACTCTCGGTACTGATTGGACTTTAGCCACAAGACTAGTCTCCTTGGACCAAAGGGGATTTTAAAACCTTCTACCTGTTGGCAGTGGTATAGAGGGAGCATTTGGTTAACACTTTTGACTATGTCATAATGAAAGACTAAATGGACCTGACTACATTTCCAGCGTTAACTGACATTGCTACAATCCTCTCTTTGTAATACTGCTCTCTGTCAGTGAGGTCTGGACTGATTCGGCAATGGGTATGTGAGCTGTGTGCCCCTTTTAGTTTTAAATGGAAACTATGCTAAATATGACTAACCTTAGTAGATGTGCTCAGGTAAGAATCACTTTCTATAGCAGGGGTCTCAACCTTTTTCTTTCTGAGTCCCCCCGCAACATGCTATAAAAAATCCACAACCCACCTGTGCCACAATCACTGGTTTTCTGCGTATAAAAGCCAGGGCCAGTGTTAGGGGGTAGCAAGCAGGGCAATTGCCTGGGGGCTCATGCCACAGGGTCCCCCATGAAGCTACATTGGTCAGGCTTCAACTTCAGTCCAGGGTGGCGGGGCTCAGGGACCTGGGCTTCAGCCCCATGTGATGGGGCTTTGGCTTTCCGCCCTGGGCCGCAATGAGTCTAATGCTGATCCTGCTTGGAGGCTGCCCTGAAATCTGCTTGAGGCCTCCTAGGGGGCCTCAGACCCCTGGTTGAGAACCACTGCTCTATAGCACTGTGGAAGAGGTATTATATAATGGTGTGAATCGAAAGCAGAATCTCTGGTGCATTATCAAAACAGAGCACGCTCAGTAGTCTCAGTATTGCTTTAACATTCACCTTCAACTTAGAGTTAAAAGCAGCATCTTCATCTACTTTTTTTGAAAACTCTTTAGAAGAGTTTAAACTCTATCAGATCTGGTCTGATTGCAATCACTTCTCTGCAGTTCCCCAATCATTCACCAAGCCAATTAGCTTTAGCCTTCAGTCTTTCTTCCCAGCTGTGAGCTGAGTGAGGGAGCAGGAGTCCATTTTGAGCTCCGAGACACCACCTGAGTCCAGCAACCAGCTTATAGAAGTGTTCCAAGGGCAAACACATCACAATATCCTTCCATTCATTTCACAATCCCTTTTTTCCTCAAAAACAACTGATCTGTGGGCAGGAAAACCATTTACTCAAAAATAAAGAGTAAAATGTTTTTCTCCTTCGATAATGTTCCTAGTTCTTTCAATAGGTATTATGTTCTATAATGTGCTGTGTGCACCCATTTTGTCATCGCTTTGGGTCATCCTTGCTCACAATTGGTTATTTACTCAGGGGCTTTTGAAATTATTGAGTTGACACATCTGTCAGACGGCAAAAGCAGAAATGCTAAAAGGTCACTTGGAGAGAAACCAGCTGCTTCAGACAAACCTTTCTGCCTTCAAATAGCCCAATCATTACAGCCTAACAGATGGGGCCTCAGCTTTCATTTCTGTTTTTCTCCTTCTCTTCAGGTATTTAGATACACTACCTCATTGCCAGGTCAACATAGGCCTTCTTGTAATTACCTGCACAATAGGCATCTTGCTGCTTAAGAAAAAACAGCTCCATTTTCTCTAAATGGGGAATCTGTTTCCCCACAGATATGAATTACAGAATGCTTGCCACAAACTTTCCTATTAACAGATTAGTTTTGACAGAGATAAGTACATTTTTATTACTCCTCCTTCAGTCATTACACTATGAAGCATCCATTTAGTGCTGATCTACTATTTCTGAGAGCCTTTGGAGGCTTTTGGCAAAAATGGTGATAAGTAGAGGTGAGCAAATAATTCTTAACAAATAATTTGTTCAATGAATTTGGCCTCTCTTTCTGTTTGCTGAACATCCAAGAGACAATTGCCATTTCCTCAGACTTATTCACTGTCCTAATTTATTGGATGAATGTCTTTTCTGATATTTTACACCGTGGTTTAACTGAGCATTCAGAATTTTAGTTGTGGTGATTCGTTGTGATAGCTCATAAATCACATGACCCTAAATCACATTGTTTCTGTACCTTGATTCGGTGAGCAGGTAATTTTGGCACTAATAATTGTCCCTGGGCTTTTGCAGTTCTCTTTTGGAAAATATTTGTGCTAATAAACTTGATTGCTTAGATTGGGGTAGGCAACCTATGGCACACGTGCCAAAGTCAGCACACAAGCTGATTTTCAGTGGCACTCACAGAACCCAGGTCCTGGCCACCAATCTCAGGGGGCTCTGCATTTTAATTTAATTTTAAATGAAGTTTCTTAAACATTTTAAAAAACTTATTTACTATACATACAACAATAGTTTAGTTGTATATTATAGACTTATAGAAAGAGAACTTCTAAAAACGTTAAAATGTATTACTGGCACGCGAACTCTTAAATTAGAGTGAATAAATGAAGACTTGGCACATCACTTCTGAAAGGTTGCTGACCCCTGACCTTAGATGTGTGTTGAAAATGAACACAGAAAGGATGTAAGTGTTGCAAAGAGAATTCATTTAAAAGTTCAAATTATTTTTAAAAAATTGCCCAGCTGCATTTATAAAAGATGTACCCTGCTCCCTCAGAAACCCCACTCTCCTTGCGTCTACACAAATTCATGGTGAAGAATATGTCTAGTGCTGGCTTCCATTTTAACATGATAGTTACACAAAGGGTTTAGATTGCAAAATACCTTTCAAAGAGCATGACTTAATCTGGAGCCAAACACATGACCAGCATGAGAGGCATATATATTTCTGAAGGGATGTGATGAGTGGAATAAACTAAAATTATGGTTAAATGCCTTGATTTCTGCCAAGCATGCCTGAAATATCTGGCAAAATTCTTATGCTGTTGTATGATACAGAGGGCCCCACTAGAACTCCGTTTCACTGGCTATTTGAGAGTTTGGTTGAATACAGAGTCGAACAATGAACACACTATAGACAGAGAGGAGAAAAATCTTTTCAATGGGATGTATATAACTTTCATCAACACAAACTGGAGTGTCAAGAGTTTAATGGACACATCAGAAGGTGACTGATTATATGCACAATGGGGAAGAAACACCAGAAATTCAAAAGTTAGCATGGACACTCTGGCCTCCGTATCTATTTCTTGTCAGCGGAACGCAGTGTGTGACACATTGCATGGTTCTGTTACGTCTATACTGTCTGAGCGCAATAGGCTGAGTTTATACATGAATCTTAGCTTTGAATTTCCTTGTTTGTCCTTTTGTGTCTCTACCATAGTAACTTCTGAAGCCTGACCAGGTTGTGAATATCCTAATAATACACAACCTGGGCAAGATTCTGGCTTCTCCTCTGCAAGTGCTCAAGGAAGCAAAGGGCATAGGGAACTTGTAAACCTGTGCATGGGGCAAACAGTCATGCTCTGTGAATGAAAGAGGAGTGATATTAAACACCCTTGCTGAAATCCTAACTCCACTGAATGAAGTCAATGGGGCCAGAATTTCAGCCTCTAAGGAGAAGTAGTGGGGTCATGTTCTCTGTTTGACTTTCAGCTGGTATCACTCAGGGTATGTCTACACTATGGGATTATTCTGATTTTACAGAAATCGATTTTTGGAAACATTGTATAAAGTCAAGTGCATGCGGTCACACTAAGCACATTAATTCGGTGGTGTCCGTCCATGTATCAAGGCTAGCGTCGACTTCCGGAGCACTGCACTGTGGGTAGCTATCCCATAGCTATCCTATAGTTCCTGCAGTCTCCCCTGCCCATTGGAATTCTGGGTTGAGATCTCAATGCCTGATGGGGCCAAAAAATTTGTCACGGGTGGTTATGGTAAATGTCATCAGTCAATCCTCCCTCTGTGAAAGCAACGGCAGACAATCATTTTGCACCCTTTTCCCTGGATTGCCCTGGCAGATGCCATAGCACGGCAACCATGGAGCCCATTCAGCCTTTTTCCTCTGTCACCGTATGTCTACTGGAAGCTGCTGACAGACGTGGTACTGCAGTGCTACACAGCAGCATCCCCTTGCCTTTGCAAGTTAGCAAAGATGGTTACCAGCCCTACTGTACCATCTGCTGCTTTGCAAGTTTACAAAGATGGTTACCAGTCCTACTGTACCATCTGCTGCTTTGCAAGTTGACAAAGATGGTTACCAGTCATACTGTACCGTCTGCTGCTGTCATGGGTGCTCCTCACTGGCCTCAGTGAGGTCAGTCGGGGGCACCTGGACAAAAATGAGAATGACTCTCCAGGTCATTCTCTTCTTTAAGTTTTGTCTAATGGAGAGTGAGTCCTGCCTAGAATATCAGGCAAGCCTGCTGAAGAGCCAGAGAGGAAAACGACCACTCCAGGTCAGAGCCTCAGACATCCTGCAGAAATGATGAGCTGCATGCCATTCTAGGGGATGCCCCTGCAACAACCCCACCCATTGCTTCCCTCCTCCTCCACCCCTCCTGGGCTACTGTGGCAGTTATCCCCCCATTTGTGCGGTGAAGTAATAAAGAATGCATGAATAAGAAACAACACTTTATGGCCTCTGCAAGCAGAGATCAAAGGGGGCAGGGGAGGGCGGTTGGCTTTACAGCGAAGTAGAGTGAACCACCGTTCTGCACTTGCTCAGCCTATAGCTGAAAATGGGAATCTGTGATAAGCACTAGGATAGAAGCACAGGCAGGACTGAATCTCCATTTGTCTGTGGGCCTTTGGTTGACACTGGTAACATACAAAATGTCCCAGGATATGTATGTTGGGGGACAGTTCTAAACGGCAGCTTGATTTTTTTATTTGCAGCAAAATGTAGAGGTCTAAGTATCTGATTGTGAGCCCTGGTAGCAAGGAGTAGGCTGGGGTAGGCGCGACCACGCGGTGCTGCTGACTGGGAGAGCAGCCTAAGGCAGAAGCCTCCAGCTGCCATGATATTCCAGACAGGACTGAATCTCCATTAGACAAAACTTAAAGAAGAGAATGACCTGGAGTCATTCCCATTTTTACCCAGGCATCCCCGGCCGACCTCACCGAGGCCAGCCAGGAGCACCCATGGGACAATGATGGATACCAGTCATACTGTACCATCTGCCGTCCGCAAGGCAGGGAAGGGGTTGCTGCTGTGTAGTGCTGCAGCACCACGTCTGCCAGCAGCATCCAGTAGACATACGGTGACATTGAAAAGAGGTGAGAAACAATTTTTTCCCCTTTGCTTTCATGGGAGGGGGACTCTGAACCACCCACGACAATGTTTTTGACCCTTCAGGCATTTGGAGCTCAGCCCAGAATTCAAATGATTTTCGGAGAATGAGGGAACTGTGGGATAGCTACAGTCATCAGTTGCCCTTCCCTCCGTGAGCGTCCATTTAATTCTTTGGCTTCATGGCCTTGGAGATTTTTTCAAATGTTTTGGCATTTCGTCTTTTGGAACAGAGTTCTGATAGAACAGATTCATCTCCCCATACAGAGATCAGATTCAGTATCTCCCATATGGTCCATGCTGGAGCTTTTTTTTGATCCTGGGACTGCATGGTCATCTGCGCTGATCGGCGCTCCACACTGGGCAAACAGGAAATAAAATTCAAAAGTTCACAGGGCTTTTCCTGTCTACCTGGCCAGTGCATCCGAGTTCAGATTGCTGTCCAGAATGGTCACAATGGTGCACTGTGGGATAGCTCCCGGAGGCCAGTAGCATCGAATTGTGGCCACACTAACCCTAATTCAAAATGGCAATGTTGATTTCAGCGCTACTCCCCTCATCAGGGAGGAGTACAGAAATTGATTTAAAGAGCCCTTTATGTCGACAAAAGTGTCTTCGTTGTGTGGATGGGTGCAGGGTTAATTTGATGTAATGCTGCTAAATTCGACATAAACTCATAGTGTAGACCAGGCCTCATGGAAGTTATACAGGTGCTGGGGCAGCTTAATGCTACAACCTGCAAGTTGGACGCTTGTCCTTCCTGGCTGTTGAAGGCCAGTGGGAGGTATAGGGTCCATTTTTGGTCAAGTTTTCCCTTTGGTGGAGCAGAGCTCCAGCAGATTTTAAGGAAACTTTTGTGAGGCTCATGCTCAAAAATACTAACTCTTGATGTTGGTAATTTGTAGGATGTGGCAAGGCAACCCTGGCAATTTTTTAATTCCCCAGATTTCCTTGATATGGTTATAGGCATGGGTACAGGATAGAAACTGCACTGGTAGCATTAGTTGATGATCTCCTCTAGGATAGAGATAAAGTGTCCGTGCTGATTCTTTTATCTCTCTCACCTGCTATTGATACAGCTGACCTTGGGATTTTGTTGGCTTACTTGCGAACTCTGGCAAGGGTAGCGCAGAGCCACTTTTGAGTGGCTCTTTTTATCTTTGTGAGAGAACTGTTAGCTGTAGGCCATTGTTCCTCTATCCCAAGTGTTTATGGTGTGGGATGCCACATGGGTTGATAGTGTCCCCTCTCTTGTCCAGTGGCACTATTTCAGATTGCATTTGGGGGAAGGGAACTTTCAGTGAGGTTCAGGGGCTACTTAGGCTGTAAGGGGTGTAGTTTCCTGCTCCTCCACAGGCATCCACGTGAGGGGTTTAATTTCCCTTGGATCCTGCTGACTTTCTCTTACAGTATTGGGTGGGACTGCTTCCCAGGGTGAAGTTCCTGACAACTGACTCTTTATGGTGGGAAGGGGCAGACTGGTGGTGGTAGTTGGATGAGTGTGTGCTGCGGCACACTCAGGTAATGGTGAGAGAAGCCTGTTTGCACAGAGTGGAGCTGCCTCAGGGTCTTTTGGGGTCCTGGCCCCTTTTCTATGAACCTCCCTCTCAGCAGGCTGTGGGACCAGGCTGCTCTCCTCAGTGTCCATTTGCTCTTGTCTCCCCATTCCTCCTCCTTCCCCCCAGGCCATTCGGTCCCATCTTCCCGATGCCAGGGGTGGTGCTGAGCTGTAGCTCAGGTGGTATTGCCCTTCCTGAATGGTGCACCTGCACATATTCAATGTTCATATGAAACTGCGAGGAGGGTTAGGGAAGACAAGGGATAGGAGGGTGGGTGGTGGAATGGATGTGAGCACCACATCTCGAGGAACAACAGTTGTGAGGAGGTAAGTAACCGTTCTTCTTTAATAGGCAGCAGGTTTAAAACAAATAAAAGGAAGTTCTTCTTCACACAGAGCACAATCAACTTGTGGAACTCCTTCCGGAGGAGGTTGTGAAGGCTGGGACTAGAACAGCATTTAAAAGAGAACTGGATAAATTCATAGAGGTTAAGTCCATTACTGGCTATTAGTCAGGATGGGTAAGGAATGGTGTCCCTAGCCTCTGTTAGTCAGAGGATGGAGATGGATGGCAGGAGAGAGATCACTTGATCATTGCCTGTTAGGTTCACTCCCTCTGGGACACCTGGCATTGGCCACTGTCGGTAGACAGATAGTGGGCTAGATGGACCTTTGGTCTGACCTGGTATGGCCGTTCTTATATTCTTATGTTCTTATATTAAGGGCTGCAGTACTTTCAATATGTTGATGGCACCCAATTCTGTGTCTCCATCATGTGTGCCTTAACTGAAGCAGTGGCATGACTAATCTGTACCTTGATGATCTTGGGGCCTGCATGGGCTGACATTCATTCCACGTGAGACTAAGATAATGTTGGTAGGGCTAGGGGAAACAGTTGGAACAATTGATGGATGAACCTTTTCAGGGGGTGTCACAGTTGTTCTTGTGCATGCCTCTTTAAAGCTCAGGCATGCGCTGAACTGCACATCCACAAACAGACCTGTAATGAGTTTCAGCCAGATAGTGTTCATTTAGACACTGGGCAGTTCCGGGTTACTGACCTGAATTTGGCACAGGTCTATACAAGTGGCTGGAAGTCATTACCAGCCAAAAGTTGTTCTCTCACCTCTGAGAAATGAGTTGGTGGTGCTTATTGTCAGATGGGATGCAATTACTTTTTAGATATTGAGCATATCCTCAAGATGGTTTTAATGAACACAAGCCAGGAACTTCATTTTATAGTTCCTGTGTATAGTGTTTCCTGCATCACAGCATCCCATAACAACTTGCTGGGATATTGGTTAGCTACTGATTCACAGGGGGAAAGAGTACCACCAGACCACTTCCTGCCCCACATTGGAGGCTGCTTGTCCAAGTACTGGCCAAGTTCAATAGTGTGTTAGGCTATGAGTTCTGAAAAAATCACAAGCCAGTGTGGGATGGTTGCAAGTTGGATTTTACAGTCATTAGGAAATCTGACAGGAGTACACACAAGTGCGAGCAGAATGTAGGATGAATACAGCTGGACTCCTTTTTATAACATCTAAAATAAAAAAAGAGAAATATATAAAATTTATGCCACCTAACTTGAGTCCTAGGTGTTTCGTGATGTGAAGAGGTAACATTATTAGTATCCATCATTAAATCCACTGAGTGTCAGACTTGTCACCTTGACACTTTAATGATCCTTAAGATGTCCTTGTAAAAGCTTGATACCATGGCAACTAGTCAAACGTAGGGCCTTGGTACTACTGAACTTCTCTTAATAAATCAGGCATAATTGGCATCTATGTATTATAATAAATTAAAAGTTATTCAACTGGAATGATTTATATTGTACAATATTAAGTCATTAAATTTGCTGTTCTGATCTCTTTGTGATACAATTCCTGTGTGTGTTTTTCAACATAGACATTTTTTATTTTGTTCTCCTGCACTTAAAATTGGATCTATATGGAGGCTAGAAGGTGCAGTGAATTAATGCAGACTGTTGCCCTCTGACACCTGGATTTAGTTTTTGGTTAGGCTAAGGCCCTGAGTGAAATGAGTTATAGGCAAGAAGTGAACTAATTAAATTAAGCTGATAAAAATGTTACCCAGACATGTACAGAAGCCACTGCAGGATCTTATTTATGTGACTCCCTCCCCAGCCTACCCCTTGTTGTTTCACTCCCTTATTCTTTGAGTCATATTTTAAATTCTAAAGTGTAAGCTCATTGGGGAGGGACTTTGTCTGTTTGCTGCTGAGGTATCAAACACATCTTTGGGTATGGTATAAATAATGGTAATTCCTGTACTCCACTGAGTGTGGGTCTATAGGAAAGCTACCATGTGATGCATAGGGGAGGTGCCCCTGGAGAGTATTTCCTGAGAAGTGCAAGGAACTTTGTGCAGTTTCTGCTTATATGATGCTTAGCATGATCTGAGGACCAGATTTGTGAGCACTATAGATGCTTCTTAATCATTTATAAGGGAGCTGTGCTTGGCCTTGACCATTCTGAGGGCAGTCAGGCTGGTACATCATGGGCCACAGAGCAGCTGTTCAGCCTCTCTGCAGTGAAGACCTGCAGAGACTCTATTCACACTATGTTATGCATCCTGTCCTTAGCATCTCCCCAATGCAGAGATCTCAGTAGCTACTGCAACACATGCAGAAACACCTGTGGTGGGAGATGGAAGCCAGAGGACGTGGGGTGAACCGGATCATTCAGAGACCTTCATAAACAGGCGTATGTGCATGAGAAGAACTGCAGGGGGCTGTGTTGTCTCCCTTGCTTTCCAGCTGCCTATGTATGTCTTTGGTGTGACAGGCTCCCATCATTCTCTGCCTTCCAGCTCCATTCCTTTATGTGAGTTCAAAGTCACACATTGGAAAAGGCCTGGTAATGAATTACAAAACATGGCAAGTAGGACCTAGATTCTCATTTGGAAACAGTGAGCTATGTAAATGCAAAGACAATTGCTGTGTATCCAAACTAATCCTATCTATTTTGTCCTCTCTGGTGAGCAACGCCAGCTGCATCAAACAGTCTTTGAATTAATTGTCTTTACACTGTAAAAGGTTATCACGCTATCTTCATAGTATTTTCTGACTATGGACTGCGGAACTGAATATCAAATGTTGTGCAAGAAACTTATTAAGCATACTAAAAATTGTGCCTGAGAATGCCATCTGTAATTGCCCAGATAGGACAATGTCTACACTACTTTTCTATTTTTATTTCTTCTATCTTTCTTTAACTCAAGGATTTTTTATTTCACTGAGCTTTCAAGGTGGATCTCTCCTGTCACTGAATTAAAATGCTGTTGAGCAGGACTTTGTTCCATCACTGGGACTCAGAAGTGGGGAGGCTAGTATGCCACCCCAGGAGATTTTTAATTAGTTTTCATTACATTTGGATAGGATTTGCTTAAAGTGTGAGTCTTCTTTGAAAGAAACCAGTATACAACCAGTTTCACATTTTGTTCTACTCATTCTATATCCTATTTGTTCTGTGGCTTCCAATGGGGTTGCACAGGGATAGCCAAAGGCAGTGGTGGACTCAGAATGTTTATTACTGCTGATGGTGCACAGGATACAAATAACACAGCTTGACTGAGTACAGGTTGAATTTGCAGAGCTGCCAGTTAGAAAGACACATTTTACATGGAACCACATATATAAAGCACTATATACATGGAGAGCCAAGGTTTCCACTTTTATTACATTTCGGGGTAGAACTGCATTTAAGCAAATAAGGACAGATTGTGACCCCTGCCTCCATCCCCTTTGTGCTACTTTGGCAGTGCAAAAGGGATAGAGAGCTATCTTAGCATGGCAGCTGGGGTTCCCTGTTGATGGGGAATCTCCAGTTGCCCTGCCGGAAGCTGAACCAATACGCAGCCGAGCCCAGAATTGGGGAGGAGAAAGGAGGCGTCAGACTAGAAGATAAGCCATTAGAATTCATTTACCACTACACCACCTGACCCACCATTCTGCCTTGTGGAGAAAGCATATAAGGTTCATTATCCTGCTCTTATTAAACCTCACTGGGAGCTTTGCCAGAGAGTTCAATTGGAGCAGAATCAGCCTAAAAGCTTGCTCCATTGTCAGATGGACTAAGGAACTACTTCTCAGAGCCCATAGAATTCCATGGTACCCTGGGGCCAGGTTCTGTGGCTGGAAATGCTGATTACTTTGGCACATTTTATTGTTTTCCACAATGCTATAGTGATGAGATTGCAACAGTCTGGGAAAAATTTGTATTAAAGTGCAGCAAATGGCATTTTTATAAAAGGCCAGTCTGTAAATCTGTTTACTATTAAACAGATTTTATGAAGAATATGTATTTTGGGTCATGTTCCTTCAAATTCAATAATGTCAGCCTACCGTACTTTGGGATGTGTAGGCCCTCAGTTTATCTAAGGAAGGCCATCTAAGCATCTACTTAGCTTTAAGTATGGGTTTCAAAGCTATTAGGGTCTAGGGGCCTGTCATAGTATTCCTTCCCAGATCTGAACCTTAGAGTTCAGAAAATGAGATACTAGCATGAATCCTCTAAGCTTAATTACCAGCTTAGATCTGATAGCACTGCCACCACCCAAAAATATAGTGTTTTGGGACACTCTGATCTCCCCAACCTTCCCTGGGGACCCCAAGAACCCAAATCCCTTGGGTTCTTAAAACAAGGAGAAATAAACCATTCCCCCTTCTTTCCCCCTCCCAGACTTTCCCTCCCTGGGCTATCCTGAGAGACTACTGATCCAAACTCTTTAAATCACAATACAGAGAAGCATGTCCCTTCCCTTCCACAAAGAGGCAAACAGATTCAAGGAAAACAGAGAGAGATTCTACCTCTCCCCCCTCCCGTCTCCCCCACCAGTCCTGGTGAGTTAACCCAATCCCCTGGGATTAAACAAGGGAAACAAGGAAAAAAATCAATCAGGTTCTCTTAAAAGAAATCTTTTAATAAAAGAAAGGAAAAAGTAAAGAATTATCTCTGTAACTTCAAGATGTAAATATTACAGGGTCCTATAGCTTACAGACACTAGAGAGAAACTTTCCCCCCAGTACCAATACAAATCAAAATATTCCCAGCAACTACACATATAAAAGTTAACCAGCCAGATCCACATTTGCAAATAGAGAAAAACAATCAAAAAGACTAAAACCGCCTGTTCTTACTTACTATTTGAACAGAAACTTAGAGAGCCTGTAGTAATGTCTGGTCTCTCTCAGACCCCCCAAGAGAAGAACACACAACGGACAAAGAACACACACAAAAGCTTCCCTCCACCCAGATTTAAAAGTATCTTGTCTCCTGATTGGTCCTCTGGTCAGGTGTTCCAGTTCCCTGCTTGTAACCCTTTACAGGTAAAAGAGACACTAACCCTTAACAATCTGTTTATGACAGGGCCTAATGTTGAAAATACCGATTGATGGCAGTAATGTTAAGCACATGCATAAGAATTTGCAGGATCAGGGCCTAACTGCATACTCTGCCTGTAACCATTCCCCTCCATTCCTTTCCCTTGTTTGTTGTTTTCACTCGTTATGGTTTGCCTTATATTCAGGTAGTAACCTGTTGAAGAGCTATGTGGTTGTGAAATATTATCATTAATATTCCCTCCCTTCCACTCCCAGTTACATAAAACAATACATTAAACCATTACATGAAAGTAATTGAGAATACCATATTAAAAGTCACAAAGAATTTTTTATGTATTTATCATAATTAGAGCTGGTCAACATTTTTGCATTTTGTGTGTGTGTGTGTGTGCCATTTTTCAAAAATCTAAATTTCAGGAAAATTGTTGACCATAATTGAAATCTTCAATTTTTCACAAAATTTTCTATGATTTTTTTAACTGAAATTTTTGCTGAAATCATTTTTGGAATCATTGACTTTTCATTGAGTGAAAAAAAGTGGTTTCTTACTGAAACCCAGATTTTAGTAAAAAAAAAAAAATTCAAATGTGCTCTCAGGAAAAATGTCTAAGAAATGGAAACATTTCAAAATTTTGAAATATTTCATCAAGTCATATATGTACTTTGAATTGTGATGCAGAGGCCAGAATTTAGTCCTTTTTAGTATTAAAAACGTTAAACGAGAATCCTTTTTGTGGTGCAATTGCTTAAAAACAGTCATTTCACATTAAAATTTGGTATTTAATTTATTTATCATGTAATCTGGTGGTTGGTAATTTTGATTTAAAAAAAAATCTGAATTACCTGATATCTACAAATTGGACATTGCAGAGATGCTGTATATTTTCCCACACACTTTCCTAAGGACCCGACTACTGATAATCTGTGTCCCCATTGTATAAGTGCATGACAAAGTGAAATGGCTCCAAAAGTGTAATACCTATCTATAAAATAAAAAAATGTATATATACACATTTAACCAAGAGAAGAGATTGTGGACAGAGAATTACTTTACTGTTCAACAAACTTTTAGATACATTATTCCTGCATTATGGCTACAGCATCTATCTAATAGTACCCCAATGGGTATGTAAAGTGTTTTATTCACATGGGCTATATTTACCTATTTTGCATTGTACTGTAAACATCAGCAGGACTTGAACAGTTTCAGCTATTCTAACAAGTTTTGATGGGTAGCAGAGCTTACAGCATTGTTTATAAAAGAAACTTTTTTTTTTTTTAAAAAGAGTGCAATTCTGCTCTAAAAAAATGACTGTAGAAACCCCTGCCATTTTAAAAGTCAATGTTTTTAATGATATCCACATAAAAATGTTCACTTTTCCCTAATGCAAGCGAGTAGCGATATTAGAAAAAGGATTGGCTATGTAAGATCATTTATAGAACAGCTAGACATGATGGGGAAGTGCTATCATTGGGGATTATCTGCTATGCCACAAAATTGGGTCTTGTCACAACAGGTCTGGGATCTGATGCTTTTTTAGAAGCTGCCATCTTGTGCTCCAGACCCTGAGCTTTCATTGACTTTTGTTTATTTATTTACTTTCAGTCTTTAGCCATTATGGTTGCAGAGAGAACCTTAAAAGTGTGAAATGAGTATCTTGACCACCATTTTGTTTCTCAATCTGAGCTATGGACCCAAAAGGCCAGTGGAGAGGTGGGGAGCTCTAGGGCAGGGGTTCTCAACCTTTTTCTTTATGAACCTCCCCCCCCCACCCCCCGCAACATGATATGAACACACCAGGGCCCACTTGTGCCACAACACTGTTTTTCTGCTTATGTAACCCTTCTGCCCCTCTGAGTTGGCAGCAACAAGGGCCGGGTTCAGTATCCAGGGGTTCCGTTTCAGTAACACAATGCATAACCGGCTTGAGCCCCCACCCAGTGAACCTGCACACTTATATTCACACCCCCCTGGGCGCCTCTAGAGGCGAATACTTCCCTTCTCGCAAGCACGGAGTCTGAGTGTAACAATCTTTTTAATAAAGAAGGGAATCAGCGGGCATCCCACTGGAGGAACACACAAACAGGGTTATAACACAAACATCAACAAAAACCCACCCAAGTTGCGTTGGCAATGTCCTTTTCTCCTTAGGGTCTTAGTCCAATCACCCAAAGTCAACAACCCAAAAGCTCTGTTCAGTGCCACCCAGAATTCAAGAGTTATATCTGGCAGAGTTTACCCGCCCCCAGCCTGGGTGGAAATGGGGGAGGGAAGTCACATAGGTGTCAAGGGCACCTTGCGTGGGCCAGGGCCAACTGCTCCGCCTCTCCATGAAGTTCTGCTGCAGCCTTCACCACGACAGCTCCACCCACCAGCTGTGCTGCTCCTCCAGCCGTCCCTACAAACCGCTTCACTCTGCTCACTGTTCTGTGGGCTGCTCCAAACACATGCAACTGCTCTGCTCTGCTCTGCCAGCCGCTTAACAATAGGTCTTCAGACTCCCCACTAGTTAACACACACCACTCAGTGATCTCAGGTCAGCTCTTTCAGTGATTTCAGCTCTTAGTAGGGAGCCCTGGTGTGTGCACCATTGGTCCAACATGAATTCAGCTCAGCAGTCTCTAGATGGACTCCTAATGGAATCAAAATTAGCTCTACTCTTTAACAGTGGAGAGAGGAGGATGTGCAATTGATGTTCCAGGCCCTCAAAGAGGCCCATAACATCAAGTACACACACCAGTCCCCAACCTCTCTCCCCTCATAGAGCTTTGGAACCCATGTCCCATGTTTAGCAAGTACACCCAATACTGAGTCATTTCTGTCACAAAGCAGTCCCACAGCTCCCCATTCACACAATCAGGGTGACAAACTTTTTTTTTCCTCCTGCCCCAATAACAAAGAAATTGGGGATTCCAGAGCTGTAAAATCACCATCGCAAGCTGCTGTGGGGTTATGCTAAGTTGTTATGCTAAGAAGGGGTGGATGCCAATGGAAATTCCTAACATTCCACACTCTCTACAATTCACCACCAGATGTCAGGATAGCGCTCATTCTGACTCTGCTTACACTTATAAAAACCAGAGCCAGCACTAGGGGGTAACAAGCAGGGCTATTGTCTGGGGCCGCATGCCACAGGGCCCCGCACAAAGCTACATTGCTCAGGCTTTGGCTTCAGCCCTGGATAGCAGGGCTCAGGGGCCCAGGCTTCAGCCCCATGTGGTGGGGCTTCGGGTTTCTGCCCTGGGCCCCAGTGAGTCTAATGCTGGCCCTGCTTGGTGGATCGCCTGAAATCTACTCATGGCCCACCAGGGACCCTGGTTGAGAACCACTGCTCTAGGGGTGCATTTAAGCTCTCACAATGAGTGATTCATAGCTCCTGACCAGATAGTCCTACTGCTAGATCAGCAACAGCCAGGCAAGTGCTGTGTGAGAGGATGGGCAGCTTCTTCCCTGCCTCTGAAGTCTGCTGCTCCTTCCTCTGCTGGAGGCTGTTTGCAGACTTGACTGAAGCAGACATCACTACACTGGTTACACTCGGTTCTTATTTTCAAGCTCTTCTTTGCGACCGTAAGGGCTAGAAACAATGTCTAAAAATGAAAGTAGAGATTCTGATGTCAGTCCGTGGGAGCTATTGCCTTAGGCACATGCCTGCTGTGCCCTATGCCTTAACCCAGCCCAGCACAAGAGCATTACCCAAATCTCACTGAGAGGGAACACACCACTAGGAGCCTGTGTAAGCCACTGGTCAGCATGCATTATGTCGCACCATGTTACTCCGTGTGCCTGATCCACAGAGGATGTAAGTCTGTTACACTGAATAGCATTATTAGCCTACACTGAATAGAAGCCTCTGGTGCATGTAGCTTGTGTCTGTTATGATTTGGTTTTGGTGTACTCCACTCAGGCAAAGTGGCTAGCTTTTTAGCTCAAGTTGTAGAAACTTACCCTTCTGGTATTGGAGATCCCTGGTTCAATCCTTGATGTTAGTCACTGTGGGGACTGTCACATCAGCCGAGTATGCCTGATCTTTTTTTTGAAGATTTCCACAATTTGCTACAAATGGCATCTCATTTTGGCATCTCAGGTGGGTGGGGCGTGGCTTGTGGGCTGTACTTGGATGAGTGTCACCCAGGGCTGCCTAGGGGGGGGCACAAATGGGGCAATTTGCCCCAGGCCCCGGGGCCCACAGAGTCCCCCAGGGGCCCCCACAAGAATATAGTATTCTATAGTATTGTAACTTTTTTTTATGGAAGGGGTCCCCAAAATTGCTTTGCCCCAGGCCCCCTGAATCCTCTGGGCAGCCCTGGTGTCACTACTGCTTTTTCCAGTTAGAGCCCTGATTTTTGTTCTGGCAGCACATCTCTTGTGGAGTATGAGGATAATAAAGTGGCTACATCAGGATTGGTTATGAATATGTTCTACACTGAACAGCACTTTCTGGTGCATGTTGCTGGTGTCTTATGATTTTTCTGTGTACTGCACTCTTCAATGAAGGGAAGTTCCCTTCCCTGCTGCAGAAGGGCTGGCATTCTGTTCTCAAGAGATTGTTGCATTATGTACAGAGGAGACCCTCCCCCACACACAATGCTACCTCAGTGGCATTATCTCTGTGCTTTCTTGCTGTATTCCATAATCTAAAATGTCATTTTAGGCTAAAAGTCTTTTTCTCTCTCTCTCTCTCTCTCTTCACTATGGAAACTCAACATACACAACTACCTACAGACAAGTTAGAATTACTAGATGATGGTCTGGCCAGGAAAAGATGGCAGGCAGGCTGATCTGTGGGAAAATAACAAAAAAAGAACCAAAGTCTTGAGTTAAAAATACATTATAAAACAAATTGCTACAGTAGCTCTTTTAGACATGATGATATTTATTCATCGCAAGTTTGAGTCATGATGAGAAAAAGGTCTGACTTGCTGCTTTTACAACAATACCACTGACAGATATGTAGATCACCCTGTCTCTCAGAATGCTGCAGAACCACTATCACTTTTATCCTAAAAGAATTGGTACTCTGTATATGAAAAATGCATTCTCAAACCAGTCTGAATTAGTTTTTAATGTACTGTGACCTCAAAGTGCCCCAGGATATTAATGCTACATGATTTCTTCTGAATGCTTTTTGAATAGCTGCATAGAGCAATTAAATGTGTCATACATCACACATGACACAGTTAAATGCCTCTTCTGGTCAAGGAACCTAAACAGTTCTTTCAAATGACAGTAATTTCATATTACTGAAGATTAAAAAAAGTCACTTGTTACTATTAAAATATGCGTAAGCTGGAGTAGGTGATAACCTTTGCCTGAAGTTGATCAAATTGAAATGAATTTTTATGGCTATCTGGCAGATGATTTCTGATCACTGCAAAACCAATGTCCCATCACGCTACATTGTCTCTCTAGACAAGGGGAATATCAGTAATAAATCCCTTGTTGAATGACAAGTTGCCAGAAAAAATTGTGTGAAATAAAAGAATAAAGAATGTGGTTCATAAATCTGATATAAAATGTAGGCCCTGCTGTTATATCTGTTAAACTGTATAGCAATTGATTTTAGAGTGTGAAAACCTCATAAATCTAATCCATTATAAAACTCTTATCAAATTAGTAGAGCTCAAAAAATGTGAGCATTAGGGCTTGGATGACTCAGGCAACTGGTAATGGGACAAAAGGAGCCTTTCACTCTTAGGTTTCTGGTTTGAATCTCATCCAGCTTTGTTGTAGCTAAAAGCTGTTTTTACCTGATAAGTTTTGTGTATTACTTAACATATGTTTGTGATTTTGGCCCTGTTTATAGTGAGTATCATCACCCTTCATATACTCAATGGACATACAATGAACTTAAATGTTGTTTTGGTTTGCTACCATTAAAAATTTGCTATAATAACAGCATCATTTTCTTCTCTATTCAGATGCTTCTGCCATATTGATCTCCATGGTATCTAAATGCCATAGTCAACGAAATGTTAGAAACTGCTACTAAGCACATTTACTGAGCTAGTGCCATTACTATGTGGAAGGCAAAACTAGCAAGATGTCTAAACCACCAGAATATGAGTGACAAAAGTATCAGCCTCAATAACAACTTCTAAACATGTCCTCTAAGAATGGCAGTTGATCAGAGAACTGTAAGAAATGAATACAAACCCTGTGTATAGCTTTGTTCCAGATTTCCAGCTTCTGCTGGTTGCCTTGTTCGTGCATCGGAACGGGATAAAGTCTGTAGTGACAGCCACTGGATGAAAATTAGTTTAGAAAATGGGCATTAAAGATAAAGTAAAAAATCAGAGCAGAGTTTGAAATAGTTGGCTTTGCTAACTGCCGTTAGATGCTCTCGGGCTTTAACCAGGTGTGTGGGACGGCAGCTAGTCAAAAAGAAATTGACAAGGTCAAACTGGAGAGCTGTAAGAGATGGTCCTATTGGGTTCTGGGAAGTGGGTGGGCTTGTGCCCTCCCACAGCTAAAGGACCCTCCCCAAGCCTATGGGGAAGATCTACTGAGCCCAGGACAAAAGTACGTAAGGGGGACAACAGAAATAATAACAAGGACAGGTGCAACGGTGAGAAGAGGTGGAGGAGAGGTGTGTCAGCCCTAGAATGGTAAAAGGCCTTTTCCCCAGGAGCTGAAAGGTTACCTCAGGCCAACTAGGGACTCCTAAGCCCAATTAAGGGCTGCCTGTGACCTTTAAAAACCCCTCTTCTGGTGAAAGAGAGAGAGAGAGGGAGAGACAGATATGGGGAGACAAGTTGCAGCAGGTTACCAACAGCAGAGAGCACCTCCAGCACCTTCTCCAAATGGAAGGTAGATTTCCTCCCTCTAGGGAAAAGCAACCAAGCTAACTGACTTTATAGGTGCTGGAACTAGGGGTGTGGGAGGTATTGCCACATCCTCTGACTTGAAGTGGGTTATACAGTGTTTACAGTTTCGGTTCAATGGCTTTCCGTACCCCCACTATACAAATTGTTCTAGCACTCCTGACTGACTCTGGGAATGACTAGCATCACAAGCGTAACAAGGCACCACCCCAGACAGGGAGTGTTATGAATTTGTTTCTTTGGTTTGTAGCCCACCTTGCAAAATACTGGAAAAAATAACCCTCAAGTGAGGAATAAAACGCCGGAGTGGGACTGATTTACACCAGGCCCCCACATGCTCAGAGGACAAAACACTGAGCTCAGTGAGGTGAAAGAAGTGCATTGCCCTAGAAGGCATGCTACAGGTGAGTCAGGGCAGCCCTTCACTGAAGCAATTCTGCAATGGTAAAGGAGCACCAAAAGTGACTGTCATCATCTCTCAGTGTGGTCTTTGGAGGGGTCTTTGCTTCTCCTGAGTGACCCTCCTTAGTTTGTTTCTCAGTCAGGACATTTCCTGGACTCTCTCTTCCAATTAAGTCTATCAGCCCTTCAGTTTTAGGGCTTTCCATCTCCTTCAATCATAGAATATCAGGGTTGGAAAGGACATCAGGAGGTCATCCCAACCCCCTGCTCAAAGCAGGACCTAATCGCCAGCTAAATCTTCCCAGCCAGGGCTTTGTTAAGACTGACCTTAAAAACCTCTAAGGAAGGAGATTCCACCACCTCCCTAGGTAACCCATTGCAGTACTTCACCACCCTCCTAGTGAAAAAGTTTTTCCTAATATCCAACCTAAACCTCCCCCACTGCAGCTTGAGATCATTACTCCTTGTTCTATTATCTTGTACCACTGAGAACAGTCTAGATCCATCCTCTTTGGAACCCCTTTCAGGTAGCTGAAAGCAGCTATCAAATCCCCCCTCATTCTTCTCTTCTGCAGACTAAATAATCCCAGTTCCCTCAGGCCTGGGCTACATTAGCGGGGGTGGTGGTGGTGGTTCGAACTAAGATACGCAACTTCAGCTACACTATTTGCGTAGCTGAAGTCGAAGTATCTTAGTTCAACTTACTTGGCAGTCCTCACGGCGGCAAGTTGACTGCCTTGGCTCCCCCGTTGACTCCATTTACTCCTCCTGCTGAGGTGGAGAACAGGCATCAATTAGAGGATCAATTTATTGTGTCCAGACGAGACACGATAAATTGATCCTTGATACATCGAACACTACCCGCTGATCCAGTGGGTAGTATAGACATACCCTAAGTCTCTCCTCATAAATCATGTGCTCCAGCCCCCTAATCATTTTTGTTGCCCTCCGCTGGACTCTTTCCAATTTTTCCACATCCTTCTTGTAGCGTGGGGCCCAAAACTGGACACAGTACTCCAGATAAGGCCTCACCAATGCCAAATAGAGGGGAATGATCACGTCCCTCGATCTGCTGACAATGCTCCTACTTATACATCCCTAAATGCAGTTAGCCTTGTTGGCAAAAAGGGCACATTGTTGACTCATATCCAGCTTCTCATCCATCGTAACCTCTAGGTCCTTCTCTGCAGAACTGCTGCCTAGCCATTCGGTCCCTAGTCTGTAGCAGTGCATGGGATTCTTCTGTCCTAAGTGCAGGACTCTGCACTTGTCCTTACTGAACATCATCAGATTTCTTTTGACCCAATCCTCTAATTTTTCTATGTCCCTCTGTATCCTATCCCAACCCTCCAGCATACCTACCACTCTTCCAAGTATAGGTCATCTGCAAACTTGCTGAGGGTGCAATCCATGCCATCCTCCAGATCATTAATGAAGATATTGAACAAAACCAGACACAGGACCAACCCTTGGGGCAGTCTGCTTGATACTGGCTGCCAGCTAGACTTGGAGCCATTGATCACTACCCGCTGAGCCCAACGATCTAGCCAGCTTTCTATCCACGTTATAGTCCATTCATCCAGCCCATACTTCTTCAACTTGCCGGCAAGAATACTGTGGGAGACCGTATCAAAAGCTTTGCTAAAGTCAAAGAATAACACATCCACTGCTTTCCCCTCATCCACAGAGCCAGTTATCTCATCATAGAAGGCAATTAGGTTAGTCAGGCATGACTTGCCCTTGGTGAATCCATGCTGACTGTTCCTGATCACTTTCCTCTCCTCTAAGTGCTTCAAAATTGATTCCTTGAGGACCTGCTCCATGATTTTTCCAGGGACAGATGTGAGGCTGACTGGCCTGTAGTTCCCAGGATCTTCCTTCTTCCCTTTTTTAAAGATGGGCACTACATTAGCCTTTTTCTAGTCATCTGGGACTGCACCTGATCGCCATGAGTTTTCAAAGATAATGGACAATGGTTCTGCAATCGCAACTCCTTTAGCACCCTCGGATGCAGTGCTTGTTCAGCTTTTCTAAAATGTCCTGAACCACTTCCTTCTCCACAGACGACTGGTCACCTCCTCCACATACTGTGCTGCCCAGTGCAGTAGTATGGGAGTTGACCTTGTTCGTGAAGACAGAGGCGAAAAAAGCATTGAGTACATTTTTTTCCACATCCTCTGTCACTAGGTTGCCTCCCCCATTCAGTAAGGGGCCCACAATCTCTTGGCTGCTTTCTTGAAGGTAACCTGGTGCAGGGATGTCACCCCTCAGCTGTCCCAGGCCTTTCTGTTTCCCCTTCCTTCTTTGTACTCGTGCCTTTGTAGCAGGCTATATTTTCTCTATTGGTTGCAGCTGTGGGTACCTGTTTCCATGATTGGCATCTCTGGCAGCTGTGTGGGGGTGTGATCAAGCTACTTGCTTGTAAACAGGAAAGATTATTTCCCCCTTCCACCCTCTCCCCCAAGTTCCCTCTCTATCTACACACACTTTAACTTACACCCCCTGTGCAGGAGACACCCAACACTCCCAGAAGCACACAGTGGAGGGAATGGCAAATGAAAGCAAGGGTAGTGACTGGAATTGACTTTCTCAGCCTGATGTAACTTTGATTAGGTGGCTGTAGATTTTCCAGGGTGTGAAAGGACACTTTGCTGTATGGGTGGATTAGATGAATGAAGAAAAGCTGTGCATGGTTTACATATGTGAAGGAAATCAAAGGAAATACTTCCTGAACTCTTCTAATGGTTCAGAGCAATGTCAGATTCCAGTCTCTCAGATCAATGCCTATACAATATAAACTACATTATACTCGTCCTGTATAATTCAACAATGATACAAAAGAATGTCTTTGGAAAGTTGGAAACGTAAGTTAGACTAGCCCAAGGCAAATAAATCATGCATGGTTGGCACTTGCATGGCAGGTAATCCAAGTTGACACAGACCTTGCCAGCATTACATGATGATATTTTCACTAGCATGAACTGTCCTTAAACAATTTCTCAACAATTTCAGGTTCCGACACACATTCCTTCAGCATCAGGAATGCACAATTTCTTCTTCCATCTATTGTAGATTGTGGGAAAGTTTCTTGTGGTCAGTGCAGGACCACATCCTTCTCTTGTATTTTTTTTCCTCGCTGGGTTCCCAAAGACAAGATCATGTTCTAAATGTATGTTGCTCTATTTACTGTACTCCTTCACACCAAGGGGTAGAATGATATTTGCTCTTACATGGATGTGTGGGTGGCATGGGGTACAAGAAATCTCCCCCAACTTGTTCAAGGCCCAATCATAATCACAGCCCTCTCAGCAAAACAGCTGGCAGGCAAATTGTCCAAAAGAGAGTTATGTAGGAGTTAGTAGCATGGCCTCGCTCCCCTCTGGTGCATTTTAGATGGGTAATGTGTGCCCCCTAACCACTGGTACAGAGTGCACACCATGTGCAGTAAGCAGCGTCAGGAAAGGCGGTGCCTTTTGAGACACCGTCTCCTATGGAGCTTTCTTTATGTTTAAACATTTAACTTTGTTTGCTAAAGCTGGGGTTCACTTTATAGTTTTAGGCTTTCCTTCTAGGAACTCTTACTGATGGTAAATCATCTGTTTTGTTGTTTCAGTGTGCAAGAAAAACTGTAAAATACAAAACCAGGTTTATTTTCTTATTTTTTCCCTCAAATAATGAAAATGTTAATGATACTGTAACCCCAATGCTCTAAGCATACTCAGAAAGTGGAAAGCTTTGTCAAGGCACTAGACAACCACAGGCACTGGGAAGAGAGAGGAAGTGGAGAATAGAAGCTCTTTTTTGGTAGGGGACCAATGGTTGAATGATGATAATTGTTTGCTTCAGGCTGGAATGATGGCTTTCTACTTTGGTAGACAGGTTCCATTAACTGATGAATTCCAAAAGATTCTGGTTCTCAGAACTGTAGATGCTACGGAAGAGAGTTAGGCGCCTACCCCCTTTAAAGGCAATGTATAAGCAAACTAATCTTTTTGTACCTCTATTAGTATGCAAACTCTATAAAGCATACAGAGAGTACTTGCCTTAGGAAGGCATAGTGGTCTAAAGGACTGAACCCAAAGGTGGGTTTCTATAGGTCTTAAGTTCCAATGCCATATTTCTTTTGTAGCCTTTGACAAACTACTCCCTTCACCTTTCTTGCTCAGTTTCTCCAGATGTAAAATAGAGCTAATGTCACCCTACTCATATAGGTGTGTGAGGAATATTTATTTAAGGGGACTAATTCTGTTTTCATTTACACTAGTGTAACTGAGGCATGAAACCCATTGAAGTCATGCTGGTATAAAACTGCTGAGGTCAGCATCAAGGCCAGCACTTGTAAATGATTAAATAAATACCATGTGTAATAAGTGACCCAGATTCAGCTATCCATTTCATTCCATGCACATTCAGATTGACCTAAGTAGAATTACTCTGGATATAGTGCAGTGAAGATCAGAATTATGCCCACATTATTGTAGCTGCCACAGAAAGACAGCCACTTCTAGGATGGATTCATTAGACATTTAACTGTGTGTAATATTATAGGATTGTTCAGGGCAAAGTGAAGATACCTTCTGAAACTGAAATCCCAGGGTAAGTTTAGGAATTATAGGAAGGATACAATTGCACAGCTATATTTTGGCATAGTGAGGTGGTAAGAATGGTGGGCCGTATTCTGTTTAGTTATATCAGTGCAAATCCAGAGTAATTCCACAGAATTACTCTGGCTTTAAACTGGTGTGTAAGAGTGTAGAATTTGTCCCAGTAGTTCCACATTAACTCTGAATTGTCTTTTATTGGGAGGTTTCAAATCATGGCTGTGACATTAAAGTAATCTTGGTTATTTTGTGGTTTAAAGTTAATATAATTCAATATAAATTCCCTCTTAAATCTCCTTTTTCAAGTCCACAGAGATTTAGTTTTTTAACACTGTTTTCAACCTCAAGCTCATCTTTTTAGTGCTGGGGTTGGCCTCAGTGTCCTTTCCTGTATCATTTTTATTTTTTAAACTGGTATACATTTATTATGATCATAACAATACTGTGGTTTCCTGAACTGAACACACAATTCTAAATTCCCTGCCAGAGTCTTATATAATAAAAGAACAATGGGTGAATGTTGTTAATTTTAAATGCAAAATTATAAATCAATTACAGTGATGGCAAAAGCCCTTCATGACATGCCACAATTTACTTTCAAAGACGTTTAAACCTATCGCACATGCTCAATGATCTGTAATAAATTATGATTTTTTTTCTCCTGAAATGAAGCTATAATTATGACGGTTGAATCCTTGTTCTGGGAAATAAGGTGGCATTTAATTCCTTGAGAACAAATGACGTTCAGAGAGGAACAGTTAATTATTCTCAGCTGCAAAAAAAAAAAAAAGAAAAAAGCGGGGAGAGAAATATGAAAGAGAACATGGTAGCACTTTATGTGAAGTGTCTATTAATGAATCCTTAACTAAGGCTGAACTACAGTTGAACTTTGCTTGGTGTCCATGTGAACAAATGACATCATTTCTGAATCTAGGCCTTCCCATAAATGCCAAAACATGTTGATAATGGGAATATAATGAAGGGACGTATGCCCAGAAAACCTTATATGCTTGAAATGGCAGTGAAAGCTGTGTGTAACAGAAAATAAAGCCGCCAGACACTAATCAGATAGGGCACAACAAGTATCTGAATTAGTCCTATAGTTTAGGAATTGTGTTAGAATGGAAGTATCATACAATTAGTCCTAGTAGTTCTTAACTCATTGGTTGCAATCACAATGAAATTCATCACTTTGAACCCTTTTAGTATTATTTTGAAAACAAAGAGGGATTCTGAGTAGTCAGGCCCCAAACACCTGTGCATGTATTTAACTTTAATATCATGAGTAATTCCGAATGAGCTCCAAGGAACTATTCACAGTAAAGTACATGCATAAATGTTTGCTAGATCGGGAGCTTACTGCACTAACCATTTGTGTCTGAACATATTGATGATGTCATTTTCTCCTTTTACTTTGACCTATTTAATATGTAACTGACCAATGCACAATTGAGTCTGTTGGCAGGCTCTCTTGCACCCACCTGCTAATCTTGAAATTTTTCAGGTGCAGTTTTATCAATCTTGTATTAAAGATGCCATTCTTCATGATTTGCCTTTCTTTCTTTGGAGGAATAGATGCTTTAGAGAAGGAGAAAGGGATTCACCATTTTAATTCCAATTTTGGGATGCAGCTTGGTTGATTTGAGGGCTCTCTGATATGTAGTAGAATCAACACAATTGCATGTAAAGCAAAGCACAATCCACTGGGTTAAATTTACACTAAATCAAAAAGGATTGGATTAATTGCTGTTACATTTTATCTTCAGTGCACATGTGCTGCAGGCAGTAGTTCAGAGCTTTTTAAAAACTAACTTAGAACTACATGGAAATAGTACAAATGCAAATTATTTTTGCAGTGGGCCTTTCTAGAATATATGTCTTTCCAGTCAATCAGTAGGATGGCATGATGTATTTCTTATTATATCACTTTGTTGGTGTTTCCTACAGATATGAATAGGACATAAAGTCCATAAACATGCGCAATATATGAATGATTGATGGCTATAATAAACAATGAAAACATTCCATAAGGCTTCCACCACAACAAAGAACACAAGGAAAAACCTTGTTCACTTATAACAAGGGAAGGGTTGTGTTAACAGTACACTTTAAAATAAAAATATATGCATATATTTTTCATTTTGTCACCTTTATCTAGTTCATTTCCTTGATAGAATGATATTCTAATGATAGAATAATGCTAAACTCGTGGAAAATCATAGGACTGGGTAATTCATTTTATTTGTCCACTCAGCTCAGATAGCAAACAGAAGATTTAATGTAATGTAAAACATTAGCTGGCAGGTAAAAGTAATGCTGTTAATGAACATGATTAGAACAGCAGCTGGAATAAAGAAAATGCAGTGTTTGCAACATCCATTGAATTAATTGACCTTAAAATATTCAGAGAATTAATTAAAATACATCTTCAAGATTCAAAGGTGAGTGTGCCTGTGTTTAACTTGAAAGTGAGTAATAGGAGATTAAAATACAAACCCTCTTTCAGCAAGGAAACTGGAAGTTCAAAATGTCTTTTTATGACCCAATGCCAGATTCAGCCAAAAGCTCTTGCTGAGCATAGAAACCAGGTATTTCATCACGCTTTTTAACTGGCAATACCATGATACACAATTGTAGCCAGACCTTT
Source organism: Chelonoidis abingdonii (assembly GCF_003597395.2). Lineage (NCBI taxonomy): Eukaryota > Metazoa > Chordata > Testudines > Testudinidae > Chelonoidis > Chelonoidis abingdonii. The sequence continues at coordinate 257,486,957 of NC_133770.1, read as the reverse complement.
AGACATTTCTGAAGTTCCTATTCCTTTTTTGCCTTTTGTTGGTATATGCTCCCATTGCCTAACAAGTGAGAGAGAAGAGTGTACTTTCTGTATTCACAAGGTTAGCAGCTCCTACTTATGGGTCTAATCCTGCTCCCATTGAAGTCAATTGTGTTTCGTCATTTATTTCAATTGAAGTAGGAATGGGGATCCTTAACTGGAGATGATTCAAAATCAAAACTTTGAATCCGAAATCTTTCAACTTTCTTGAGGTGAGGTGTTCAGATTTGAATCCCTGGATATCAGCTTGTCTCTGTGGACTTGGTTAAGGTTGGAGGCAAGAAACAGAAGAGGCCTGTTTTTCAATTCTGTTTTGAATGTGGCCACTATCTCCTGAGATCAGTAGATCTTGCAAAATTTCTGCCTGACTCAAGAGCTTATGGAAACAGCTTGTAAGATTTTGATGCTATTGCATCTACACCTAAACTCTAATCTAAGCTGGATATGGATCCAATCATATCTCGTTGGTTGGCTCCCACTTATATTACTTGATCAGGTCCTAGGAAGGCTTAAGATGTTGAAACAAAGCTGAATAGTTTAATACTTGCAAGTTCTTGGGAGGCAATAATATAGCAACGTTAAGCCCAAATAACATTACACAGCTGCTATCAAGCACTCTTGAAAATAGATTTAGAACTTTTCCCACATTCTTCTTCCCAAAAAAGCTAGATATTTACATTTGCTTTTAAGAGCTTGCAGGCTTTGCTTAAGCTCCAATGAACTCACTGGGCTACAGATATTATTCTATTGCCTAGCAATCCTTTCTTTTCAAAAGGATGAGACAGTCTGTCTGGCTGAATATGCCTCTGTGCTGTTACAGTTGTGACACTTCACCCCATATTCTTCATAGTAATATTGTTATGATATGATTATGGCATAACTATGATGTATTTTGTACTAGATAGGTCATGTCAGGTATTATTGAAAAGGTTCTAGTTTACTGAATATGATTATCCTATTTGTATGCATGTATCATTTTTGTATCTGAAGTTAGGAATATTGTCTATGCATCTATTACAAATGTGTTTACACCTGGGGAATGCCCACTAAACAGAATGCAATCAGTCTGAATGGCTAGTTGGGAAGGGCCATTAAGGAAACCTATAGGTCTTTGAAGATGCCAATCTCCCACCAGGGAGCCTTCCAGGGAAGCCTTCCTGGGAATGCTGCAAAAAAGCCTCCAAATTATGGCTGCTCTGACCTTACAGGGACAGATGGCCAAGTCACCTGGTCCTGGACTCCATCATAATGCTAGTGTTTTTCCACTGACTGGGGATGGGAATCAAACTGGGAGGCAAAGGGTTCCCGCCATATGCAAATGCTATTTAAGAAAGAGGAGTGACATCATTGTGGTCCGTTCTTCACTGACCCTCGGCCCAGGAAAGAAAACATTGGAAGCATCTGAGACACAAAAAACAGGGGGGAAGGGCTGAACCCAGGCCAGGGAGTTGTCTAGCTTGTCAAAGGAATAACTGGAGTTTTAAGCTGCAAGCAAGTGCAGTTTGCCTTCAAGAAGCTCTGCAATCGGCTTAAAACAACATTTAGGGTGAGAATTTGCTACTTATAACCATTATATAATATTAAGCTTAGATTGTGTTTTTGTTTTAGTTGCTAGGTAATCTGCTTTGATCTGTTTACTATCCCTTATAATCACTTAATAGACTTGTACTTAATAGACTTGTTTTTGTTTTGTTTAAAACCGGTCTGTGAGGAAATCATAATTTGTGGCAGAAAGCTGAGTATATTCCACTCCACTTTGGGGGGCATGGGGTGAATTTCATGCGTTTATGCTGTCCAGTTTTCTGTTCAGCGCAAGACAGTACAATTTTGAACTTACTCTCTAGAGGGAGTGTGCCCTTGAGTACTGGACAATTCCTTAGCTGAGCCTTTCCATGCAGAGCTGATTTCATTGTCTGTGTGTTTGTGCATCTGGGTGTGTCCATACTTGTGTGCTGGTGAAAGTGTGAGACTGGGAGCGTGTCTGCAGTTTGTCACAGCATTACAGGGTGAAATGGAGCCCAGGCTGGTGGGTGTGGCGGGCTCAGTGGTACCCCAGTTCCAGGTGGCACCCCAAAGAGGGGAGGGAACCCATCACAACAGTTATTCCAAATGAGTTAGATTTTGGGGTGGCCATAATGTTTTCCTTTGTTTTCCAGGTGGTGGCTGTTGCCCCATAACTATGTGTAACATTTCCCCAGACAGTCAAATATATAGTTTCTGACTAGATACAATGGCAGAGATACTCTGATTTCAATGCTACTGATTCTGCTCAGTGCACATTAGTGTAGCTATATCCCTGGGAAACAGGAAACTGGTCTGCGCTTATCTTTGTCATGTAATAATTGCAGTTCAAATTATGAATGTGATTTTGGGTTTTTTGACTGTATTTAGAATTGGAACAATCTAATTAAACTTGTGCATGACGCTCTTAAAAATGAATTTAGTCCTTTCAAAAGCTGAAATTCTCTGTTTAGTGACACAGACATCTAACATGGACAGCAGCAATTTAAGTGTCCCAATGTCAGTCTACTTATATGCTTCAGTCCTGACAAAGAGGCACCATCTCTTGGGGTGAGAACACAGGGATAAATTGAAGCCCTGCCCCTCTCATTCATCTATAGACCATGGAATATAACCTCCTCAGCTTGAGATGTGCCAGCATTTCTTTTAAAACCTGAATAGAACATTGTTTTATGTCCACAACAGGGAAAACTGCTGTGGATTTAGAGTAATCATCTTGAGTGTCAATATTTGCTTTGATCTTTTTATTCACTGAATTTTGGATTCAAGATTTTATGCACATAATATAGACTTAATAAATTAATCCAGACAAAAGTTAGTGTGCTTAAAGGTCTACTGATCAGGTCATGCTTTGGAGGAATATAATATAAAGTATTAAAAGAAGAGTAAATGTCATCATAAGAAACATAATATTTAGTTAGGGTAAGCTCTGCATAGTACCAAAATAAATGACCACTCAGATGCATATTAACTACTCTATTGTTTCCAAATCCACTAAATGCTAAATCCATACACATCACACTATGCACTACTGGTTATGGTATGGGTTCTTCATACATGAGGTGAATTTTATATTTAAGCAGAAAGTGAATCTGTGGCACTGATTTGTAACTGAGTCTCTTCAAATGACAGAATTCCTACAGGAGCTCCGAGAAAAAGCCAGTATTCAGGAATCATGCCCACTATCACACACACGTAGTATTTGCCTGTCTATGGAGTCTCTTTTAGAATTTCCTGAAGATTGAGAGAGACAGAACTATACAGATAATAAGGGTCATTTCAACCATAATAAAAGGAGACATAGAGCTGCAGATAATTTTGAGGTTTACAAATCATTCAAAGAAAATGCCTTAGAACCAGGAAGAGAAGCCATCGTGTATTACGTTTTAATAATACCTTACAGGTGGTTGGTATAAAACAGCATAAAATCTACCTTCTGCCACAACTGAATGTGTGATTCAAAAATAAGCCAGAAGCTCTTTGTCATTTATAAGTAAAAGCATCAGTACTATTTGGAGCATGACTTGCTCCAAAGGACCTAGTACAAATAGCTAGTTTATCAGCATCCAAAATCTACAGAAACTGCTGCAATAACATGCCAAATGTAGTGTTTAGACATCATTTACTCTTCTAGTAAAATCATTGTTTTGTTACCGTTTTTGTGAAACAAATCGCTGGGGCATAGACCATTTACAGTCCTTGAATCCCATGCAGCCTTTCTTCCTGTAGCACTGGAATTCCCCAAGTGGGTGGGAGGAGCCACAGCCATAGCCCACCTTCATGTTCCGAACTGGCTCTTTGGTAGGGGAGCAGATACTAAAGTGATGAGCATGATATAAGAACCTATACAGAATAGATGACAGGCTACTCCCTGTCAAAGGTATTGCAGTGGTTGCGCTCTAGTTGCACATTAGGAAGTATTGTGGCTACCAAAGGCCACAATATAGAAATTTAATTCCCCACCTGTAGATGTTTGATATATTTTTGTGGTACACAGGCATCCTAATTTGCCTTTCTGAAGATGCTGCTCTTATCAGAAAACATTGAGACTTATGCAGGGTGAGAGAATACACTGTCAGGGTTGAGATGGGGATTTTTGTCTTTTGCCCTTAACCCTGTCCTCCTCACTATCCAGTTCTAGACCAAGTGAAAGAACATAAAAATGCATAACTTGGTTTGGATCCACAATCCATATTTTTAAAAAGATAAAAATGTGCTGCACACTTGTGTGTCCAGGCCCGGCTGGGTTGTGGTAGTTTCTGATTAACATGGCTCATAACCTTCTGGGAACTCCATTCAATGTGTCAAAATTGTTTCATGGAAATTTTAATGCCTTGCCTATGCTAGAAGAATTTGGCATGTTAACCAGTGTCAGGAAGTCTAGCTTGCTTGTAACACAACTTGCATCCTGGTTGTGCCAGCTAGACACTGCAGCTGGAGGAAAAAATAGATTTTTTAAAAAAATGAAATGGCTTTTAGAGCAAAGGTGTGAAGTTAGTAAATGTTTGTTAACTATGATGATAGTATTCTTGGCATCTGGCTGGCAATTTGGTGTAATCAGATTTCTCTTTTAGTTCAGGTTCTGTTAATTTATTGGTTTGTAGATTTGAAAATGCTCAACTCCCACTCTGTTCAGCTTCAAGGCTCCATCTTACTGTTTTAAAAACTGTGTTGTGCAATATGCTAATCGTGTCTTTTTAATGTAGGTTTTAACAATTGTAGTTTAGTTATTTGGGGGATGAATCTGAGCAGAACACCTGTTTTCATGCAATGAAAGCCCTACAGCATTAAATGGGTAAAATACAGCTTGAAAACTCCACTCTGTGGAGTTTAAAGTGATTGCAGGACCAAAGGGGCTGTAAGTAGTTAGTCCCTGGGAAATACATTGGTATGGATGAAAACAGATTGATTTGAACTAACTACCACCCAGATGCAGTGTAAGGTGTATGATCACCGAGTCTGAGGAAGCATAAGAGGAATTGTAGAGACAGGTGCTGCTTGTGCTGAAATTTGTCTGTGGATTAAGTCAGAATGATGTAAAGCTGCTGGTGCAATGCAGTGGCTCTAAAACTGTGGCAATTACATGATGTTATTTGTAAAAGTGATATAAATGCCACCGTTCTTCTCTCCTTTCTTGCACTGGGGTCCCTCAATAGCTTTCTGGGTGAAAGTTATTAAATTGGTACAAATCAAATACAACACAACTCTGCCTAAAGCAAACAAAGATCTCCATTTATTTCTATAGTCTGTCATGATCCACTGGTTTCAAACCCAGGCCCATAAGGGTCATGGGAACAGCTGCACCAACCTTCCACCCGGTAGCCTACTGACAATAACTTACCTGGGACCCACAAAGCATGGCCCCAGTGAGAGGCTCCACCAAAAAGGTCAAATTGCTAGAGTCCCAGAGCAGCTGATTGGCTAGCTTCTTGTTCCTGCTTCAGTAGGGCCAGATCTCTGAGCAATTAGGCTTCACCCTGCTTTGAACTATGGGCCTTGTGCTTCCTGCTCCCACAGCTCGATTTCCTAAAATCCCAGCTCCGCTTGATTCCTGGCATCTGACTTGTGGTTCCTGACCTCCTAGTATCCTGACCTGGCTAACTTCTGTCTTGTGATTGCAGACTCTGGCTCTGACTGCTAGGTCTGGCAGCCTTTGACCATGTTGTGACATGATCTGTGCTCTCCTCTAGCAAGCAACTGCAGTTTCAAGATCTATACTCCCCAGACTGGTATTTTCTTACAAAAAAATCTCTTTACAACATGTGGGGAGAATCACCTGTAAGAACCAACTGTATCTATTGGGTTCCTGGGAAGTGGGCGGGCGAAGCCAACTGTATCTATTGGGTTTCCGAGAAGTGGGCGGGCGAAGCCAACTGTATCTATTGGGTTTCCGGGAAGTGGGCGGGCGAAGCCAACTGTACCTATTGGGTTTCCGGGAAGTGGGCGGGCGAAGCCAACTGTATCTATTGGGTTTCCGGGAAGTGGGCGGGCGAAGCCAACTGTAGCAGGGTAGACCCCCGCTGCTGCCCCAAAGGGGTTAAAAACAGCCCTAGGAAGGGGCTGTGGCTGAGAAAGCAGCCTTTAGGCTGGGGCAAGAAGCCTGGGCTAATTGGGGAAAGTAGACTCAGCTGTGGCCATGCTCCAATCAGGCTCAGCTGGCCCCTATAAGAGGCTGTGAGCCAGAAGCCAAGACAGTCTGTCTCTAGCTATAGAGGGAGCTGGGCCTGGCTGTAGGGAGCTGGAGATGAGGTACCTGAGTGAAGCAGGGCTGGGGAAAGGCAGAGGAGCTGGGGAGCTCTAGCCTGGAAAGCCCCAAGCTGTGGCCTAGCATTGGGCTAATAGGTACTGGGGATTGCAGAGGGCAGCCCAGGGGTAGGCCAAGGCAGCAGGCCCAAACCCAACTTTGCCAGTGATGAGTAGGCTGATACTGCAGTCTGCCCTAGGGTGTGGGGCTAGACAATGATTGGCAGTAGCCATATACTGAGGCAAGGTGGGGATAGAGGGTAGGGTTTCCCTGGGGAGGGGAGACCCTGAGAGAAAGGAGTTACTGCCAGGGGGCAGCACCCCATGTAAAAGGGCACTGGGTCCAGTGAGGGATATGGGGGCCAGAGGACAGGTGCCTCACCAGCCTGCAGAGGGTGCTCTGGACTAGAAATTGAGCTAATTCCTAGAAGTCACTAGCAGGAGACACCGCAGGGGTGAGTTGACCCATCTACACCGACACAGAGTGAGATTCATTCCTGTGCACAGTGTCTGCACAAGGTCCAACGTCCTCATATCAGTTTTGATTTAGAGCATATGTGGGGTTGATATAGGAGATATTACCCCTTGTGGGCACTTGGTACTGGTTTGAATTTTACTCTCCGTCCTCACACAGGAAAACTCTTATTGATGTCAGTAGGTGACTTGTCTGAGAAGGGATTGAAGGGAAGGGCTTCAGGGCTGGGCCCTTGGGAAATAAGTGTTGTGTGGCTCTGTGACACACTGCCCTGATGTGCTAATGGACATTGAAGTTTTAGTGACACCTCTGAGGCTTTGGCTTCTTGATTGTAGCTATGTGATGTTACTTCCAGACTCCATGACAGTGATGGTCTGGTGGGGATTTTCAAGGGCTCCTAGCAGCCCCTTGTTAAAATTGTTCTACTAAACTGATATTATGCTATGGATGACTTCTTTGCTTCTTGATAGAGTTCAACCCCTCCTTGACCACTGTAAATCCATCTTGGCAAAGATGGTTTGTCCTTTGTGGCCCACAAAATATTTCTGAAGAGCAAACTTCGTGCCTTTGCATTGGAGTACATTGCACAAAATGTCAGCTGTTGGCAAAAAATAGCCTTGGGTTGATAATCCTGCATCCCACAGGGCTTCACTTCCCCTTCAAATGACCAAGTCAGGCAGTGTATTATGGCCTTGCTATGTTCAACATATTTTTTCAGTCAGAAAGTACAGTATAAACACTTGAAGTAAAGTGCATTCCATATACACCTGTTGGCTTGAATGATCTGGCCTCCTTCCTTGGTTATGATTATGAGAAAACACGTTTGTTTTAAAAGGAAAACAAATAACTATTTCCCACTTCTTCACCTCTCTCCTCTGTCAGCAGACTTATCCCTGGATCCTCACAGGCTTAGTAGGGCGCCATTATTAAAGTGTTAGCAGCACAACGATGCTCCATGAAGTTGCAATGAATTTGTTGTTCTCTTTAAATCTGACAGCATGATGGTATCACTGTCTGGCCTCCATTAAATTGCGTTGTACTCAGATTGTTCTGCAGCTTCCTGTAGCACAAATTGATTGGTACAATACAATGAGAAGCCCAGCACCATGATAAGCAGTAGTCACAGAACAGAAGCTGACTGACTATTGTTGAAGTGGCTTTTTCTTCTTAGGCATCAGGGCAGAGAAGTGTTTTAAGGAAATGCTTGGAGGATAAGGCAGTAGCTTTGTTAACACTCTGCATTTGTTATAGTGTACTGTATGTCTGGGTATGCTACTTTTGGAAGCATTAAGGTGGAGGAAAAGAGAACTAATGAGATTTTAAAAGATCTTTGATATTCACTGGCTGAACAGATTAAGAAATCTGTCTTTGATGTGCTGGTCATCTTGCTGGACATTTGCTACTTTTGCCCTTATTTTCCTCTGTTGGTGGTGGTCCCTCCTCATTCATGCTGACCAAACAACCCCTCATTATTGTTGGTGCCACTACAGAACCCACATGGCTCTTGGTTTTTCATAGAATCTGTATAGAAGTACCCACTCCAAGCAGTGCTATGCTAAAGGTAGTCTCTTGGGAGCCTCTTGTTACCATTCTGCTACTGCACTGGAAAGAGTGTTGGGATGATTTCCTTGCCTCGAGAGCAGCTCATCCCTAAAATGGATACTGCCTTCACAGATTACTTGTCCCTGGGGCTTAAATCTCTTCTGGAAAACAAACTAATGTTTTGCTGTTGGAACCAACCACATTGTATTATGCATCAAGGGTCTTAAAGCATCTGCCAGGGGAGGACATTCCAAATTTTCTGCAAGGTTTCCACTCCATTTCTAGTGACACAAACTGTGAACCCTGTGCTATACTCTCACTTTCACTTTCAGAAACCAAGTACAAACATTACCTTTAAATACATGTGCACGTGTCCTTGCCAAGTACTACTTCTGGGGTTGTGATGATCAGAGCTTTTTTGTTTAAAGGGGAAAACAATTGTGCAGAGATTTTTATTACAGGAGGAAATTATTTTAGGATTCATTTATTTAGTTAATAGAAAAAATTAATTCAAAAGCTTTGCTAAGCCTTTAACACCGTCAAGTTCTCGGTCCAAAGCATTTGCAGAAAATGTATCAACATCAGAAATGTGGGTTGGAGTTTTGGTTAATATGTCTACATAAATATTTTATTTATAAAAACCTGCTTACATGTAACTAGCTCCTAAAGTGTATGAAATACTATTCTAGTCTTTATATTAAATCCAATGAGAGCAAACAGTCTTTTGAATAAGGTGATACCACAGAAGAATGCAACAGAAGAACAGACTGAGGGTTAGCAGCTCAGTTTATTTCAGATCTCATACTGATTCACTTGCTCTGACCTTGGCAGCTCACTTGGCTTTCTTATGCTTCAGCTGCCATAGCAGTGGGTAGAGACATAATTTGAGAGACAATATCTTAATTATAAAGATCATGGGTAGAAAAAGTGTAACGACCCTTCTGTTAAGTGGGGTGGAAGGGTCACTAGCTAGATTAAGACACAGTGTGCTAAATTCATCCCTGATGTAGCTCTGTTGACTCTGCTAGAGTTATACCTGGGATGAATCTGCCCCAGTGTGTGTTGCTTCCACCACCTTTAATGAAGTAGAGAGAGGTGTCAGTTTAATCCAACAACTGATGACACTAGAGAAAGTAAAAGCAGCAGAAGTGGATAGGACAGAAGGAATGTACGAGGAGACAGAAAAGCTTCATTTTATACTGAAGAAGCTGATGGAAAACATGTCAAATGATCTCTTTCTAAATGGATAATATAATATCTTAATCAACCTTGTGTCTTCATTTGTGGCTAACTTCTGAGACCTGCAGTTTGGGTGTTCAGCACAATTCAGAATGGCTCATTCAGGATGGGATGATACTGACCTCCTTTGTAAAACCCTTTACATTTGATAGATTAAAAGCACCGTGTGAGTGCTAGGTAGTAATATTATCTGAGATTATTTTAAAATATAAAAGCCCAGTAAAGAGTCAATCATAGTCCATATTAATAATTGAAAGCAACTACTGTCCAATAAGTTTGCATCTAATTTTAAATCTTTTGGTTTTTTAAAAAAACCAAAGCTGGGAGCGGGGGGAGAGAGGAAATTCAGCCAATTTAAAGACATGGTCATATTTGGCCAAGTTTCCCCTTTGGCATGACATATTTAACTCAAAAGAACAGCATCTTACACCAGCAGATAATTTGGCTGTACACATAGTCATTTTAGAAGTTTCCGTGGTCAAGGTTGAAAACAGCATAAATACTGCTAGATTGTTTTCTGTGTTCAGCATTAAAACCAATGTAACACTTCTAGTTCATCTTTTTTCCCCCAGATTATCTTTTGACACATCTGTTTGAATTGCTAACTTATTCAATTAATGGATTTTTAATTGCATATGAAGTATTTGCTACTTTGAGTATTTGTTCAGAAATTACTATTTGCCTTGTGCAGTTGGTAGAAATTGGTGGGAAATGGTTTTCCCATACTGTGAAACTTTGTTGAGATTCCAAAAAAGTCTCAGTTTGCTTCAGAACAAATCCAAGACCTTTTTTGAAGTTTTTCATGAGAAACCAGAGAGACCGACCCCAGGCCAAGTTGTTAGAGCACTGACCTGGGATGTGGGAGGGTGATGTTTAAGTCCCTACTCTTCCATTCTCTCTCACAGCAGGTGAATGCCTTACTGGCTATTCTGGAGTAGCTCTCTTTTAGTTTGTCCTGTTGGAGCTGTTCCACTTTGTATATTCACTGGAGTAGAGATTTGAGCCTATGTTATGTACATCCCAGCTGAATGCCCTAACCACTGGGCTATAGAATCACTTCCTCTGGTTTTCTGACCCAACTAATATTTAATTAAACAAAGTGTAACAGCTCCAACAGGAGAAAATGAGACTCACCCCAGAATAGCCAGGTGGCTAGGGTATGCACCTGGGAGAGGTTCAAGTCCCTGGTCTGAACTAGCCAGAGCAGGGACTTGGACCTGGGTCTCCCCTAGCCTAGGTGAGTGCTATAACCACTAGGCTATTGGCTATTCTAGGTTTTCATGCTCATTTGTTTTGACCAGACATTTCATCCTGGATCTGAGACACCTTTCTCACTGAAATCACTCCTGTCCCATGATAAGTTTTGGTTTTGACAAATTGCCATTTTCCAGTGAGAAAAGCCATTTTGTTGAAAAATTCCCAACCAGCTGTAGTCATTGGTCATCTAACTAACATGGCTTTGTGTTTCTGCTTCTTGTTTGGGTGACTCCCAGACACACACACACAACATTCAAGATGGCCACATGCACTTCAGGTTCAAATACTTACAACTATGTATTTGAATGAGTATTTGCATGTGAATCCAGATTTGCATGAAGTTTCCCACCTCCTCTCCCTTTCCATGAATATTCTTGGGAATGAAACTTTAGTAACACAGATATTGACAAAGCAACTGAACAAGTCACAAATATTGTCAAAGTGAATCAACTGAATGTTCACAAACACTCATTTGTAGTATTCACCCTGCCCTCACTGGTCCCTCACCAATACACCAGAGTTCTCTGTTTTTATACAGTCCTATCCAGCCTTAAATGCACACACCTTTCTGTGGTCCAGGAGCTAGTTGAGCACTATTTTAAAGTAAGGCAGCCCAGTGCCTCTAGGCACCAAGAAAGGATTGGGAGAGTAATGTTATTCCCCAATGTCATGTGCAAGAGGCTGATTGCTATGTCTCACATTCCAGTGGTGCAGTCTGGAGTTTCAGCTTACTTCAGAGTAATAATGGGCTGACCTGAGCCCATAGACCTTCGATGTTTGTGACTTTATTGTTCCTTTTCTAAAGTGGCTATTTTTATACTTGAAATATATTGAATTTACCTTTTCTTTAGAAAAGTGGTAAAAATACATCTATAATTGTACTGAGGTCTATTATACTATTGTATTAAAATCTAATAGACTTTTTAAACTACAGGTTTAGCTAGCAGGCTTTAACTTCATTACTCTTGAAATAAGAACAGGACATGTTAGCCACTATATAGTCTTTGATTACCAACAGGCGAATTTACTGGGGTTAAATTAACCACAGGAGAGCTCTACTCTTGTTCTCTGAAGGCCAATGAAACATATTGGGAAGTACAAAGAAAATATTTTTAAAAATTGAATATAAAAGCCATAAAGCCCAGATTATGTATGCTCCTTACTGCAAAGCAAGTCTTACATACATACAACATTTAATTAACAATTACAGTTTTTACTCTATTTTGCTCTTCTTTCAGGAATACAAAGTTCTGATTTTTATTTGAGGGGACATTTTTATATGGTGGCTAAATCATAAGACTATAGTGATCCTTGGTCCAGATGCCCTAGGACTACCAGTGGCATCAGAGTTACTGGGGACTTTGGAAATGCTTCATAAACTCCCTAGGCCTCTGGCAACAATGTATGCTTTACTAATGAAGAGGAACTTCAGTGGTCTAGAGCTCTTTATCAAAGCGTGGGAAGTGAGTTACCACAGCTCTTAAATGAACCCCAGTGGCAGAGTATATTATGGAATGTTATAAATGCTCCTGTGGATCTCCGTCTACTCCTGATACAGCAAAATATTCTATTCAAAACATATTGGATACCACGGAGGTTGTGCAAGATGGGGGGCCTTGTCCTCTGATATTTGTTGGCACTATAATAAAGAAAAAGGAACCCTGATGCATATGCTGTGGGACTGTTCAATAGCCGGGCAGCTGTGGAAACAGGTAAACACGAGCAAAAATAATTCTTGGCTTCAGCAACCAAACCTCATCTGAGAATTGTATGCTAGGTTATTACTCACTACGCTGGGATTAACTCTATCACAAAGATTTTGGTTCTCGTGAGCCGCAGTGTTTACCAAGCTCATGATTTTATTAAAATGAAGGACTAGGCTTATGCCTAGAATAAAGCAATGGTATTCAGACCTGTCACAGTTAGCAGAGAGAGAAAGGAAATAGCTTATTAATATAAAGAGCAATTATATGAATTTGAAGAAATTTGGACCCCATTTTGTGATTGCTCAAATAATGCCAGACTTTCATTCCACCTGACTTTTCCCTCCCACTTCCCAACCCCTCCACCCATTTTTGCCTTTTTTTGTCTTTTTATTATTATGTATCAGAGGGGTAGCCATGTTAGTCTGGATCTGTAAAAGCAGCAGAGAATCCTGTGGCACCTTATAGACTAACAGACATTTTGGAGCGTGAGCTTTCATTTGAGCCTGCGTCTGATGAAGTGGGTATCCACCCACGAAAGCTCACGCTCCAAAACGTCTGTTAGTCTATAAGGTGCCACAGGATTCTCCGCTGCTTTTATTATTATGGTTATTCTCACCCAACATTTTAGGTTCGTGTAATATTGTCTGGTCTTGCAGCTTTGACAAGTTTGTAAAGCTGTGTAATTTTATTGGATATCCTATTAAATGTGGGGTATTTGACAAAGCTGTAATTTATTTACCTTTTTATTTTTTGACAATTAAATTGAATTACTTTTGTTTTTGTATGTAGTGATCCATTAACGGTGACGGAATAAAAGATACAGAATCATATTCACCTTGGGGATGTAAACACCCTTAATTTGAATTGTGTTAGATCATCAGTGGGATCTGACCATTAAGAAGGTCTCACAAAACTACCATCTCACCAGAATCTGTTTAAATCCATAAGGAAGATAATTTAGCCACTAAATATCCTGCCTTATGCCCAGTCTCACTGGTGAATGACCTGGATCTCTTCTATCCCACCATGGCTATCAATTCAGCAATGAAGCTCTTCTTTAATGTATTTGGATCTACATGCAGAAGATCAGTGTTTGGTGCTGTTGTCTAAGAACTGGTGGAAATTTTTTTGCCTGACAAAAATTTCACACTGGAAAATTTGGTGTCATCAAAATCAAAATGTTCTACTGGAAAACACTGATTTTTGACAAAATTGATTTTTTTCTGCTAGAAAATCTGAAATGAGATTTTGTTTGGAATCAACATTCTGAAGACTGGAAAGATTATGGGATGAAGTTAGAGGAGTATAAAACATAAGCTCAGTGAATTTCAAAAAAAAAAAAAAAGAGCAGACTACATTAAAATAACTGCTTTTTCCCTCCATCCCCTCTTTTTTTTAAAGTACCAAATTGAGATGTGGTCATCTATCGAGAGCTAGTAGGTGACAACTTATTGATAACAAAGGCCATTGCTAAAATACTGCATAATTTGCCTTACTGTCCTAGAGGATGGGGGACAGATGCCAGGGAGGAAGGAAAAATTACCGAAGGAAATGGGAAGGCAGTCACTGTAGGAGATTGAGAAATTGTATAGTATATTCTGATTGTGGAGGCTTGCGATGGGGTATATTAACCCCATCATCACTTGTGCAGGGTTTACGAGCTGCTGTTGTCAAGTCTGACCGCACCACTGTGGTCCTATCAGTCACATCAGGGGTGAAATAAGGGCTTAAAAGCAGGAAGTTTGAGCTGCTCTGGGAGAGAGCAGACAGTGGTTCTACAACTTCTATGAGAGACTTCTGAAGCCTTTAGGGGAACTACCCTCAGGAAGGCCAGTAACTGATCCCCCTGACTACAATTAGACAACAGACAGGTATACCAGCCAGGTAAGATGGGTTCAACAAGCCCCAAGGTGAGCCATTCACCTAATCCCTGTAGTACAGTCTCAGATTCTTTTGGGGTTAGGGAATCTGAGACTGTACTACAGAGATTAGGTGAGTGTGAGCCAGGAGCCAGAACCCCTTCAAATACAGTTGGACTATGGCTCAATTTTATGTCAGAGATGGCTGCTTAAACAGATATGGGTGCCCTAAGGATTTGCAGTGTGCAGACAGTAGGAGGCTTCCAGGAGCAGCCTGAGAACTGAAAGAAGGCTATGTCCCAGATTTGACAGGATGTGGTGCTATGAGTAGGGGATATTTATCCTTATAGTTCTTGGACCTTCATTAACTTATCTTGTTTACACATGAATATTGGCACTGATCTTTGAACTCACGCAATCCAAAAACAGGACTTGAAAATTCCCCATGAATTTGGAGTTGCACTGTTGTGGCCCCCTCAAAATATGACACATGTAATCTGCATATTTCCATAAAATTTACTTCAGAAGTATAATGTATTGTATTTCTTTTACCAATAGGGATTCTGACGACAGAACATAGCCACGTTAGGAAGTTGTGCTTACCATGCAAAGTGTTTGGGTTTTTTGTATTTTTTTTCTGTCAAACTTCAAAGTACTGTTTTCTTTAGTGATGAAAGAGGGCTAAAACTACTGACTCTGAGCCAATAAACACCCCATCATATTGTGATATAGCTTTCTGGGAAAAGCCAAATCCTTTGAAGCATTTCCAACAAGCCCTTAGAGATGCAAATTTATTTTCAAATGGATGATTCTAGGTTAAAGAACTATGTCCCCCACTTGTCTACAAGCAGCCCAACAGCTGTTATGAGCCATTTGTCCCCTTTGGACAGATAGTGCAACAGATCCAAATGTAACCTAAGACACCTTGTGTCTATGCTGAATTCCTGTAATAAAATCTCATCAGAGATCTGCGACTGGAGGGCTGAAAGCTTCACCAGCCTGAAGAGCAGCAGATCATTAGTCACATTTGTGTTCTGCTGGCTTTGTTTTCTTAACTGTAACAGGGGGAAAAAAAATTTAGCAGCAGTATCTAGCCTGGGAAAATTCCACTTTATACGTGAATAATAAAAATAATAGTACTAGTCAGTTAACAGCTGAAGAACTACTTCTTCCACAAAGCGAAGACGGAAACACTTAGAACACAGAAATGCATGTAACCAGCTTGTGATCAAGTCAAATTCACTAAAAGACCAAAATAAAGTTTGCAGTCTGAGGGATGTGTGTGTTTGTCTCTCTGTCTTGTCATGTAAATTGCCCTTTTATTTCCTGGAGCAACTACATTGGAAATCACATGGGCCTGAGCAGAGGAGCATGTGGAGAGATAAGAGTATCATAAAGTTAGAATGACCATATTTCCCTATGTTGAATACAGAAACCTGGTAAAATTACTCGTGTTCAACAGCAATCAGTCGTATAAACATTCAAATTAACATCAAGTTGACTGAGCCCCTGTTAAAAAGAAAGACTGTGTAGTTGGATTCTTTTTATTTACCTTCTTATCTTTAAGGCATTAGCGATCACACAAGGATTGGTGACACACACACACCCCCTACCTCCTAGGGCTGTCCCTAGCCATTTGGGTACCCTATGCAGTCCCCCAGGCCTCCCGCAGAGCCACCACCCAGGTCTGGGAGGCGGGAGCTGTGGGGGGCCACTTTTGGGGGCCTCACAGGCCCAGAGTGGCCTGCGTATTAGCAGCCCCCTCCACTTCCCTTGCCCCAGCCATGTCCCTCAGGGAGGGGGCTTGGGGGAAGCGAAAGGATTCCCCACCACCACCACTCACTGGCAGTAGCAGGAAGTGGAGCAGCCTGGCTCCAGCCCACTCTACTCTGCCAGCTCCCAGCCGTGGCGCTCTGCTTCCCGCCACTGGTGAGTGCAGGGGGCATCCTTTCCCCAATCCCTGCCCCAGCACCATTGGCACAAGGGAAGCGGAGGGGGATGGGGCCATGTTGCTCTGCTTCCTGCCGCCGGTGAGTGTAGGGGGCAATCCCTTCCCACACTCACCAGCAGTGGGAAGTGGAGCGCCATGGCTGGGAGCTGCCGGAGTTGAGCGGGCTGGGGCGGGTTGTTCCACTTCCCACTGCTGCCGGTGAGTGCGGGGTCATTGGGGGAAGAGGTGGAATGCGGGTGGGCCAGGGGGGGAGCAGGGGGGAAGGGTAAGATGCAGGGCGGAGGGAGTTGTCCAAGACCACTTCCCACAGACACTGCCCTGTCCCTTGCTGTGGGTGCAGCCCACGCGGGAGGTGGGGGGGAGGGGGAGGCCGAGGGATAGGGCTAGTCGCCGCGGCTGGTGCTGCGGCATATGCAGCACGCAGCTGCCTAGGGCACCATGAAATTTGGGGTAATTTTGTGCCCCAAATTTCATGGTGCCCTATGCAGATGCATATGCTGCATATGTCTAGGGACAGCCCTGCTACCTCCCACCACACACACACATACGCACACGGGGAGAGGGAATACACACACACTTCTGTACACCTCTCTCACACAGGGGCAGTAACCCATTGACCCAACCTTCCCTGTCTAGTGCTTTCCACCCTCCATGCGTGGCTGGATCCCTGGGAAGACCTGCCTCTTCTGGTACCTGGCACAGCGTATTCCCGAAGCAACATGTTGGGGGAAGGGGACATGCAGAGTCACATGTCTCCTCTCCCCATATTTCTGCTAGGATTCACACAAGAATGTGACCAGCAGCAGCCTTTCAGCACTGTGCAGGAGGAAAGGGACAGGAGCTGCTTCCAGCTGCAGGGGGAAGGGGAGGGATGACCGGGCCATGTCTTTGCAGAGCTCATCTCTTCTCTCCTCCCTGCCCCCCATTTGGCTGGAAGCAGCTTGTCCATTCCTGCCCACATGGTGTCAAAACGCAGCTACCACCTCCAGTCTGCTGCTGGCCACAGACATAAGCCAGCTGCCTCCTGCGTCCCCCAGCTACAGCGCGGGCAGGAAGAGGTTAAGCCCTAAGGTTGCATTGTGCACCAGGGCCCAAGGAACCTGACTGCAGATGCTTCAAAGACTGAGCGGGGCCGAAGAGGTGACTCAGCAGATGAGGGTGTCTGGGGATGGAGCAGCCCTGGGTTCCCTGGGGGCAGGACCCAGGGCAGGGGGAGGGGGATGCGGGTAAAGAGGGTCCTAAGCCTCTGCTCTGGGGGCTGCTGTGGAGCCTGCAGATTGGGACATGAAATTTCCAGGCTGGAAATTGTTTCCCCTGGCCTGCCACTCCAGAGCTTAACTGAGGGGTGGAGACACTTCCTGTGCCAGCGCTGTGTAGGGCTTTGACACATGCAAGGCTTGGCTTCTCCTGGCCAGTGCCAGAGGGTCTTGGGCTTTCCCGGGGTGCCAGTTGAGCCAGAGGTGGTGAAGGAAGGAAGGAGCTTGCCAGCCAGCATGTTGGTGAGCTGAGCACTCTGACCAGGGGCTGGTTCTCCATACAGCATTGGGAGTGGGATGTGCCCCACCAGAGGGGATTGGAGGAGCTGGTGCGGGGGACAAAGGGGCAAAGCAGGGAGAGGACAGTGAGAGAGGGAGCACATAAAGGGCCAATGGCTGAGCAGCAGAGGTGACATGTAACTGGATGCCACCTCATGCCTACCTGAACTCATCAGCCACTGCAACTCGCACCCAGCGCTGGCTGGAAATGGGATGGCACGGTGGGGCCATGCTGGCCGAGAGCCAGCACTCAGCAGGGGCTGTGCTGACTTACCAGCAGGGGGAGCAGCTGGCCCCGCAAGCTGCATCTTTTCCCTGCCACAAGCCTTGCATACCCACCCACATCATCAGCCAGTGGACTTGCCCACTCACCACTGGTGAGCATGGATTCAGCCAGCAGCAGCACCCACCAGTACTGATGAGGGAGACAGAAAATACAGGATATTTTGCCCATTTTAAAGAAAAAGTTGGGATACCTGCAGATGGGCTTAAATATGGGACTGTCCCTTTAAAAATGGGATGTCCGGTCACCCTACATAAAGTTAAACATCATTAATAATAATTTTTATTGGTTAATAGTAATTTGTATTGCAGTGTGCCTATCATAAGCCTCTTTCCCAAATCTGGACCTTAGCGTCCAAAATCTGGGTGCTTAGCATGAACCTCCAAGCTTAATTACCAGCCCGGATCTTATCTCGTTGCCACCAACCAGGAATCAGTGCCTGGTACACTTGAGCCCCCCAAAACCTTCCCTGGGGAACCCCCAAGACTCAAATGCTTTGAGTCTCCAACAAAGGGAAATAAACCACTTCCCTTCCTTCCTCCCTCTCCCACCCAAGGATCTTTACTTCTGCTGGGCCTAACCTGAGAGTATTGATGCCAATCTCCTTTACATCACGAATACCAAGAAGCATGTTCTCCTTTATTCCACAATTAGACAACTCCCCAAATACAAGGAACAGAGTATGAATCGGCTATGCTCTTTCCCTCCTCACCAACTCTCCTCCGCGTGCTTGCAGAGCTTACCTCTCCGTAGATCTAACACAAATAGAGAATTCCCTCCCTGTTTCCTTAACCTACCCAAAGAGAAAAACTCAAACATATCTACAAGAAAACTTATATAAAAAAAAAGAAGAAAAAGACATAAGAATAAACTGCTGCATCAGCATGTCAATACAGCGCTATTGTGGACGTTAAAGCAAAATGATATGAATTAAAACAGTCTGCATTCATAAAAAGTATCCAATTTGAAAACATTCTCCACAAGTTACCAGACATATGTAAATACCTCCAAAACAACATTAAAAGCCTATATTGTTTTTCTACTGTACTTACAAGATTGGACACCAGTAAGATTAAGGAAGAAAGGAAGTGCTTCATCATAGCTGAGACCAAACAAAAGAGGCAGAGCCCCAAAATTCCCTCCTGACTTTGAAAAAATCCAGTTTCCTTGATTGTTCTGCTGGTCAAATGTTTGGTTCGCTTTGTTAACCCTTTACAGGTAAAAGAACATTAACCAACTTAAGCTATA
This sequence comes from Chelonoidis abingdonii, assembly GCF_003597395.2. Lineage (NCBI taxonomy): Eukaryota > Metazoa > Chordata > Testudines > Testudinidae > Chelonoidis > Chelonoidis abingdonii. Next base: position 257,467,559 of record NC_133770.1, on the reverse strand, counting down.
TTTATGGACACGCCCCAAATCAGGACAGTGGAAAACTTCACATGCCGCGGTGATTTTCCAGACTTTTTGAACTAAACCGATTAATACAACACAGCACCTTTACATATGATCTAACACGTATGTAAACTACAAAACTTTCTACATTTAAGGACAACGTTTTAACCAGTAATCTCGGGAAACCTCACCGGAGAGTGCATCGGCTCTTTGTTAGAAGCTCCTAGAAATGTGTTGAATTTCAAATCAAAATCTTGGAGAGCTAACTCCAACGAAGAGTTTCTTGTTGTTCCCTTTGGCCTGATGAAGCCACTTTTAGCGCTGCAGTGGTCAGTTGATAGCTGGAACCGCCATCCCCAAATGTATGGCGTAGACTTTTCCAAGGGCGTACACAATGCATAGCATTCCTTTTCACTGACTGACCAGTGGCTTTCCCTCTCAGATAGTTTCTTGCTGAGAAACACTACAGGAGGAAGTTGTGATCCGCGTCCTTCCTGACCATAAGAAAACTGCTCCATATACACCACGCTCAGATGCATCGGTGGTTTACTAGGAATGGTTTGTGCAAAGTTCTGGGGCCCTTAGCACAGGTCAAGACGTGAGCATTGCTTAAGTTGGGTAAGCTCCTGACACTCATCAGTCCATTTAACTGTATTTGGGCTGGTTTTTTGGTCAGTCGCGTCAGTGTGTGCAAGGATTTAGGCGGTGTGTGGTACAATCGCCTTGTTATTATCGGCGGCAAGCCAAGAAGATTGGACCTGTCTTAGACTTGGACACGCCACTTATTGGATATAGCATCCACCTTGTGGCCTATAGTGGGGTTTACATGGTCCTTGAACCCACTGGTTGTCCCAGGTAAAGATCACTCTGTTTTGGAGGCCTATTTGATGACACTTTTTGGCCTTAACAGTAGTCCTGCTTGATGCGCTCAAAGACCTTTTTCCAGTGTACACTAGGGTGTTCGGGCCAGGAGTCTGAAAAAATGGCCACATCATCGAGGTAGGCAACTGCATATTCTCCCAGTCCTGCTAGCAGACCATCTACCAGCCTCTGGAAGGTGGCAGGTGCATTTCGCAGAGCTAAAGGAATAAAACATTTAAAAAGTTAAAATGAACTTCTTGCCTCTGGGAGCACTGCCACTCAGAGATAGTGGGACTTGTCAAAGGACAGAGTCAGTCTCCAGGCGTTGAGGTGATCAGAAGAAAATGGGTGAAGCCTCCTACCCTCCCTCCTCCATCATGGTAACTGGATGATTTGTGGGGGCATATTTTGACGGGACACATGCATGAATCAAACAGGAATCAATCACTGGGATAAACTATTGGGACGAACATAGCACAATACCAGATGCACTATCCACCATGCTCTGAAAGCAACTGCTCCAACTGGCTGTGACAGGATTTGTGCTGTGAACGCAACGTGTCCTGAAACAAGATGAAGGCTGCTCACTAGCAAGGTGCGAATGGAAGAGTGAAGAGACAGTAATTACAGGTTTGCTCACATATTGTCTCAACATGGCTCAAATGTGGCATTTAATGGCATGATCAGTGGCCAAATGGTGCGTGACAATTGTTGATACTGCTGTTTCCTTTGTAATCTTGCTCTGTATGACCTAACGCTAGGGTTATTTACAGATGTTGGTAGCTATTATCATATGTTAACTACTGCTTCTCACATATATGCATGTAAATGTAGCTGATGGCAGTGATGACTGATGACCCTGCCTTCCTCCTCTCCTTTATCTGCTTCTGGGCTTGTCTACATAGGAAGATGTTATACCAGTATATGGTACAGTATGAATTTAGACTGTTATAGGGAGTTAAACCAATATTACTATGTGAACACTCTTATCCAGCATAAGAGGGCCTCTTTCCAGTTTATCTTACATCACTTTGGAAGTGGTTTAAGCTGAACCAGAAAAAGTCATTCTTATCCTGGAATAAGTGTCCACATGCAGACGTATTCTGGTATAACTATAAGTATAGCTATAGCTGTTTAACTCCCTGTACATACAAGCCCTAGGGGTGAGCTGGTATAGCATTCTGTGATGGAGCAGAAAAACTGCTGTCCAGCACAACAGGGGGTTAAACAAACCTTTTGGGTTCAGCTGGTCCTGCTCCCCTACACCTGGTACCAATGTCAGGCTTGAAGAGGGGAAAGGGGGAGAAAGGACGGGAGCCTGGCTCAGATAGGGGCTGACAGGTGAAGAAGCAAGAGCTCTCTGCCTGCCTGAAGAGACAGATCAGCAACCTCCTGGCCAGTGCAGCTACTTGAGCAAAGTAAAGGATCTCCTGCTAAGGGGAGGCTGCAAATAAGCCCCAGAATTTGCAGCAACTGGACTAGTGGGACCACGCCCACCAAAGAGATTTGTAGGAAGTAGCCCAGGGAAGCAGGTCTTGACTCCCTGCCAGAAGAGAAACTCATCTCCTATTTAGGGGTTGAGCTACACTGGGCTGGAACCCAGTAGAGAATAAGGGTCTGGGACCCCTATGCCCCCTTGCCCTGAAAGGTCAGTGATCTAGCCACTAGGAAACATAGCCACAGAAGACTATCATACATTGTCATCTGTCACCCAGCCCACCCTCAAAACTTTGTCTAAGGGTATGTCTACACTACAGGATTATTCCGATTTTACAGAAATCAGTATTTGGAAACAGATTGTATAAAAGTCAAGTGCACACGGCCACACTAAGCACATTAATTCGGCAGTGTGCGTCCATGTACCGAGGCTAGCATTGATTTCTGGAGCATTGCACTATGGGTAGCTATTCCATAGTTCCTGCAGTCTCCCCCATCCATTGGAATTCTGGGTTGAGATCACAGTGCATGATGGGGCAAAAACAGTGTCGCAGGTGATTCTGGGTAAATGCCGTCAGTCAATCCTCCCTCCGTGAAAGCAAAGGCAGACAATCATTTCGCACCCTTTTCCCTGGATTGCCCTGGCAGACATCATAGCACAGCAACCATGGAGCATGTTCAGCCTTTTTTCACTGTCACCGTATGTCTACTGGATGCTGCTGACAGACGCGGTACTGCAGTGCTACACAGCAGCATCCCCTTGCCTTTGCAAGTTAGCAGAGATGGTTACCAGTTCTATTGTACTGTCTGCTGTCGTCATGGATGCTCCTGGCTAGCCTTAGTGGGGTCAGCTAGGGGCGCCTGGACAAAAATGGGAATGACCCCCTAGGTCATTCCCTTCTTTAGGTTTTGTCTAAAGGTAGAGTCAGTCCTGCCTAGAATATCAGGCAAGTCTGTTAAAGAACCAGAGAGGCCGCTCTGGTCAGAGCCCCAGACATCCCGCAGAAACAATGAGCTGCATGCCATTCTAGGGGGTGCCCCTGCAACAACCCCACCCATTGCTTCCTTCCTCCCACACCCCTCCTTGGCTACTGTGGCAGTTATCCACCCATTTGTGTGATGAAGTAATAAAGAATGCAGGAATAAGACACAACACTGACTTTATTGAAATAAAATGGGGGAGAGCGCAGCCTCCAGCTGCTATGATATTCCAGGCAGGACTGAATATCCAGGAGACTAAGCTTAAAGAAGGGAATGACCGGGAGTCATTCACATTTTTACCGAGGCCAGCCAGGAGCACTCACGGGGATGACAATGACGGATACTAGTCCTATTGCACCGTCTGCTATCAGGAAGTGAAGGGGAGGAGATGCTGCTGTTTAGCGCTGCAGCACCACATCTGCCAGCAGCATCCAGTAGACATACGGTGACAGTGAAAAAAGGAGAGAAACGATTTTTTCCCCTTTGCTTTCATGGGGGGAGGAGGGATTGATGACATATACCCTGAACCGCCCGCGACAATGTTTTTGACCCTTCAGGCATTGGGAGCTCAGCCAAGAATGCAAATGGTTTTCATAGAATGTGGGAACTGTGGGAAAGCTAGAGTCCTCAGTCCTCCCTCCCTCCATGAGTGTCCATTTGATTCTTTGGCTTTCCGTTATGCTTGTCATGCAGCACTGTGTTGAGTCCCTGCTGTGGCCTTTGTCTATCATAGCCTTGGAGATTTTTCAAATACTTTGGCATTTCATCTTTTGGAATGGAGTTCTGACAGAACAGATTCATCTCCCCATACAGAGATCAGATTCAGTATCTCCTGTGCCATCCATGCTGGAGCTCTTTTTTTATTCTGGGACTGCAAGGTCACCTGTGCTGATCGGTGTTACACACTGGGCAAACAGGAAATGAAATTCAAAAGTTTGCAGGGCTTTTCCTATCTACTTGGCCAGTGCATCCGAGTTCAGATTGCTGTCCAGAGCAGTCACAATGGTGCACTGTAGGATAGCTCCCAGAGGCCAATACTGTAGAATTGCGGCCACACTAACCCTAATCCAAAATGGCAATGTTGATTTCAGCGCTACTCCCCTCATCGGGGAGGATTACAGATACCAGTATTAAGAACCCTTTATATCGATATAAAGGGCTTTGTTGTGTGGGCGAGTGCAGGGTTAATTCGGTTTAATGCTGCTAAATGCAATATAAACTCATAGTGTAGACCAGGCCTGAGAGTGATCCAGCTATAGCCCGATCTATAGTTTATGTATTGATGATTACTTAAGAATTCTCAGTTTGAGGGTTAACAGGTTCTTGCCCCAAGATCAGGCCCAGTATTATTAAAATGACAATATCATTGCAAACCTTGATGTGCAGAGTTGCACCACTCACACTATAGGAACTCCTTATAAATATTTTATTAATACATTTAACGCAGTCACAAACACTAGGACTCAGTAAGGTCACTAGAGATACTTCAAAATGTACAGCTGCTCATCCACATACTCTAACCATTCCTTGCAGAACAACCTGAAATATTAGCCTTCATCTTCTTCATCACCACCACCTTCTGCCCCGCCGCCCCATCACCAGTGACCATCATTCTGGTGCTTCCCCCAGGCTACATCTCTCTCTCCTACAGCCCTTAGGGATGCAGCTTTTATAACATGGTTATGCTGACATCACTATGTCTGATGCATATTCAGTAAGGTTCCCCCCCTGCTTGTCCTTATTTATATTTCCTCACCTTACCAAGGTTGGAGTGTCCTTCTCCTATAGATTAGTATATCAATTAGTTCAACTTATTACAATATACATCAATTCGTTGCTATGACCCTCTTGTGGTTAGATATCTGTGGATGTAACCCATATACCTGTTATGTATGCCTATTCATTGCCATGACACTGTTGTGGTTGGACTCACGCTCCTATGGTCAGAAATTCCCCTTAAACACTTTTTCAGCTTCCCAATATTTGGGGTTTCTATGGTGCCACTTATCTTTTAAGTTCATAGGCCTCAAGCCTTATGCTAACATGCTGAAGCAAATATCTTAGAGGATACAGGTCTGTAGGTTCCTCACCTTACTGCTGAATATAATAAAGATAAGCTAACCCCATGGCTACAGAGCCACCAAACTCCATAATCTTCCTCTTGAATGCAAGACCAGTGTTATAGACTCAGACTTTAAGGCCAGAAAGGAAAATCCCAATCTAATCTGACCTCCTGTACATTGTAGGCCACAGAATTTCACCCATCCTCTCCTGTAATAGGCCTGTAACCTCTGGCTGGGTTACTGAAGTCCTCAAATCTTGATTTAAAGATTTCAAGTTGCAGCTAATTATTGACTGTTGACCCCTGACCAGATCTTGGAGGGTTTATAGTTTTGGATAGCATCTAATTCCTTTGCTACATGTTTAATGGAAATTATGAAAGTTATAAGAGCACATCCTTGAACAAATAACTGGGTTATTAGGCTTGTTATGATTAAAGGCCTGTTGATTAGTATGAGGCATTGTGGGAGGAGTTGTGCTGAAGGCTGTGATTTAGCTGAATAGCATAAGTCTAAAGAGATAACCCAAGGTCAGATATTTTACACTCTCACTCTGAGACACAAATAAGTAACCACAAACAGGTACAGTACACCATGGGATCCTGTAAGAAGGGCATTTGGGGAGGGGTCTGGAGGCTTTAGCAATCCAACTGCTGTGTAATAGCTAAGGTGTTAAACTGCATTTATGTATAGGGTTAAGTGATATGGTGAATGTTTTGCAGCTTAATTATGGACACCCCAAAGTCCACATATGGCTAGAGGCAGCCATTGACCTGATCATAATCAGGGTAAAGGATCAAATATAGTAGATACCTGTAGTATCATCATAAGGAAGGGTATAATACCACACCCATTTCTTCGAGTATGTCAGGTTCCCAAGATGGTGTTTACTGAATCAGGACCTCCCTGCTGAGGGACTCCCTTCGATCTGTTTCTAATGATCTCCATAAATTGTAAGTATGCACAATGTAAGGTGAGTATGAATAATGCAGGAAACCACTTTACTGTATCTTATTCTTATGTCTGTGTATATTAATCCTTTCCGATGACATCAATTATAGTTGTCTGTATTTAAGTTTGTGTGTATTTCACACCATTCCATCTTCTCAATTAACTTTAAGTAGCTGCCTAGGAAAAGAACCTGGAATTCTGTTCAGGCTACAGAATCCACCATTTACTCTTGTTCAAGACCCCTGCCCCACACTGTAGAGGAGGAAAACCCCAGGGTCCCTGCCAATCTGACCTGGGGGAAATGCCTTCCCAACTCCAAATATGGCAACCAGTTAGACCCTGAGCATGTGGGCAAGACCCACAAGCCAGACACTTGAGGAAAGAATTCTCTGTAGTAACTCAGAGCGCTCTCCGTATAGCATCCCATCTCCATGTTTGCTAATACCAGTCACAGATAGGCCATATGCCATCATACGCAATCTCATTATAGAATCGCCTCCATAAACATATCAAGCTCACTCTTAACCCCCCCCCCCCTTGGAAGGCAGTTCCAGAACTTCACTCCTCTGATGGTTAGAAACTTTCATCTATTGTCAGACTTCAAAACTTATGGATTGCCAGTTTATATCCATTTCTTCTTGCACTAAAATTGGCCCTTAAGTTAAGCATCAGCTCTCTCCCCTCTGCTTTTTATTAATACATCACTTGTATCTCCCCTCAGCCTTCATTTTGTTAGGCTAAACAAACCAAGTTCTGTAAGTCTTCTCATAAGATAGGTGCTCCATTCCTCTGATCATCTTATCAGAACCATCCCTATATTAGGGGCTTTGTTTTATATATGCAACTGTACCTGCTCCCAGTCCTGGTTTCACACTTGCTATTTGGTCACCCTAGTCTTAGCATCCCTTCCCTGCATCTGTTCCAGTTTGTATTCACTTTTCTTAGAGATGGAACACCAGAATTGCACATAGCATTCCAAATGAGGTTTCACTAGTGCCTTGTATAATCTCTCTCTCTACTGGAAATATATCGCTTGATGCATCTTAGAACTGTATTAGCCTTTTGCACAGCCACATCACATTGGTGGCTCATAGTCATCCTGTTATTGAACAATACAGACAGGTCTTTCTCCTCCTCTTTCACCTTGTAACTGATTTGTCACCAGCTTACAGCAAAAATTCTTGTTAGTCCTTCAGTGCATAACCTTGCACTTTGCACTATTAGAATGACTCCACTTTTCAAAGTTGTCCAAATTTTCCGTCTGATATTCCAGTCCTCCTCTGTATTGGCAATACTTCCCCACTTTGTGTCATCTGCAGATTTTTATTAACACGCTCATACTCTGTGCCAAGGTCATTAATGAACATGTTAAAGAAGATTGGTCCCAAGACTGATCCTTGAGGAATTCCACTAATAACCTCCCTCCAGCCTACCAGTTCATCCCTTGTGGTAGTTTCCCCTTTAACCAGTTCCTTACACTCCTTTTGGTTCTCTCATTAATCCCCATCTTCTCCAATTTAACTAATTATTTCTCATGTGTTACTGTAGCAAATGCTTGACTGAAATCCAGGTAGATTAGATCTACTGCATTTCCTTTGTCTAAAAACCCAGTTATCTTCTTAAAGAAAGAAATTGGGCTGGGCTGGCATGATCTGCATTTTGTAAAGCCATGTATTTATTTTATCCCAATTACTATTTACTTCTATGTCTTTAACTACACTTTCTTTCAAAATTTGCCCTAAGCCCTTAAATACAATTGAAGTTAAACTAACTAGACCGGCCTTTTCCTGGGGTTGATGTGTTTCTTCAGCCTTCCCTATCTGTTTTTCTAGCTGCACCTCTTCTTGTCTTCTATTCTGACTGACAATCCTCCCAGGGCTCTGAACTCTGTCTCTCTTCTTGTAGAACTAGCCATCCTTCTCTTCCTCCTTGCACTTCCATCTTCTGTTTCTGCCTGCTGCGCCACTTCATTTTCCAACAGAGCAAGCCAGTTCCTCAGTTCTATTTCTCCTTTGCTAACAAAGCACCCATCAAGTACTCTCTCAAGAATAATATTCAGCCCACAGCTTCATTATCTCCTCTATTCTTCAGGTCATTACCACTACTGCCTCAGTAGTGGTCATAGCCTTCCCTCCTAAGCTCCTGTGAAGGAACAAAAGCACACACCCACACTAAAAACACACCATACACCACCTCCCAGAAACATCCCTTTCAAACTCCCACTCTCCTGTTCTGAGCTCTGTTTGCTAGCTCCTGTACTGGTGGTGGGCCAGTTGATTGCCTTTATAGGCCTGCTAATTAAGGAAGCCCTGCCCTGTAACCAAGGTTCAGCTGTGATCAAGGGCTCTGCTCCTCTCACAAACACACTGCCCTCTACTAGACTTTACAAACTGGAAACAAACCAGCAAGCAAACATACACACTCTGAAGAACTCACTCACTGCCCCTAAGACACAGGGGCTTTCCTCTCTTCTCCATCAGCTCTCCACTCAGATGCCACTGTTTTCACCTCTGTTTGCTAGCTCCTATGCCGCTAGCTAATTGGCTGTCTTTATAAGTGTGTGCACTCCCTGCCTCATCTGATGCCTCTTTTGAACTGGAACAACTGATTCAGTAGCCAATCCAGGGCTGATTGGAGAATCTCTACACCTGCATTGGGGATTTGGCTTGCACCTGCCAAAAGCACAAACTGCTCCTGTGCAACTGGGCAAATAGGTTGTATAAGCTTATCCCTGCAGCTACCTCACCTCCACTACCCTGCCCACACAGCTGCACCCAACTGACAGCATGCACGCACTCTTTGGAAGTCCTGTTCTCCTCTCTCCTGTGAGTGCCTATCCATTGTTTACACTCCAGGATCCATAACTCTCAAGTTTCACCACCAAAATTAAACAAATATCGCTTCAGAGAAGATATCCTATTTAGATGCTGTTTCCAAACACTTACACAATAATAAGAAGCAAAATCACTTATTTAGCTATCTATCCGATATAAAATACAATCGCTCCCCCTCCACCAGTGAGGAAGCTCCTTAGTAAGTGAGACTTGAAGGTTTCCTCATTTCTCTGTGTTTTAAACGTCCTCCTCAGCCTTGTGTTGCAGGCATCATAGTTCTAGAAGTTGAAGGCTTAGCAGGATTCCCTGAGAACTCATTAACATCACTCCTTAATTGACCTGAAGTATCAATGTTAATTTATACTTGGCACAACTTACGCTTCCCCCACATCACTTCAGGCCCCTGTCAGCCCAAATAATAAGAAATCATTAATAAATCCCAAGAATGAAAGTTAAAATTAAAATAATGTCTAGCCTGGGAAGTCTCAGGTAAAGGATGTGAATTTTATAGCCTCCCTGGAAAATATTGCTTTCATAAGATAAACAAAAGAAATGGGATTTCAGCCTTTAATTCTGACATTGTGTCAGCCTTACCAGTAACTCTAAGTTTTCAGCCTTTTGCTTATCAGTATCATCACCTCACTGTTATTTAAATGTGTATTTTTTTCCTGTTTAACCGAATAATATTTGAGGGGTAAGTGAATGCACATGTGCAGAGACTCATTTTACACTCCCTGGCTGTTTGGGGATAAAATCCATCCCAGTAACTACAGCTGAGCTCAGCTCACCTGAGCTCTGGAGTACTAGAACAGGTAATTGCAATAAATCATTTACTGCCCCACTCTTTGCAGCCTAGAGAAGATTAATGGCAGTAGATACTAGAGCTGCCAACTTGGAAGATTTCTGTGGTGGTGCAGGAATGGCTATGCATAAGGACTGTGTGATAAAATGCTATACTGGGACTATAATAAAACATTGGAAAGAAGCCAAGCTCCTCTTTCATAATGCAGAGACATTAAGACCTATCTGATTGTTATGACAGACAGGTATTTGACTGAACACGCTGGCAGCTATAAAAAACCAGTAGCTAAAAGCTAATGTCAAAATGTGATGTAGGCCTATCACATGCCATCAGTAATAATTTTTGCTACGACCACTTGCTGGTAAGGAGGGCAAAGGAAACAATATGTAGCTGACTGCAAGGAATCAGCCACATTTGATTTGTAGACTTCAGAAGATGATTAGCTCTGTTGTCATCCTCTTTGACTGAGCGGCAGTGTTAGGGGCTGGAAACAACTCTCGCCAAAGGAGATTTATTGTCTCCATTGTTTTCATTTGCTTTGGTGAGAAGAAAAATGTGGTTATGGGAAAACTGCTATGAATATATTGCATAGATGTTAAGAGGCACTGCTCGCAGCATGGCATTACATGGGGCTTCTTACCTAATGTCATAAGGGAAACACTTTAAATTATTATTTATTTTTGGCAAGTAGCGTACATGCCTTACAAAACACAGACAAACGCATCCCCTGCCAGAAAGCAGGCAGTCTCATGGCAAACATAATACAATAAGTGAGAGTTATGAACAATGGGGGAGGGGAAACAGTAGAGGGAAGGGCAAAAAAGGGTTTCAGGAAAATAAAGTCACACATGGTATAACATACAGAGTCCTACTGAAGCCAATCCCTGCCCAGAATGATCCTATTACAGATCTTAGATCTAAGTAGTTAAGCTCCTCTTGTTATTGAGCATCTTCCTCACTACCTACAGAACTTTCTTTCTAGTCCCTTTTCCTAGGACTAGACAATGTTTCCTTATCCAAGCTGCCCTCAGCCTATACTTCCTCAGTCCCCTATCCCCCATCCCCATTTTATCCTCCTCGCATCCTCCTTCATCACCCAGCCATTCTCTGTCTCTCATGTATTTGATTTTCCCCAGTGCTGTTGTCCTTTTGCAGCAGTTCATATGTTGGACTTTTTAAATGGCATTACAAGTGTAGACTGAGCTGCATCCACAACCACCCACTTCTCCTCAACCCACAGTCTGTAGGTTAGAGGATCACTCTCGAACACACCTATACCGTGAAACAGAGAAGCAACCTAATTTCTAATGTTAGGTGTAATGACACAGTAGCAAAGTATTCTCAAATAATGGATTTCAGAACTACACCTCCCTGTATTCAGTGCAGTGATAGCCCATTTACATCTACAAAATGCAGGCCCTGCCATCACCACTCACATTCAAAAAAAAAAAGAACAGACAGAAGTTTGGAGGAATGGGAGCAAGCAACAAGTAAGGGACCATATTATGTTTAGCCATAGCTTCATATTGCAAAGTTTTAGTGACACAATGGGTTCTATATACACAAAATGGATTTCTGTACAGATAATCTTAAATTACCCTATAACTCCCAGTTACTATCAGTAATTAGAGCTACCAAACACCTAGTCTCTGGGCTGAATATAGTCATATAGCTATATATCTTGCCTAAATGGTGTTTGGATTGTGCATTATCTAAGCATCCATTTTAGAAGAAGTGAGTTTCTAGCCCTCATAGTTGTGAACCTAATGTAAATCAAGTCTACAGCTAGCCAGGAACAATAACTCAGAGGTGGGAATTCCCCTGCCTACTATTAATCTCACTGGGGTCTTTATTTTTGAGCCCACTGATGACAGTTTAGCCACCTATTAAATTGGTGATCATTTTAGTGGATGGGAAAGGGTAGGGGATTAGACTGACAGACACAGAGAGGTGAGAATTGGTTATTACTGTATGGAAACAAATGTAAAGGGCAACATACAGGAGATACACAAACACATGGAGAAGGAAGAAAATGGACAAACAGAAGCCTATTTTCCTACTGAGTGATGCTGAATGTGATAAGGTACTGAACAAATAATTATACAAACTGTTTAATTACTATATAGAAGCCCTATTCTATCTTTAATCTTGTGAAAAACCTTCTGTATGCAAATCAGTGGGAATTCTGCAGTGACTTGAGGGCAATAAGAAGTCCTCTTTCACGTCCCCAGCCACTGGCTATCATTATAAATGGAATTTAGACCTCTTTACTGTAGGAGGTAGATGACCCTAAACTACAGGCTAATCTGAGTCCATGTTTATAAACACCTGGACTTCAATGGGCGAGATTAGGACCCTAGTCAGCAATTCAGATAGTTTCCAGAACTCTTACAAAACCTGGCCTCTGCTTGATTGGCCTTGTGCAGCACGTCTGTTGTGAATTAGCCAGCTCTTTTTTAAAGGACATTTGACATTATGTTAACATTTTAGTTCTTGTAGCTACATAACTGATAGCCCACTATTTGTCAGCAGCAATATATATGACAGCACATGCCCTAAACTTGATTCCTATTATTGAAGTTTCCTAACAGAATCTTTAGATTTGGCTTCTCTTACTTCTGGCACGTTTGGGGATAAAAAGAAGTTAAGACAAAAAGTGAAAGTGAGAATTATTAAGTGGTCCAAATGGACGAAATAAAATGGTGAGAACTTTTAGATAACAAGGCCAGACTCCAATCCCTGCATTTTCTTTCCCCTGAATATTTAAGCTGTTTTAGGTATTATGCTGCTGCCCATCACCATAGTATCTGAGCATCTTCCATGTAAAATCAACAGCAACAGCATAGAGCCTAGAATGATTTCTCATGTTTGCAGACTGGTTCTTGATTTCATTAGAACAACAGTTTCCTAATGATGTTTCATTACTAAAATAACATGCTTTGATCTTGTGATTATGGCATTGGAGGGGCACCTGAACTCTGACTTCAGTTCTCAGCTCTGCCAAAGTGTCTGTGTGACCTTGGGCAAGTCATCAAATCCCTTGGTGCTTTGGTTCACCACCAGTAAAACAGGAATAACTCCTCTCTGCATCCAATACATGCAAACTTACCAGAACAGGTACAGTCTCTTACTGTATGTGCATACAGTGCCTAGCACAATGGGATCCCAAACTGGATTGGCACTGTCATAAATAGATAGCTAAGGGTTAATGTTTCTTTTACCTGTAAAGGGTTAACAAAGGGAACCAAACACTTGACCAGAGGACCAATCAGGAAACTGGATTTTTTCAAAGTCAGGGAGGGAATTTTTGGGCTCTGAGTCTTTTGTTTGTCTCTCAGCTATGAGAAGCTTCTTTCTTCTTCTAATCTTCTGGTGTCCAACTTGTAAGTACAGGTAGAAAAACAATATAGGCTTTTATGTTGTTTTGGGGGTATTTACATGTGTGTAACTTGCTGGAATGTTTCAAATTGGATATCTTTTTGAATCAGACTGTTTATTCATATTTTCTTA